>NC_041065.1:23384137-23709137 GCF_900634775.1 Gouania willdenowi | reverse complement strand
GCATCACGGAGACGGGATGAACCAAATACGTATCGGAGGGATGAGCGGGAGATAGTGAGATTGTGGTGGACCGGTGCTTGACCACATTCCAGGAGTATGAGGTGACCGAGTGTTGACTGGCCCACGAGGAACCCCTTTGATAGTACTGCTATCTGTCTGAAAAGATCAGTACATGGTGCTGATAAAAGAACATGGCTCACATCAAAGCCTGTGCCTGCCACAACATGGAGGAGTAATAAAATCTCAATTATTAATGAAGGGGAAGGGTCTCCTTTCAAGTGGGAGAGAATTTAGATAATGAAAATTAGGATAAATCCATTGTCACCAAATTACATCCCCGAGCTATTCGCATAGTTTCAGTATTCTCAAATCCAGCAAGATTTTTATCTTTGGGTTTTTTTGCCGCTTGAGATCAAAACTCTGTGTGAAAATATGTAACCTTCCCACAACCTTCATACAACATAATTCCACAGCTGCCATGGCCATGAGCCCGTAACCTTTACCCTTTCATCACCCTGGCATCTGTCACTCCAAAGCAGGGATGTGCAGATCCATATTCACACGTACCTGAACCCTCAGCACCTCACAGTGGCTCACGATCAATAAAACGCCCCCAAAGAACTGTTTGTTCTTTCATGTTTTGATTCAACTGGTCAACAAAGTTTTTTTTTTAATGGCTTAGTTTCAGTCTCGCTGACTTTGATGTTTAATCTTTTGATGCAGCTTGTCAGACGCTATGATTTATTGATCAGAATACTGCTGATAATAAAGGAAAAAAAGAGGGCTGGCTCTGCACTTAGGACCCTTCAACTGTTATTAGAGAATGCAAAGCTTCATAGCATACCCCACATGGTGGCGAGGATGTTAAATATTGATGGTAAAAAACTCAACATATGGATTAACATGCATATTTTATGTTGCCAGCCCCATATGGAAAAGAATTGTACTGTACACTGCCAACAGGCTTCAGAGTAGAGAAATGTTTTTTTTTTTTTGTGTGTGTGCAGTCTTTAAGCCTTTTTACTTCACCCCGAGGCAGATTTGTGCTGTCTCCTTCCTACTGTGGTGAGAAAACACAACAAGGATGATCACTAATGAACCTACCAGAGAGTTTCTGGGTCGTAGTTTGCTGCGAAGTTCACTTGAAAGGAGGTTTATTGATCTCTTAGTCCAGACTGTGAAGTTTTCTCTATGGTCCCACCTCGAGCCTCACACCCTCCTTACCTCTGCTGGTGCTGGTTTGAGTTTGTTTGAGGGTCGACGTTGCTTATCTCCATCCAGCAGCTCTGAGAAAATAATCTGCGAGAGCTTTTCTGTCTCATTACATCCAGTATGAATGAAATCCACTTCAATCATTCAGTGATAACTCGTACATTAGGACAGACATGCATTGATTTAACCCTCAGAAATAACCAAAGGTTTGTATGTGCTTCAAATAGCAAATTATTTCTGTGACAGAAAAAAACAAACTACACTTGAGTTATATTGTTGCGAAACAATGTATTTTTGTTATTTGCATTTTTTTTTTGAGGTAATCAGCACATCCGATCCTGGGGAAGCCAGGGTACCTTTCTCCTGCCCCCCCCCCCACCCCCTGTTACTTATCACAATAGCACTGATTCTCCAACTCACAGCAGGGAGCTCCTGGCCACCTGCGGCTGGAGGACAGCCCAGTAATGGACACATCTTTAACAAAGGGACCTCTTTTAGGGTCAAACTGAGATGCCTTTTTGCAGCAGCCAGAGAAACACTCAACAGCCCCAGGGAGGCTGGGTGGGGAAAAAGTTAGAGATTTCTTTTTTATAATTATGTAAAGACTCTTAAATTGAAAGTGATTTGCATTAAAACAACTAAATATATAACTCCAATATATGTATATATATATATATATATATATATATATATATATATATATATATATATATATATATATATATATATATATATATATATATATATATATATTGTTTGTAATGTAAATGTTTATGGTAGACACACACATTTGATTAAAATCAGCAAAGTGCGGCATTTGTTTCAGACTTCATGCCCTTCTGCATGCTGTGGTTGGTGAAATTGTTTTTTTTTAAAATAATGAATTAATTATGAAATTATTATTGACTCAATTCTTAAACTTCCAAATATCAATTATCTAAATGTTTTACTGTAATATAGTAATTTGATTATTTCAGTTACACTATACAGTATTGAAGGTGCTGTGAGATGTTACCTATAAGAGATGTTAAATAATTCAGCAGCTAATGTTAAATGGAAGATCTTTCCTTCCTTCTTTCCTCTGCTTGTTGCTAAAAATTGCTTAATTTTGTATAAAATTACCTGCTCAGTTGACGTTTCGTTTATTTATTCCATTTAGGTTTTTTAGATTATTTTTTTTTTCTCCTGACATGTTTCAACTGACAACTGCCAGTCTTCATCAGAGGATTTCTGCTGCATTGCCTTTGAAGTTTCACTTGACTTTGTAATGTAATGTAATAGTTCCAGCGAGATTAATTTTGTCATTTTTTTAAATTTTTTTATTTTTGATAGTATCTTAAGATATGGTTTCGTTTATACAGACAAGGTTTTTCAGGAATTTTTTTTATCTTCTGACATGTTTCAACTGACAACTGCCAGTCTTCATCAGAGGATTTCTGCTGCATTGCCTTTGAAGTTTCACTTGACTTTGTAATGTAATGTAATAGTTCCAGCGAGATTAATTTTGTCATTTTTTATTTTTTATTTTTTTTATAGTATTTTAAGGTATGGTTTCGTTTATATAGACAAGGTTTTTCAGGAATTTTTTTTTAATCTTCTGACATGTTTCAACTGACAACTGCCAGTCTTCACCAAAGGCAGTTGACAATTGAAAATTGAAACTCAATGAATCTCGCTGGAACTATAAAATTACCTGCCCCGACAATTGCTGTGCAGCAGCTATAATTGACATGGGGTGATAATAGTGGGCTTTTTAAAACCAATTTATTTTTGTCTACACAATGTTTACCGCATCCATAATGATGTCACTGTTTTTCACGTCATCTGTCCCAACAACCCAATTTGTATTTGATCAGTAATTCTTTAAATGACGAGTATTAGTTGATTCAAATATCTTTAATCTAATGTCATCTGATCCTATGCTGTTGTCATTATTTCATGAGCCAGTCAGGTAGGGATTTCTGGAAAACACCAGAGAGACACAGACAGACAAATAAAGCTGCAGGCATCTTTTCAGACAGATAGCAGACAGTCACCAAACCATAACCCAACACACGCCAAGAGAATGATGTCATGCTGTCTCCTGCATGGCAGCAGTGGCCCTCCACAGTCTATTTTACAGCTCAAATCAGAAGTGTCTGCAAGAAATAAGCCATTTCAAAGGCTTCTCAGAGTCAGGAAAAGGACTCATTGCATTATTAAAAACTAATTATAATTTTTTTTAGTCCAATTTCTTTGAAGTATTCTAACAGCCGCTTACAGTAACTCGAGCCCAGTGTGATGAAATTGTCAATTCATGATGAAAGAGGATCTATAGGCGTTTCCTAAAATGAGATCATTCCTCTCTTTATTTGCCCCCTTAAACCAACCTCAGGGGATATTTAGGCACAAAAAGGATGCATATGGTCAAGTGAGGGAACAAATTAGAAAGTGAGGTGAACTTTCAGGAAAAGAGGCCCCTGTGTGTTTTCATCTTTTAAATACATTATACTCACAAATGTTAAGGTGACAAAATCCCATTGGACAAAATCCTATTGGACAAAATCCTAACCCAATATAAGAAAATGGACCAACTCCAAGTCTCATGCATGAATATGAAATGATGAAATGCATTAACTTCCTTTTTAAAAAGAGTTAGTTATGGTTCGGGTAAGGCATTTGATAAATAGAAAAACTAATTTAAACTGGGATTTTTCCCCATACTTTAATAAGGAGTTGGGATTTTACCATGGTTACCTCAGGACTAGAGGAGACGGATTACAATATAGCCACACTTTAAACAAAATGCACTTCCTTATACTGTAGTTGAAATCCAACACAATACAGAATCAATCAGATTACTCATTTATTTTAAACAACATCCCCACAGAACTACTAAAATGCTGTAGCAGATATTCAACACCTCAATCAGGCACCATCCTCGTACCATGAAACATGAAGATGTGTTAATGAATATACCAACTAGAAAAGGGGAAAATAGGTATGGAAGACTTCATTTTATTTTTAACCTTTAGATCCATCTTTGAATCTGAGCCAATAACAAGTTGCTAGGAAATGCACAGTGCCACATTAAAGTTGGAAAATTATTTATTGGTGTAAACAAATTAATTCAATTCAAATTGTTATGTTGATTCAGTTCAAACTGTAAATGCTAAGCTTATGGCTGGTGTTTTTGGGTGAATTAGAGGAAGCTGAGGTTGAACTTTTGCTTTGTGTAATGTTTGAGTTGCCATTACTGATATTTAGATCTGGGGATAGCTTGACTTTCAGGAATTCAATTCATAGTCAAAACGTAACTTATTGATTTCTTTATCATTCAATTTTCAATTCAAATTAAATTTCTTTTTTTTATTGACATGACAACCATGTTTATCACCTTTCTGACACCTACAGAAGACCCCCCCATTGACCACTCATCACTGTCCTCCCTTTTCTCACCTCCATGACATTTATCACATACTTTCTTCTTCTATTGTAATGCGACATCTTTGTTTCGAGACCCCCTTCTGGGTTCTTCACACCTCAGTGTGGCCTTCTCGCCCAACACCTGAAAGCAGATTATCTGACCATCACACCATCTCCCCTCCTCCTCAACGCACTTCCAGAGTCTCCTCACTGATCTATCTCATCCCACCCCCCCCTCCGACCAGCCTGTCTTTGTGTCATACATGACATCCAGTATAGAGTTACTGTGCTGGGGGTCGCTGACACGAGAAGAGGCAAGTTATTGGGTCATGCGGAGGGGAGAGAGACCCCCTGCCTGTTTGCGCACACTGATGTCATGATAAGATGCCCTGAGCATGAGGCACAAAGTGCTGATGTCATAGCATGTTTGAAAATCTAGTGGGTGGGGGGTATGCATGTGCTCATGATTTGTCAGATGTTGGAAAATATGGCAGAGAAACTTCCTGTTTTCGATCTCATCCTTAAAGATTTTCTTTGGGAAACCACAAAATAAGTAAGGATGCCAAATCACTACATTTTTCTCAGCCAAGGACTTTAAAACCATTTGCTCAGATAGTCCAGATAGTAGTCGGATCGTAGTGTGAACACCAACAAAGTCTAGAGCATTTGTTTTTGATGGACTCGGAGCCTACGACTTTTCAGTTGGGCCGTGAACTCAGACGCACTCGGCTCGGACCAACAACAGGAAGTAACAAAGATGATGTGAGCGCATTGGCATTGTGGGCGGGCAAGACAATCGGCCAGGGCATGAAACAAAACATTAAAACCACCAAACTCACATCAACCTGTTGCTGCTCCATTGTTGAATGTTGTGAAAGAACAGACAAAGAAGGAATAATTCTCTGCGTGCTCTTACGCGCTTGCTTTGACCAATAGACGAGACTCTCTTCTTCTGTTTGTCTGCCCAGAGAAGTCTCTACTTTAGTAACTGTGTCCCCAGGCAACTAGCTCATACAACAGCATCAAAGGCTGTTTGAAGGGGATCAAAAACTGGGCTGTGAACATAATATTATCAAGGTGGTAAAATGATCAGCTGTTCTCCGCCTATTCGACCTGAATCTAGGACTATTATACTGGTGTGTGTAAGCAGACTATGAAGGCTAATGATGAAACCACCATAGACTTCATCTCCATCCCACAGTTTATCTGTCCTGTTTGTTTATGCTTGTTGGTATGATTGTTTGTTGGAGGACTGGTAAGGAATAGTGCAGACCAGTATAGATTGCAACCTGTGACCTTGTAAAAGAGAAGTGATGAAATAATAATGAAGGAAAGTCAACCATGTGCTTTCACCTGAAAACAAGAGGGAAAACGTTGTTGCCATGGTTATTTTTGATCCATCCACTACATTCAGAAACCCAATATAAAACACAAACAACTCTAAAGATACCACTGGGGCTCTTGTTGCTTATGAATGTTTATTCATGTCATTTACAGAAGATGTAAATGTGTTGATCCATAATAAACTCATCCCTGTGGTGCAGTCAAAAACTAACACCGAGTGGCTTTTGGAGTGTCATTATGAATTTATGCACTACATGAAGGCTTGAATGTGAAAAAATGCTAAAAATCCATCTCAAGGCCTTTAAAACTCTTAGGACTTCAAAACACTTTGATTACAAGATCCATTTACGACACCAAGCCGATGGAAACATTAGTGGGTGTATTTTGCCTGTCAGATAGTTATAGATTTCATTGTATGGAGGATGAGGTCACCAAGCAAATGCATAGCCGCTCAGACTCACTGTCACTTTTCTAATTGGAATGACAAGCAGGGTCACATCTCTCTTGTTAAGATCCTTATCGACTCAGCAGGATTATCGCCGACAATGTTTTATACCTAAAGAATGTAAATATTGACACGCATAACTAAAAGTGTATGTGACATTATCATCAAACAAAATAGACATTTTTGTCCTGAATGGCAAGGCGTGACATTAGGTTCATGAACAGGACAAAGGGAGAAGGCTAGAGCTGCATGTGAGGACTGTGAGCATGTGGATCTGGCACATTGTCCTCCCCAACAAGCACCAGCATTTGCCACCAGTTTACAGTTAGTCTGCCAACAGGCGTGAAGAAATCACTGCAGCTGCTGTTTGGTAAAGTTAGTATTACCAGGGAAGTTTTCCAGAGTGGATGCCGATCACACAGCTCCACCTTGAAAAAGAGTGGTAGTAGTCAAAGCAATAGCCCAGACATGAAGGGAATGCTGTGTAGAGCTGCCAGAGACGATCCCCAACATTTTTTTAAACTGTAGGCTACCCGTAAGTCATCCAAAAGTTGTTCTCATCCACTACTGATGGCAGCCTGTGCCCAAAAACAGTAGTAGTAGTTACTTCCCAACCCATTTGTCACTTTGGACAAAAGCCTCTACCAAATTCACTTGTAGAATTGTAGAATTTCTGGTGCTTTCACAGATTGAAAGTTGACAGATGTTGATTTTGTAACCTGAATACAATAGAAAATGTACATCTCGCTGAGTCATATCACAGAAAACACCATTAACAAACAAAAAGAACAAAAATGGCATCAAGTGAAGAATTAAGTAAAAACGCTAAATAATAAAAGAGTATCTAAACTCGAAAACCACTTTTTCCTGCTGAATACATATGTATTTGGGTATTAAGTTGATTGATCCTGATCCAACTCTCAACATTTTAGTCAAAGTATTTCAATTTGGTGTATTTTGTTGTAAAATGTAAGAGTGGCTGCCCTATATAGGTTGAAACCCAGCTATTAGAAATGATTTTTGCTCTTGGTTGAGAACAAAATTCTGTGATGTCATTGAACCATTGTGCATCACAAACAAGCACTGTTAACTCCACCCCTCCTATAAGAACTAGCACCTGTGGACTCTTCACTCTGTGTTGAGTACATAATCTGAATTAGGATAATTGTGAAAATAGAGTTGGGTATTAATTAGCTAGTTAGCATAGCAGAGCTTGTTCTTTGGATATATTATAGTATAGACTGGGCGTGTCTCAACTGCTCCAGGAGCCCCGCCCATAATCAAAGTATTTTTTTAACATTTTTTAAATGTAACTTCAAACATTGGCGTCTAACCTCGTATCGTGAAATTAGCTTGATAACATGAGGGACTTCATATAAGATTATCCTTGCCAAATCTGTCATGGGACTTTTCCGCTTTGGTTCCATTGTTGCATTATTCAGCAAGATTCTCAATCCCACGATACAATTTGCGAAACTTTTCCGAAGTTTAAACCACACGAGCATTTGTCAACAAACCCAATGTTTGTGATGGAGTCAAAAACCATAACAATGAAGCATTTTCGACCTGTGAGTAATTGTTCCCATTTTGCGAAAGAAATAGCTTTGATTTATTCGCTCTATGAAGCCCACTCTGTCTTTATCAGTGTTAATTAAAGAGGTAATATTGCAGCTATAAAATCTTCATGTTAACATAGGCGTTTAATGGAAAGTGAAACTCTTCTGCTCAGTTACAAAAGCTAATGACCAACAGGCTAATAATGACCAAAACAATGACATCATAGTTCAATAACTTTGGTTAAGTTAAGACTGTCAATAAAAACTCCATCAAATGAATCCAACCAGGTTTGTTTAGACTACAATCAGGTTTTCAATGTGTTTAGTGCTGCTGGCAGACAGAGTGGAAATGAGCTTAGCAGGATAGCTGCCTGGCTATAACAAAATTATCAACCTGTTAACAACCGCAGAGGCACTTGAGCTATTCCTGCTATCTGTCAATTTATTGCTAGCTCCAGTGTGGTTTGTCTACCGTAAATTGTTTAGCAAGATTTTAGAGGTTTTAATTTGACTTTTTATTTCAAAGGAGGAAGCAGATCTGTGTTTGGATGGGGGTTTTTTATTCTAAGGTGACCCAAGCAGGGCAAAGAGTCCTGCAAGGATGGCAAAGAGGATTAGGAGAGATGCGAAACACCCTATCATAGTATAATAGTACACTACTTTAGAAACTATATGTACCTTTTCACTACATTTGCATGGTTGAAAAAAAAAACACTCATTGAAAGGGTCTGCCTCAAAAACCTTTAGTTCCAAATATTACAACATAAATTAGCAAGTTTTGCCACTTCCTAAACAAGTCGACGTGTTATGGCCACAATCAGGGAATCTATACACAATATCTAATCAATACTCCTAATAATATGGCTCTTCGGTTCTCATGGAGTAAAGCAGTGGAGCTCAATCTATACTCTTAATGTTTTGAAGTTGATACAGTGTGTTTTTATACTAGAATATCAGTGTTTTAACTTTAGCAGTGCTTCTTAAAGGCTGATATGAGAAATACGCAACAGAGTTCTGCAGTTTCAACTCTGTCAAAACATATTATATTGATATTTAATTCTTGTTCATTTCTTGCAATGTTCTTTTAAAAAAAAATTTAGCATCACTGTCTATAAACTAGAATAGTATAGTACTACTTATATGTAATAGTATATTATTACTCTGTTATTACTTTCTTAATTTAACTACTTTGGTAGGGTGACCAAATAGAAAGTTTCAGGTAGGCAGTGCATGAAAGTTTCTTAGTTGTAGCAAAGTAAAATATGACTGCCCTCTATTGGTCAATGTACAAAATTTATTGTTAAATGATATTCTGGAACTGAAAGTACCGTATTACTTTTATACAACTGCATAAGTGTGATAGAAATATGTGTACATTATGTAGGCCTTTTAAGAATAAAGCAACACTTAAAGCCACAGCCATTTATTTAATTATCTTCTTTCTTTTTTCTTTTTTTTCTCCCTTTTACTTGAAATAAACAGGATTTTTTTTAAACTAACTGTACCTTGGGCAGCTCACTCATGTCACCATGCTTTTTTTTTTTTTTTTTAAAGGACAACATCACTGTTTTTATTTCCTATATTTTCACAATTGTCACAAAGCAGCTATCGACATATAGACTATATGTTGATAGTTGCTATGTGAAAATTGTCCTCTAACACTGTTCTTTATTTGACACAAGATGGCAGCATTTGTCTTCCTTCTCTTTTCTTAAACGAGAGTCGCTCCAAACTGAACACTGTGACACACCACTGATCTCTGTTGTACTGCTGGACAGCGGCGCACTGCATGCACAGAGTTGACGTCACCGGCCGCCATCTTGGTATACTGAACAACTGCTAGTAGGGCAATATAAACAACAGCTGAACACGGATTTATGATTCAATTTGGCGACATGTTTCACTTCTCTGATGTTTAAACTTGGACATAGTCACTCAAATAAAATGTAAAACAATTAAGTGAAATTAATTATAAAAAAATAAAATATATATTTACTAAAACAACAATCAAGTTGGTGGTTGGTCTAATTATATATTTATATTTGAAATGTGTTTGATTCCAGTCCATATGCCCTCTCTATACATACTACACTGACATAGCATCCATATACAAACTGACGCATGCTTTGAATTATTTGGAATGTTAAATCTTTTATTGACGTTGTTTTTCACTTTGACTGTTTCTACGCTCTTTCAATGTTTTATATTTGATAAATTCTTCCCGTTTCTGCTTTGTTTTTATCAAGACTTTTTTTCTTTCTTTTTATCACTTTTTTAATACTTTTTAAAATTAAATTACATCTGTGTGCATTAGTCTCGAAACCTTTTTTTTTTTTTTTTTTAATCATTTTGCCTTTTGTCAATTACTTTTATAAAATCCTGTAAAGCACTTTGGACTACAATTGAATTTGTTTAAAAGGTGGTATATAATCAATCTTTGATTGATTGACTGCCACATACATATACGACACTGACAGTCAATGACCTTTAATGTACAGTAAATTCTACCATCTTTTACTATTTTTCCTGAAACGTATATCCTTCTCTCTTTTTATTAGTTTGGTTTACTAACAAACTTTATGTAACTTCTAAATTCTATATTCTCTATTTTTTATACTTCTTATGTTGACATTGTTTTAGTAATTAGAAATGTTAATTCAGTAATACTGCCCTTCTCTGTTTAATGACCATATTATTATTATTATTATTATTATTATTATTATTATTATTATTATTATTATTATGGACCATCCACACATCCATCCATTTTGAAGCCCACTTGCTCCTTTCTTTCCCCTGGGTCGTAGGGGTCTGCTGTAAGTTTAACACATTGGTGGGCCAGCAAGGCCTTTTCTGCTGGCCTGAACATCATCAGAATATTAATTTAATTTTGATATATTTTTCCACAAACAGTTCTTGGTTGTACTGCTTCCAGCCTCAGATTGAGATTTGAAGGGCTGGCCTTTATGTTAGAGCTTGTATTCAATCATATTCAGCCATCATGTGTTGCCAGGGTCTAAAATCTGCGCACAGGCCTTCAGAATCAACAGTGCGGGCACCTGTAGCTTAAATGAATGGAAATGAAACTCGGGGTTAACCAATCAGCTTTCGAGTTGGCTTTTGTAACCTGAACTGCTGTAGCGCCAGTGTAACACTGGAGCCAGCTAGCGTGCGCAGTACATTTTGATTGAATACCGTCAGCTGGTGGAATCAGCTTCAGCTACGTCTGCGGGTGGACTTGACTTTGGCTGCCTGACACGCAATAACTTCATATTCAGAGCTGGGATTGGGCCGTGCCTGGTATCAGTGGATGGGTCTGGTCCTCCAGGGCCCATAAATGTCTCCTGTGGTGGTAGAGTCTGAATTGAGCCCACTGGAGGCAGAACACACCCTTTTTGGTAACAATGAAAAACCTTCTAAAAATGGACCTGACCCGGTCGCGTCTGCTCTCAGTCATGTACGCCCCCTCCTTGTCCTTGTTAATGAAGTTGCTACCACGTCTCCCACACACCCAGGACACCACCCCCCCACCAGCGACATGAGGACAGAGAACCGGCACGATTCGATCAGCTGTTTTAGATGAGTCACACGAAGAAGCGGTGACATAGTTGACAGTTCTGAGGGAGGCTGCGTTGACATGACCAGCACAAGTAGTGTCAGGGTCGGTATGTACCAAACTCGCTGAAAGCCCAGGTGTGAAATGCACTGAACATAAGGTTTGGTCCTGATATAGGTGGTTTGCAACTGACATCACATATCCCATGATTGTCTTTGATTCGCTTGGATCCGCCATCTCTTATGTATACAGCTGCATAGCAACACATCTTCAATGGCGGATTCATGAGATTTTTCCCAAATTTATGAAGGATTAGATATTCCAGATAAAGCTAGGTATCACGGCAAGATAGAGTGCGGTGGGGGTTGAACCCTACAGCAATTCGATGACTGTGAGATACACGGACATCGTGAACTACTTGGTACTCACTACAAGTTTTGTAACAGGGAGACAGATGAAGGCGCACAAAAACCTCTCCTCATACAACTTTTTTGTGTCAGGATAAGTGAGGAATATTGTAGTTAAAGAGACTCACAAACAAAGGAAAATTATATTGGCCAGGGTAGGTAAATGTGACCATATTTTCTTATTATTTCTTTTAGTACAGTTGAGCCAGACAGAGAGACATGCCTGGTATTATGAAGTGGAAGATCCTGTTATTTTAAAAACACACAAGTCAGGGTAGTCATGGACAAAAAACTTACCCTTCACAAAATACTCTTCACATACTCGTGTGTATTTGTAGCTTGAAGGTTTGATGTCCGATCTGTGCAGATTTGCGAGCCACTGTCTTTGACGTCTGCAAGTCAGTCCTTTGATTTCTGGCCCTTCACGCTGTTTAACAGTAGGTAAATGAAAAAACTTAACATTGTTGAGATCAGAATTGTTAGAACACCCGACAACTGCACACATAACTACCATTTTTGCGCTTTTCCCAACGGCTACCGCCGTGTTGTAAATAAAAGTTGTCATAAAAGATGGCGGAAACTAGCAAATCAGAGAGAATCATGGGAAATTTGTGACGTCGTTGCAAATCTCTTCGTATACCTAGAGCATATGACAAGACAGATAGCGGACATGTGTGTAATTATAACAACTTTATACTATACAGCCTGTGCCTAGCTACATAATAATGCCTTGATTTACATTCCTTTTTTTGTTTTGTTTTTTTTGTCAGTCAACGTTTTCCTTAAAATGTACTGGTATTTTTGTAGAGAACCAGTTCTGAGTAATACTTGAGCATTTTAATCCCTGTGATTGTCTTCTTTTGCAATATGATGCATTCTGATTTTAAAATTTGCAAACAGATTAAAAATCTGCTACCCCCCCCCCCCACACACACACACACAGACACACACTGAAAGACTTTGACACAAAGCAAATGACTGGTATGATTCAACACTGCTAACCACCTGCACACTTTCTGGCTCAAAACTCACAAGTGTTATGACTAATCTGAGTACAAACCACAGAGATTAACAGTTTTCTCCTGGTAGCCATTAGTGGGGATGTCATGGTGTTTCTACACATGTCCGGATTTACTCAGGAATTGTTGTGATTCATAGAATCAGTGCTACAGGCATGCACAGTGCATGTTTCAGAAAACAAATACCAGCCACTTATGACTGATGTGAGCGTCATTCATGCTTGTCTTTACAATCTAAAGATGGCAAACCAAACGCTCAAAAAACAAGATGAAGAGAAGTTTTGTCCCTCTAAAGGAGGGGGGAGGGGGAGGGGGGGGTGCAGTTAATGCATTGCGTGCCTGCAGATAATTACCCCGTGCCTGTAGAGAGTAGTCTTTCCTGTACAGGGAGCTAACTGGCAAACAAGAAATGAGCTCATGGCTGCCTATAGTGATAAGACGCCTGCAGGCATGCCACAATTATGGAGATGTTGTCCAAAATGTGATCTTAATATGCCTTCAGTTAAATAAAAGGACCGGACCGAGGGTCTTGATAGAAAGAATTTCATCTAAACAGAAGTGATTTCACGACTTTTTGTTGTGACAAGACAAGGAGTCGGACACAAGTGCTATCAACAATATGCCACTGGGTTTCTATTTGTGTTTTTGTACTGTAAGCTCAAAAGTCCCAGGGACATATTACCTCAAGTCTCAAGATTGTTTGATATGGAACCCAACACATAAAACATGTAGAACTTTCTAATGAACTTTTAATGCACAGAATATAATGGGGAAAATACCATTTTACTATTATGTTATAATGATAATCTGTATTATATTAAAGCACATCGTCTTTATTCACAGCCCAGCCACATTGAGCCTGAATGACAGATTTATGACATGTCTGACGACGATGTTGAACATACATTAAAAAGCCACAAATGAAATTAAGTCAGAAATTAGGTTTCGTGTCTTAAAACTTTGAATTTCCCAAGATTCATTCAAGGCCCAAAAGTTTTTAGCAGAGTTTGCATGTTCTCTACAAATCAGTAGAGTCCAAAAACATCAAACAATCACATGTGTTTCTGATATGCTGTCTGTGTTAGCCGCTCTTGCTATATTAGCGATGACCAACGACGTGACCTGGCTCACAGAACGGGCCTTATCCCTCTGTGACCCTGATCAGAGAAGAAGACAAATGGAAGTTTGTATGAAAATAGGCTAAGTAGGTTGTAGGCACTGTATATTTAGAAAATAACAGAACTTTTGCTGAGCTAGTAGCCTAGCTGCAGCGATTGGAGGTGTAGTATTTTCTTTTGCTTGATTCCCAACTTTGGCTGGAGAGATATTCAGATGGAGTTAAGTCTGTTTATTTATCCATGACTGATTAATCTTCTAAATGACCGCAACGTGCCAGCCAAACCTGGGGTAATTACTGCCATACACATCTGACTTGTGTTGCCCCCAAAAAGGCCTTTCATGCCGAGCACAGCGGGCCTCTATGGCATGGCTGCGTGTGTCCGAGGGTTGAGACGCACAAGGTAAGCCACAGCAGACACTTTGAGGGTAAACTGAGCTTCTACAAGCTGCGATTACAAATTACCACGCTGTGTTAACTGACAGCGAAACACATACAGTGTCAACAAATATTATGGCTTTGAACATTGGTGTTTGACCAAACAGAGAGAGCGAAGTCATTCAGTAGCATAACTTATAGCAGTTCCTTAGTTTAAAGTATCAAATTACGTTGATACGTATAGAATAATTTTATTTATTTGAAAAGGAAAGGTTCACGCAGTTGGCCACTACTAATGTTTTTTTTTACAATTAAAATGGGATGGAATGTTCAGATTTCACGCTCTGCTGTAAAACTTCTACAATTGTTAAAATGTGGCCACCACAGTAAAATTTTACACGTGTTGATGTGTTTCCATTGGTGGAGTGAAACTGAGAAAAAGAACCTTTTTAATTGCTTTCAGTTGCAAACCACATGTACAGTATAGAGGCCTGCAGAACCTTCCTGTCACGCATGTACGTTTTTATGTAGCCGGCTCAAAGGCGGAAAAGAAGTTTATATACCAAATTAAAAATACAGGAAATGGAATTTGAAAACATATTAAAGAGTACAGTGCAAGCGTAGCTCTTAAGCACTCCAGGATCCCAAATATGTTCTGAGCGTAAAAGCGTCTTCCTATCTCAGTACAAAATATAAACCGATACATATTCAAGACTAGGCCGTCAGGTTCATGTTTGTTTTATTAAACAGAGTCAAGACTAGAGTCACGTACCCTTTTTCTCTTAGCTTTGAATCAAAGTACCCCTTTGTCTGACAACTTTTTGCTCAGAATACTATGAAACACTACAGAGTGTAATGATGGAATGAATGAGTGATGACACACATTTGAGAATATCTAATTTTGTAAATAAGTGGAATGAAACAGTATTTAGTGCCTCCTGAATTTTTTTTATTCTGAAATGTCTTTCATTTCCGGTCATCTCCCTCCTGATGTGAGACCAAGATAGATCCTTGTATTTTCAGTTCATGTTTCAATCAAGATAATTACGATCATCTTTTTGTGTGTTTTTGGTGTCATTTTGTGTGTTTTGTTTTAGTTTTTGTATGTTTTTGGGATCATTTAAATTATACTTATTTAAATGTCTGTTTTTGGTGTCGTTTGTTTGTTTCTTATGTCGTTTTGTATGTTTCTCTGTTATTTTTGTGTATTTTGTTGTGATGTGTGTTTTTCTCTCATTTATTGTGTCTTTTTTGTTGTTTTGTCTGTTGCTGGTAATAGTAAGTATTTTTCTCTCTTAGTGTGTGTGTTTTTGCTGTCATTTTATGTGTTTTTTAGTTCTTTGTTTGTTCTTTTTATTATTCAGTATATTTTCCCGTATTTTTTTTTTGTTTTGTGAGTTGCTGGTAATATTTTGTATTATTTTCTGCAACTATTGACAAACATTATAAAATCCCATATTTTTAATGCTTTCATTTGTTGCTGTAAACTAACTCATTGGTGATTTTATAACTCCTAAACTGCACGATCTTGTTCCAGTATCTTTGTGTGTGCAGAGGAAATGTAATAGTGAAATCCATCTGCCATTAACACAAGAAGTATCTTTAACTGAGCTAATTACACCATATATCTGGCATTAATGATGTTGGGGCCTTAGAAATGATCTTTAAACTCTCAAGTTTCCAATTGTTCACTGGGTCATTGCGGCCTCACCGGGGCGCCTGTCTTGCTTTTCTTTTTTCTTCCCTTCTTAAAATGATTTATTTCCTTGTAACCTTGCTTGTGAAATTAATGTGAAGCCGGGGTCTCTGTAGAGTCTGGTTTCCCCCCGCAGGCCGCAATAAAATCAGGCTGAGGGCCAGGAGCGGGGCAGGGTTTGCGTGACTGCAAAACTGGCCATAAGTCTCTGTGGAGGGGCACCTGTGAGCACCCACGTCACAATGTGGCCCCCAGACTCCACACTCAAGGATGATGGATTTGAGAACTGGGAAATGGAGTGTGCAGATTTATGATGGCCAGTTCCTGCGTGTCAGGGAGAGTGTGTTACTTTTGCAAGGAGCACGAGATGAGGCCTCTTACTATCGGAACCGAGGTGGAAAAAAAAAACTCTAAGGTGCTTTTAGGTTTCATGGCCATGACTTTGAGAACTCCCTAAACTACAAAACAACTTCATGATGGTTGGCCAGATGGTGTGGAAGCACACACAGTGCTGCACAGAGATAAACTGTCTTCCCTGACACTTGTACGTCAGTTGAAGCTTTCTCTTTGTTTTTCTTCAACATCTTTCATCTTCTGTGGAGATATGGTAAATGGGGGTTAAATTAGAAAGGGTCACGAAATAGGAGACAAAGAAGGGAAAGGGAAGGGGAGGGAGGTGAGTAAGCAGGCAACCTCTCGAAGCATTCAGATTGAGAATTTGACCCTTGATTTTTCAAGCCTCTCCTCCCCACATTTTCCTGCAGCTCTCCTTCTCACGTCATGTGTAACAGCAGGAAGCGTGATTGCGGCTCATGTCACGTAACATGCCTCGTCCTCCCGTGACCCTTCGCGACTCCTCATCAACCTCATCACTCACTTGCCACTTCATGAGGCACTGGGCCTGATACGTGAAAATGCTAAAGACTGGTACACATGCAAGGGTGTCCATCACATGTCACCATTTATCAAAATCACTCCATCATGCAGTTTACACATAGGAGCAGAGCGCTTTGTTAGCACGTTTTGCATGCAAAAAGGAATTTTGTGGTTAGTTTTGTAACAAACAATGATTAAACACAGATGCAAAGTTTATTGTTTCTTTCTATACAAGATTTTAATAAAACCACAAGCCAAGAACTTGTAATTTTTGTTGTAATTTGAGGATGCTGAGATTTAGGAGGAAGCTAAATTGTTCACATGATTTGATAGTGTCCCGTGTAAGAAAACTGACTAATCTGTAACAGTTTTTCATCTATTTTGTAAATGTTTTGATATCCTAAACATAAACTTTTAGAGCAAAAATGTATCAAGTTATCATATCGACAGGTTGTGTAACAAAAATCGTGGACATGAAAACCATGAAAGCACGTGTCCCAGGGGTGTCTTGGTTCACTCATGCCTTGCCTTGTTTACTGCTGGTACTTGGCTGATTTTTGGGTCTTTAAATCTGCACTTAGAGGAGTTGTGACATCGTCCTCACACTAATCAGGGAAGGTTTTAAACAATTGACTAAAGAGTTGACTACGAGATCAAGTTTAGTGCTGCAGAAGAAGGCCGTCTTGTGAAGTCGTACAGAATCCCTTATAAGATTTGTCGATTGAATCTACGATAAGTACCATAAAGGCCTCATTGATCAATAAATTGAAGATCATTTGCTCAAAACAAACTTAAAAGCTTTGCATTTCCGCTTGAAAGTTTGTTTTAATCTGTTGTTTGATCGATTGTGCTCAATGAATTGTAAAAGGTTAGAGAACAACAAGCAGAGCTATAATATGTATAAAAAAAAACTTGTGTAAGTTTTTTTTAAGGAATGAAGGTGCAAGGAAGGAATTCATATGAGCCTGCAAATATATGTCCACTTCAGGCTTGATATTTCAAAAAACCGCTTAACCTATGGCCAAAAATGTGGTATTGTAAGCAGCTAGACAAGTATACCTACTATTTTAGAGATAATTAGGACTGCGGGTTTTATATTTTGATAGTTAGGCAATTTGTTTGCAAAGATTTAACAGACATCTCCACTCTAAAAATGGGATCAGAGCTGAATACTCATTGTGGTTAAAGAGCTGTAAGTCAAAAACAGTCAAAAATAGTGAAAAGCTGACAATATTAGCTAAAAGGGAACAAAGAGTTGAACATTTTAAAGGTTGAACAGTTGAAATCGGTTGAAGAATGGCTGAACAGTGGAACTTCAAATTTGAAGGCGATAGGTTGTTGAAAATTGGTACTTTGGTTGGTTAAATGAATGGGAAAATGAATGTTTTCCTTCCAGTAGTATCAGTCTAATGAAAATAATCAGTTGCTTGTTTTAATTAAGATAAATGAAGCAAGTGGCAGTCTTGGCCATGTAAAGTTACTAGCCTGCTAGTTAGTTTAACATACAACTACGTTCGAATGCCAAAGGCAAGTGTTGTTGACACACCTCTTAGGAGCATAAAAACATGCATATGAAGTACAAACGTCTTTTTAGCCCTTAGGGATTCGACTTTATTCATTGATGCTAAGTTTATCAGAAACATCCAATCTCTCTCCAAAGCTACTTACAATACACCCAAGTAAGAATTGAGTCTTCTGAGTAAAGTGTTAAATAGCCTAAGAGGAGTGAGAATCGCAGTTCCTCGTGTGCCAATCCTCATCAGATCGTGTTTATAGCAAAGTGTTTACATTTGGGTTATTGGCATTTATTGTGAAGGACCACCAGAAATGTTGGTTTCCTGGAACGGCTGTGGATGGTGCTTGTTTTTTTCACCCACTTCATTTCTCATTTCTTAATGTTTTGTGTTTGTCATTTATGGCTGTCTCATGAAATAAGGATGTGGCTCTTCTGTGAAGTTTTCTTTTTTTTTTTTCCCTGACATGTGGTCCAGCTCTTTCATCAAACTGTACCGGACAAACCACACAATTTGGCCTTGATGAGTGTTCATTTGGAACAAATAAATCTGCCTAAGATGATGGTTTGAATGTGTCTTTGAAAACATGTCATGGAAATGCTGTTTGGGTCCAGTGAGGCAGAACGTTGTCAGGCTTTTCATGTTCAAATATCCTCATGTAACTTTGAAAGGTTGGAAATTCCATGTCATTTTGTCCTAGCAGAGCTATTTACTTAGCTCACGGCAGAGGTTCATTTAAAACATACTGGTGACTGACGACCATGGCAGGTGGTTTGTGATCTGTTCCAAACAGCAGAAACAGGATGAAGAGCGGCTGATTTTCTTAAATATTTTACGTCACAATTATTCTCTTTACTGCATACATGTCAACTCCAGACAGCCGTCAACCATAATCAACCATAATCTAAGAATGAGGAAAGAGTTTGTTATTTTGTTTTACTTGTTACTATACAATCCTAACTTGGCCTTCTATGAACAGTTTGATGAAATACTAGAATTGCAAGAAAGTGTCCAATTGTTTTTTTTTTAAGTAGGCTACTTGGAAAATATTTTATCACTAAAAAAACACTCTGAGGGAATGATGTACTGCAATGAATCCATAACTATGTCAATACTCAATAGAAATGGCAAAAAGCCATAATAAATAGGGATGTTCCAGTCTAGCTTTTCGCCGATATCCGATATGCTGATGTTGTTTACATTTTAAATTTCCAATATTAACTCATTCACTGCCAGCCATTTTCAGAGCAGCCAACCACTCAGTGTCAGGCGTTTTAGATGATTTTCACTGTTGATTTTTCAAGGCCCACAGAATATTTTGTCCTATGACAACCTGGCATCTGAGATTCTGAAAGATTAGACTCTCTACCTTCATCAGAAAAAATAATTTTGTTTCTAGCTTGTTTGGTTCTTCCGTAATCAGCAGTTGAATGGCGGCAAGTTTCACACAAATCGCCAGTTTGTGACAAAAAGCTGAGAAAAACGACTTTTTCTGAAAAAACCTATTAGCGGAAAAAAAAGGTTTTTCTTGTATGGTTGTTAAAATAAAACCAATAAAAGGAAACAAATAACATGTTAAGTAGAAAATACACTGCTGTTATATCATTATTTACTGATACTCGTCTCTAATGGTTGTTCTTGAGAAGCCAGATGTTTGAAAAGTGGATTTTGAGTCATTAAAGTTTTGGCACCTCTGTTGCAGACACTAAAAATGAACTGTATTGGTTCATCAGTGAGCTCAGAAAAAGTCTTTTTAATGCACTCGCCTCAAATGAACCAATTCCTCTTTTTTGGCTGTTTCGTGTCAGCCCCATTCTCTTGTCTCTATCTATTTCTATCTTCCTATCTATTTGTATACCCAGTCAGAGTATAATACGAGAACTTGGCAGGATAAAGAATGTGCAGAGACATGAACGTTAGCGTGAGCATTTGTTGGATTAAACCAGTGGGAACAAGTGAACTCCACACGCGGCTGTGATCGTCATGCTCTCTTTATCGCTGGCAACTCTGTGGATGGCAACTGGGATGCTAACCTCAGATTGACCTGCCTTTGCATGTCATTCCTCAAAACACATAACACTGGGGCATATTTCCTTTTGACTGGTCAAGGAGGTCGCACAATCTGATACACCAGCCACGCACATGCAAAGCACATAGTAGTAACTGCTTATCCTTCCGCCCCCTCCTATTAGCCTACACACACACACACACATCTTCACTATCCAAGATAACCCCTCCCTGAGCGTGGTCAGAATGTGCCTTTCTCACGGGCGGCTGGCCAAAGCAAATAAACCTGCCACATGCCAGCTAACGAGGGCATGAACGGGGTCGGGGGGGGGCTTGTCGAGAGGTGCCAGGAGTGACAGTGGGAGGGACATGGTCACGCAAAGAAAACAAGCCCAACAAAAACCAGTTAGCCTTCTCACGCAGGGGCTGAGACGTGTGTCTTGTCATGCAACAGCCACCCCATCAAGCCAAATGAGGTAATAAAGCAAAGGAGTGATGAGAAGAGCATTAAAGTGAGATGGAGAATATAATGTTGGCCTTTTATAGAACACTTATAAAATATCTCCAGTGACCTCAGTACACCCCAGAGTAGCAGGCTATTAGCATGCTAATGCTGTGCCAGGTGCATCCATCTTATTCACACAATGTCCTCAGTTAACCTTTCATGAAAAACACTTCTTGCTCCAAAAAAGCAGGAGGTTAACGCCTAAAAGGCTGAAATGCAACATTTGTGTTTTGTACAAATTTCTTTTTTTACATTTAGAACTACAACCAATATATTTTGTTTGAAACAAGAGCTGACAATAAAACATGAGGTTTCTTACTGGTCACCATTGTATTCTATAGGGGGAAAATCATGCTGAAATCCAGTAATAAAAGTGCCAAATGATGCTCTGTTTGTCATTCATTCCTAAATTAGGGAACAATTGAACTCAAATCCAAAGAGGGTCATCAGGCCTTTAAGCTGCACTGCTGGATATCCCTAAATTTTAGAGGTACTTCTGCTGCAAACCTGTCAATAATTCTCAACATCTGTATTACCTCTGGCAAGGAGGTACAATTCTCACCAGCATTTATTTATTTATTTATTTGTTTATTTGTTTGTTAGCAGGATTATGTAAAACGTTATTTTGAGGGAAGCTTGATCAATGTGCTGATTCTGGATCCATTTGAAAACTGGAAAAATCCTAATCTCTCATTATTGGTGAAAATACAAAAATTAATATCTTGGTGCGTAATATACTGATCTTTATGATTTATGTCTGGTATGTTCCTCAATTACCCATCTGACTTCAATGCGGATCGTATCTGGATTGCGCATTTCTTTGGGATTTATCAAGAAAATGGTTACGCCCATACATTTGGACCTACTGTATGGTTATTAATAGTAATAGACATTTTTTTCCGAGCCTTTAAAGTGTGAATGATCATGGTACCATGATCAGGATCACTGATCCAGATAAATGCCAATATCTGGCAAAGAGGGTATTTGGAGGTTTGGGATCTGAGTGCATGTTTTCTTTGAAATCAGTCATTGGGATGAACCTTGCCTATAAATACATTGTGTCTTCTGCTTGCTATCAGGAAACCTTGATATTAAACTCTCTTCTGTCTCACATGTTGGTTTTTTCTATATTTACATTTTATAATATACAAAATGTAATATACTCACTTGCCAGACAAAAAGTTAAACCATGATGACAAAATACGATAATAAAAAACCACAAAATTTCTTTCAATAGTTTTGATAAATGAGTCGTACCCTTTCATTAAACATCTTGTAAGTTTGATGTAGCCTATATCAAAGATGCCAAAGTATTGAACTATCGTGCGTCCATAAGCAAACATGGTGCATGTGGGCATGCACATCAGTCTGGCAAACATTAAGTGTAAAGTATCATATTGATTATCTGTAATTATAGATAAACTCATTGTGCTTGCGTGTCCCTGCGGTGCAGAGGCAATCACAGTCTTCAAAGTAGCACACCACCGATGAGGCCTGCCTCCTTCCACTGAGCGGCAGCTGGTCTGATGCACTGAGAGGGGAGCACTAGTCTAGGTGGTCCCTTCCAGATGTATGGTTTAGGGTCCCTCTCAATCTTTGAGGCAGCATATGGAACAGATTGTGTGTGAGGAACTACTCCGTCACGTACTCGTTGGTTTCCGAGTCTGCCCTCTGCTCTTGCCTTCGGAAACTGTGCTGTTTAGACCAAAGAGGCTCACAGAGCACGTAGGGTCAAACTGTCAGGTTATTTGTGTCTCGGTGGGAAGTCTCGGAACAGTCAAGCTTTCATTTGAAATTACACCGTCCATTGAATAGTCAAATTCGAAAGTAAGTTGTGCTTGGAAGCTTGAATTACAGGAGCTTTAGTACGCCACAAAATCACAACCACATTCCGTCACACAATACAGCAATCAGCCCTCTCAACTGCCTAAAATGTCTCTTATTGCGGTTACCCAACAATGTCAAAGAATTACTAAAACATAATGAAATTGGTAATAAAAGGTATCTCATTGCATATAAAACCAATGGATCATAAGTCTTCAAAGTGAGTGTTCCTCGAAAAGACAAGGCGCTGCTCGGCATGGCCTGGAGAGCATTTAGAAACAGACTCCAGTGCTTTCCGCTGACACGTCTGGTTCACTGTCTGTTCTTCAAATTCACAAAACCTGGACATTCTATTTTGCAACAGTAGTGTCAGTAGTTGGAAAAAGTTTGTAGGAAATAAAGAAATTCACTAAATGGCAAATTTTTGTTAACCTGTGCGAGAATAAACACTGGCTTGAATAAATAATGGCTCTGCCAATAGCTTCTGCTTGCACAAAAGCAAGCGGTTCTGAACTTGCACTGTACTCAAACACAAGAGATAAAATGTGATTATTTTCTTTTCTATTTCAAATTCTCGAGTTGCTTGGCTGAATCATGAAGAAAAAAATCAAAAAGAAGAGCATCTTAGTCACGCAGGTCACACACAGTTTGTGTGTGGGCATACTGTATATGAGTGGCAGAATAAAAGTCTCCTAATGCAAAGATATGAATGGTTGAGCGTGTGTGCCTGTGACCATTGTTTCTTCCAGTTATTGCGACATGCACAGGGCTGCAGGCTTTACAAGGCCTATGAAGTGGATTCAGCTGAATAAGAATGGGGCAGTAAATGTGGCAAAAACAACCTTTCGTGAGAAAGAACATATTCATTCATCAGGAGGCCACAGTATTAAAAAAAATGGAACATATCACTTTAGTTTAAAATTGGGTGACCAGACGTCCCGATTTACCCGGGACAGTCCCGGTTTTCAGAGTTACATCCCGTGTCCCGATCAATTTCCCCCAAACCATTGAATTGTCACGGTTTTTCACAAGCTCAGTGTTTGTCCCGTTTATTAAAAAATGGACGTCTGTGGCCGCAGACAGAAAAGACCCTGAAAGCCGCAGCTCTGTGGACTGTGCGCTGTCATCTCAACCGTTGCCATAGTAGCGCATGCAATATAAACCAATTAAAAAGATCAAAAGTCCTCCACGCCTTTGCAACTCGATGCTGATTGGTCGACGGCATTGACAATATTACTCGTTTGCTTCCTCTCATGCTTTCTCCTTCAACATGCCAAAAAGAAAAACTTTTTTTTATTATTATTATTATCATTCAAAACAAATAGTTTCTTTTGAAAATCTGTCGTCTTCTTTGGTTAAATGACTGTAATGGTTTTTTTCAACATATATTCAAACCTAAGCAATCACTTTTGGCAAGGAAATCAAATGTCTTTAAACCTCAGACACAGTGTTGCAATATGTACATTGTAACATCTACTATATTCATATTGAACAATATCACCTGGCACCTACAATGGGCGCTGCACTAAGGTAGAAGAAGAGCTATGAAGCTATGGTATATCTACAGTATACAGTATATGTTATGTCTTTGTAAGGTCACTTAGAAGCTATCCTCTCAATTTTGCTTCTGATAGTTAAAAGAATAAACTATTAACAGCAAGAACAGATAATAAACATGTGTGTCACTTGTGTTTCAGCTAATGCTAGCCGGCCGGCAAATTGTGTGTGACAGACAGTTTTATGAAAACCACCCATTGGAGAGTCCCTGTGGTCTGTTCTCTCCAGCACACAAACGTTATCTGACCCACAGAAGGTCTTGGTGAATGTCTGGGTTTTCTGTCATCGTAAGCCAAACACATCCCTCCCACTTGTGAGAAACAACAAAGGCTGCTGGAATTGTGATTTTTGAGCAAAACAAAATAAGTCTTGTACTCGTCAACATGAACGCGAGGACTTTGGCAGCTTGTGTGAGAACAGAATGAGAATGACTCAAAAGAGTCGAACTTCTCTTATTTAACACATTGTTTTCATTCCCTTAAGGTGTTTAAAGTTGTTTTAAGGTTTCAGGCAATAAATAAATAAATGATTTGCAAGAATATGACCTGAAATGACCTTTCAGGAGCGTGACTCATTGTTTACCTGCAATGAAAGTCTTTGAAAGACTTTTCTGCTCCACAATAACTACCCATTGAATAAAATGGAATACTGTGGATTTGGTTACATTATAATAATCTATTTTCATTCTCTTAATTCATTGAAATCAGTCCTTTTGTAATGATAATAAAGGATTGAATGAAATTGCAAATTCAAATCTCCTTCTCGTTCATGACCGAGCTTTGTATTCACTCCTGAGGTTTGTTCAGGGTCTCGGACAGTGGATGAATTTATCATTGAGGACCCCGCCCCACTGCTGTCATGACACCATCATCTCATTTGTTCTACTGGATCAGAGGAGACGGGCTATAACTCGACCGCTCACTGACCCGGCTTCGTTTTCAGGATGCTAAAATGCATCGAGCTGCTCAAGCAGAACATGTGGAGGTGCCAAAGAGAGGGAATCACGGAACATTATCCGCCCAATTACACAATGAGAAGAGCTACCTGCTGCTAGTATCCCTAGTGCACGTAATGTTCAGTGTGCTGATAGAGGAGCCACTGGTCTCTTTCAGGCTAGTTGAGCCTCTACACCTGCAGGGATTCCAAGCTGGGACAGTTTACCTCACAAAAGGACAGAAACAACACAGCTCATACATAGAGATAAAAGAGGGTCATCCTTTTTTCTCAGTGACGTGCAGTCAGGGCAGGCAAGGTAGGCAGTGCCTACCCAAGGGTGAATTGATATTTAGATTATTTGTTTTAATTATAATATAATTTCCGATAGTCTACAGTACCTATAAGTTTGGAAGTGTCAGCATTTTGTGCGTTTCATAGCCCAAATGACTAAACATCGTTATTTCCTGGTACGGCAGAGATGCTGCACAGTCTCACTCCACTGTAAGGCAGTAGGAGGCCACACCCCCTCCCAAAAGCACATTGCTGATCTGCCTCTGTTCCCATAGCGTGTTTTTATGTGTTTGCGCATGCGCAGTCAGTTCCCCAAGATGAAAACTGCGCAATGCTAAATGCTATACGTAAGTTCACAGTGCATTAGTGAATTGATGTAATATGGCCGCTGCTACAGTCAGGATGACAGCGCAAGAGACAATTAAGAAACTTTCTTTTGAGGGAAAATGACAGCTTAAAAGATGGGAGAGCAACACCTGAGCTACCAGACCTTCAGCAAAGGAACGCTCAGAAAATTGTTCGTACTTTTCACAGTGAATGGAACAAAAGGAAGGATTGGCTTTGTGGATGCGCCTCACTGAGGCTGTTCTGAGTTGTTGTTGTTGTTGTTGTTGATGTTGTTTTTTTTCCATGTTTCTGTGTTTCCAACACAAACAACGAATGCGCTGCCGTGTCATGAGATATATAATTGTTTATGTTTCTTTATTTGGTGTTGATTTTGTTAGATTAACACTTGCCAGCAGAAACATATGGATTGTCATTGGTGTCGACATTGGTGGTCTCGATTTGCAACGCCCTGCCTACCCAACCCTAGTGCTCACGGCACGTCACTGTCTTTTCTATATATGTAGATTTGAAACCTTCTCTGTGCCTAATCATAGCAATATGAGCAAATGCAAGAGATAAAATGATGTCACGGAAAAAAAATCTTCCTCAGAAAAGGTGATGATGTAATGGCATGATCAGATTAGGAGGCAGAAACCTCTAGAAGTGCAAAGGTTGGTCAAACTCCAGCGTAAATAACTTAGCTTTACATTTTTGTTTTTCTTTGGGGATTTTTCAAAGAAAAAATTGAAAGTAGTAGTTTAAATGTAATCTCATATTAATCATCAGATTTTTATTGTTCAAGTTATGTTTCAGTCAATTTAATTCAAAAATTATAATTTAAATGGGAGGATTCTGATTTAAAGTATAACTAAACTCCCCCAAACCACTAATTTCGGCTAAAAACAAATGTATTTTGGTATGAAGTAGTGTTGCTGATTCTAGTCCAACTTATGATAATTTAGTCAAAGTATTTTAATTTTGTAAATTTTGTTGTGAAAATGTGAGTGTGACTACCCTCTATGGGTTGAAACCCGGCTATTACAGTTGCCATTGGCTTAGAATGGTGGCTTGTTGTGTTTTTGTGGCTTCTTATATAAACTAGCATCTGTCAACTAATCTGTGGTGAGTAGGTTGGACTGAGAGAATTGTGAATAGAGAGGTATATTGAGTATTGAGTAGGTAATTAACATAGCATAGATTGTTCTTTGGAGATTTTATAGTATAGTCTGGGCATGTCTTAAATGCTTCAGGAGCTCCGCCCATAATCAAGATATTTTTTCGAATTTCTAGCTTAGACGCCCAGGGTTCAGGGTAACACTTTACTTGAAGTTACATAAGGCTGACATAATTTAATTAAATTCTGTTCAAATGTATTTATATAGCGCAAAATACAACAAAGTCATCTCAAAGCGCTGAACAGAATATAAAGTTCATAGTAAGAATGAAAGAACCCGACAAGATTCACATGAACAAGCATTTAGCGACAGTGGGAAGAAAAAAGTGCCTCTTTTTATAGGAAGAAATCTCCAGCGGAACCAGGTTCAGAGGTGGCAGCCATCTGCTTTGACTGGTTAGGGTTAGTGAACAGAGGGACAAACAGAATAGGATAAAAGGATAGTCCATCCAAGTGTTCCAGACTAGTTGAGTCGCGAACCATTGATCAGGTACTGCCAGCTCCAGCATCAAGACATCTGAAACAGAAAAGAGAACAGAGGGCGAGGAGAAGGCACAGACTGCAGGAAAAACATGATACACTATGATACACTCCTTCCTAGTGGTTAGGTTAACATTAAACGTCTTGTGGCATCCTCCATGCTCTGAAATGCTACCACTGCAGACAAGGTTTTGTCTTGTACTGGTCTCATGTAATGATATATGGGGTGGACATCAGTGTAAATGGTGTGAAGCAGTGTGGGCAGTATGATGTTTGAATATAATGTTGGTGTTCTACTATATACTGTAATCTTAGTTCTTAGTTCCTATTTTATAGATTTATGGCTTTTTTCCTAGTGGTTAAGTAAACGCTATTATACAGTATAGGCTTTAGCTAATAAGTAGGTTTTGAGTTTACTTTTAAAGGTGGAGAGAGTAGCAGCCTCCCATACTAAGACTGGGAGCTGGTTCCAAAGGCGAGGAGCCTGGTAGCTGAATGAGGGGGTAGGGTAACGAACGACACTTCATGACAGCCTTCATGACACCTTATTCAATGATAGGTGTCATGTCACATCTACATCATGACATTGTGGAAAACATGTAAAGCTTGCACCAGTACCTGATTTAAATGAGTTGTTGAAACTGGTGATTTTATGATGCATGTCTGGTTAAAGTGTCTGTTCAAACTCTTACACAAGGGATCATTTAACACAAAGTTTGATGGGTTTCCTGCAATTTCTATCTTCAGATGCCAAATTACCTGTTCTGCCTTTCCCCCGAGCACCCCCCCCTTTTTTTTTTCTTCTGTACTTTTTAACCTTCATGTAAGCCACTTTGCTGACTGCACATCAAATTGTGCTGCCATTGTGTGGTCTTTTCTCCAACTATTAGGCATGCATATGTGGTTCTTCTGTCTGAGAGGAGGTGAGAAATGCGTAATGAACTGTGTCGTGCCCATGTCTATGCCTGTCTTTGATGAGCTCAGGGACTGGGGTTCATGTGGAAGCCATTTCTGCTTGTGCTTTCTCACTCATCTCATTTTAATTACTTAGTGAGCCCCACTTCTCCTAAAACTCCTCCATCTCCTCCTCCAACCCCAGCCCGCTCCCCAGGGGAGTTGGAGTGCAGTGACCAGAGTCTGCGCACGCCAGGCCACCATAGCACGCAAACCCACCCCCACTTATACTTCTACGAGGCACGCAGAAGAAACCAAATGGGATTAGAAGGAAAACTTTTCTTTCTGTACGTTCGGGCTCTATTTGTGGTGTCACGTGCAGTGAATATCATGCAGTTTGCTTCTAAAATAGAGGAAATATAGGAGAAGTCATAAGCCACGGGGGCTTCAGTCATGGTTTTTAGAGCTGATTAACTATTACCGTTCACTGCACCAGGATTAGCTGTTAGCGGTCTCTTGTAATAAACAAATTATGTTTCAAATGTAAATGGTGACACTAAATTACAACAAATTATATCCACCAAAGAAGTAAATAAATGGGCCGACGTTTCATGTCTTTGAAAAACGGAATGAATAAGTTATTCCGTACACACATTTCGTAACAATTTTTTTTTCATGCTGCTTGGAAGGATTTTCAAATGGAAATTATTTCCACGACAATCCCAATAAAGAAAATCCCAACCACTTATTAGAAAAAATGGACAAGGGTTATGGTTAGGGTTATGGTTATGTATTTAACTGCAAAATACAATTTAAACTGTCATTTTGTATACTTTTCTAATAATGCATTATGATTTTGTCTGTTGGGACTTTGTCAGGGATTTGTGCCATTGAGTGACAATCAGCAAGCTGCAAATTTTACATTTTGAGACACAAATTGCCGAACTAGTATTAACATTTTAGCTGAGCATTGCAGTCATGTCAAATCAACTGCTTAGCCCGGAGGGTTTGGGTTTTTTGTAGAAATGTAAATAAAATCCCCAAAATTGAACATTGGACATACAATATAATAATGTAATTTGTGATTATACTAGACAAGGCTTTAAAATAAAGCTTGGTGATAGTAAACATGGAACCTTTTAGAAACTTCAAGAGTAATCTTGGATCAAAAAGAGCTGAAATATTGTAAAAAGACGTCATTATTGAAAGTTCACATTGTGTACACAGGTAAATTTCAGCTAAGTTGACGTCTATATCAACAGAACACATGAGGTTTGTGTGCAGTATAAACTGTATCGTGGGGTTTGGAAATAAATTTTGTGTTCAGTACCTTAAATAAGGCCTCTGCTGAAACCACAGTAACCACCAGTCCATTTAACATCCCCCCCCTGAAGACAAATGTGCTCAGCTTGTCTTTTCTCAGGGTTTTTTATGCACAAACAACAATCAAGTCAGACAGTCACAATTTTCCCAACTATCTTTTTTCTCATATTGTGGTCTGGCAGTAGAGTACGCTCTTATTTCAAACATCACCATCTCTAACCAGCAGTGTCCTGTGGTTACACTCTGCTTGCCTAAAGTGGCGCTAGCTCACAGGAAGTTTTTGTTGGTGTGTTTACCAGCGGTGTCTTTTGGTTGCATCTTTTTTTCTTTAGTCACGGCCAGACTTTTGTCCTTTCAAGCTTTATATCCTACATTAAAAGCCTTGCTGTTCACCTGGTGTTGCTTTCCCCCAAAGTCCCTCGGCTCCCCAAATGCATGTTGGACCCCTGCCCTTTCTTTCCCAGCTGCCTCGCTACCCCCATCCCACCCCCCCGCCTTCCTTCCTCCCCGTCGGTGCTGTGCGTGACAGTAGCTCACTGAGAAGTGGAAATGAGACTAGTAAACGATGATTAGCTCCAGAGAAGGGGCAGCTTGGGCTGCTATTGGTCCTGTCTTCACTCTGTGAGCGCCCACCCGCCGGCACACAAAACGTAGCAACTCACCCTCCCTGCCTCCACCCCACAACCCCCCCTTCTGACTACTCCCCACCAGCACCACCCTCTGCCAGAGTCAACGCAGGGTCACGGCCATCACTTCACACACTGGTAGAGGTGAAAGTAATGGATTACAATTACTGTAACGTGAATACTTGAAGTACTCACGTTACAGTCATTGAGTAGCTTTTATGCGTAATTGTACTTTTTTAAGTATGTTTTTAAATCAGTAATTTTCATTGTACTTAAAGCTGCAGTATGTAAGGTTTTTTTTTCATAATTTGGTCAAATATCCATAATCAACTTTAAGCATATTGTAATCCATAGTATTCTGAGTGGACAGTGAATCTCTTCTCCTTCTCCTGGCCCTGTAAATTAAGTTTATAAATCCAGGAGGGTGATGCTGGATTGCAGCCAATCAGAGATCTTTCTACAAACACGTGTGCTCCATGGGCTGTTTTCAGCATTACTATTGGCTGCTCGACTGAAGTCAGGCGCGTTCACGTACCAAGTGTAATGTTGTAAATGCTAGCAGAAGTCTCCATTGCGGCGTTAGACACAACAGTTACACAGCAAATCAAGCAGAAAAAGGCAAACCGAGGTGGAGAAGCAACAGTTTAAAGTCACAAAACATATTCGGGAGGAACGGACCACTTTGTGTCCTTGCGGATTTCCGTGACTGCGCAGGTTCTGCCGCACACTCTGGTGTCAGAGGGAGAATGAGAAGAGACGGGATAAATTGCTTGTAAACCTACGAGAAGCTTATCCAAGGTAAAATCATTTTACAGTCTGAGCTTTCTGGCAGGGACGAGCTGGCGTCAGCAGGCGCTGCTCGAGGCAGTAACTACAAAGTGATATGTGCATTCATGTCAGAGTCTCTAAAACATCAGAAAACTCTCCAATAACACAAGATAAAGTCCATACATTTGTCACTAGTCTCTATTGAGAAAAAAAGTCGCTCAGAGCATTCACAAAAGATACCGGTAAGGTTTGGTTTTGGTTTTGAAACGGAGCAACGAGAGGATTCTACATACTGCAGCTTTAAGTACTTTTTAAAAGAAGTGAAGTAATTTGTTACATTTATACACCCAACCATTACTGAGTAAATTATTATTTTTTGTGATATGTTTTTTAAATTCTGTTTCATTGCACATTAAGATTCTTAGTCGTGCAATTTTTGATCAACGCCCACCCACTTTCTTGGGTTCAGATTGGGTTTTTTACTTATTATGTTGTTAACCACATGCCACATTTGGCATGGCACTGTTTTAGAGTTAAAAAATGTAGCTACTCTGAGAGCCTGATAATTTTTATTTTATTTTGAATTGAATACATTAGTGTTATTTTATTTAAAAAATAATTGTACATTTTGACAATTTTATTTATTTATTTTTTTATACAGATGCCTTTGTGGGAAATAAATTAAGTTCAAATTGTGCAAGATTTGGTCTCTTCCTTTCTAAGTTTATTCATGAGATGTTTACTGTATATAGGGGAATCGTGAAAAGATTTATTACCAAAAATAAATGTGGGTGGTGAAAGTAACTAGTAACTTTTGCTTGGAGTACTATTTAGTTACACTCCTTTTTACTTGTACTTGAGTATTTAATGTATGACTTACTTAAGTAACAGTACTTCTACTTGAGTAGTCGGATATATCAGTACTCTTTACACCTCTGCACACATGTCATTAGGAGTAATAACAGTCAAACATGGCAGCCACATGACACCACACCTCTTAGCCTCTTCCTGCCTGCTTGTAAACCCTTGACTTTCCCAATACACACAAGCACAAACGTCCCAACAACCCTCCGTGCTGCCACCTTTTTCTTTAGCCACAAACCTGGATCTGATTACCGTGATGGGGATGCGAGTGGCCACATGGTCATAAGGAATGACAGTGTTGGTGGGGAAGCTGCAGGGGCAGATGCTGGACTAGGAGGGGGTATTTCCCTTCATATAAGAACAAAGCAGAATAAACACAGTCGCTCTCATTATAAGCAGCGTATCTGAGAGACACTGCTGTGTCTCTGGTTAACTGAGGAATCACTCTGAAGGGTTTTGGTGTTGAGCCATACCACATTTCTCAAGACTTAACACAGAAGATCCTAGAAAACTCTTGACATCTGCAACAGGGTGTTTTGGACCAGTTATTGAGGAAGGATGACACACACACACACACACTAAGTAGTCACACTTTAACTTCTATTATATTTCAACCTGAGAAGCTATTGTTTGATATTAATTTAAAAAAAAAACAAGTGGTTGGACAGCAGACATAGGCAACTGGTGGCCCAGGGGCCACATGCGGCCCCCAGAGTAAATGCACAAAATGACTCGAAATGCACACAAAATGACTGAAAAATACATGAAAGTACAACAGAAATGGACAAAATGAATCTGAAAACACAAATCCACAACATAAATGCACAAAACGATACATGAAACACAAAAAAAAAAGGCAACAAAAACAGAAAAATACAGACAGAACAAGAGCACTCAGAAAGCGTGAGCCTCCACTTAGATTAAATCAGCTCACCAAATTTTATTTAAATTTGTTCATAACTTTTTGAAATATCCTTGCTCAAAGATTTCTTCTTTATCTAGAGTACCTTCCAGATCATCTCCAAAATCAAACTCCATCTTTCTTTGGACGTTGTCTATCAGCTCATCAAATCTTACTTAAATCCATTCAAAACAGACGAGCGGACAGACAAAAAAACACTGGTGAAAACATTTCCTCATTCGCGGAGGTAATGACAACAAAAACAAACAAATTCTTTGTTCTTTTCTTTACTAAAGCTCAGATTGGCTGACTGACATTAATGTGATAAACATTGCTGTTTAGTCAAGAGTTTAGTTGAGTGACATTGCATCTAAATACAAAATCATGTCTGATTTGAACCAATATGTTTGATGTTTAAGGTATGACAAAGTTTATTTCTTTAATAATACACACATTTAATAGGTGTGATATTATTTCTTCTTCCCGCATCACCTCCCAAAACGACTGCCTATGTGATAGCAACCTCTCTCAGACGTAATGTGTCGCTTCAGAAATGTTTTCGTACCTTCAATTAGGGTTATTACCTCAGTGCAAAAATAAACTTCACAGCTGGTAGAAAAACACGACTCAAAGTCTGTCCTCGGTGAAGAGAAGAAAAATGTTTTGCTTTGGTATAAAGTTCTAAAGCTTTAGCAGAATTTATGGGATTTACATGAAATCCTTTCCAGTGACTTAAGAGAGGAAGAATAGAAAAACGAGTGACCCAAAGTTGAACCGCTTCCTCTTGGCTTCGTTTTATTGTGCTTTTGGAAACCGTGCGGATGTGTTTGATCGGAAACACCTTCGTATATTTTCATTGACTGTGAAGGGTGTCTTCGAAATCAGAAAGGCCTGTGCCAATGCGTAGCAAAATCAAATGTTTTAGAATTGGCACCACATCATGAAAAAACAAACACAATCTTGTACGATGGCGGAAATACCGTAGAAATAAAGAAAGGACTTTATATTGAATATTGTATCAGAGAGGCATAAAAAAGATACATAGGCAAAAAATATGCATGAAGTTATGTGAAATTAAGTGGTGATTAAAGAAGGTTTTTGGGAGAAATTACATAAATTACCAGGCATAATTTTGCAACTGGTCCAAGCCAATCTCTCTTTCTCTCTCTCTCACAGCAGTCACTCATGCTGCTTGCTCGCAGCGTCCCCTAGTCAGCACTCTGGTGCGTGCGCCTGCAGAGATAATATTGCTAGGTCTGCAGGACAACCACAATGGGAGGAGTGTGAAAGTTTTCCCCAGCCCTGCCCACCAACTGCAAAACATATAAAAGGCAGAGTCAAGCAAAATACAGACACTTAAGCCTTAAGTTGAGATAAAAATCCTGAAAGCTTTACTGTTTTTCAGAATGACCTCACTGTCATTTGATGAACACACATAAAAGACATTTTTTTCCATCTCCTATGGTAATATAAGAGAAAAGGAATTTCTTTGCAAATATTTTTTTTCTTGAAAAGCTATACATTTTTTGGATTTCAAGGATCAGATCTTGTCCTTTCTTTAATGATGGCTCATTTGGATACTGATTTTAGTGTCAAGAGCAGCAGCATCATCAGAGAATGGAGTGGGCAGGTCCATCCTGCCCTGGTCGCTTCCTTTGTTTTCCTTTTCTGTCTGGAAGCCTGTCTGTGGGTCAGGAATCTGCGGCTCAAGAGAAGACTGCCGGGACCATTTGCCTGGCCCGTTGTGGGCAATGTCATGCAGCTGGGCCAGATGCCTCACATCACCTTTGCCAAACTGGCCAAAAAGTACGGAAACGTGTATCAGATACGTCTGGGCTGCAGTGATGTTGTGGTTCTGAATGGAGACAGGGCGATACGTGAGGCTCTGATACAGCACAGCACAGAGTTTGCAGGCAGGCCAAACTTTCTCTCTTTCCAGATGATATCTGGAGGCAGGAGTATGACATTTAATAATTACAGCAAACAATGGAAGGCACACAGGAAAATAGCCCAGTCAAGTCTCAGAGCATTTTCCTCTGCAAACAGCCGGACTAAAAGTGCTTTTGAGCAGCACGTGACAGCCGAGGCCATAGAGCTGGTGCAGGTCTTTTTGCGGAACAGCGCGGATGGACGATATTTCAACCCTGTTTATGAGTTTAAAGTAGCTGCTGCTAATATCATGTGTGCTCTCTGCTTTGGGAGGAGATACGGACATGATGATGAAGAGTTCAGAACCTTATTACAAAGAATAGACAAGTTTGGGGAGACAGTCGGGGCAGGCAGCTTAGTGGATGTCATGCCCTGGCTTCAAACTTTTCCTAACCCTGTCCGAAGCATTTACGAGGACTTCAAGAACCTCAATGAGGAGTTCTTTACCTTTGTGAAAGACAAGGTGGTGGAGCACAGAGAATCTTTCAACCCTGAGGTCACCCGGGACATGAGTGATGCCATCATCAGTGTTATTGAACATGGAGAAGACAGTGGACTCACCAAAGAGTTTGTTGAAGCAACTGTGACGGATCTGATCGGAGCAGGTCAGGATACAATGTCAACAGTCATGCAGTGGGTCGTCCTGCTTTTGGTCAAATATCCAGAATGGCAACTAAAACTGCAAGAGCTCATAGATAAAGTAGTGGGCCAAGATCGACTCCCCTTAATTGCGGACAGAACAAAACTGGCACTAGTAGATGCTTTCATCTATGAGACCATGCGCTTCACCAGCTTCGTCCCTCTCACCATCCCTCACTCCACAACCTCTGACGTGACTATTGAAGGTCTCTACATCCCAAAAGACACTGTAGTCTTTATCAATCAGTGGTCTGTCAATCATGATCCCCAGAAGTGGAAGGACCCACAACTATTTGACCCCACACGGTTCTTGGATGAGAACGGGGCCATTAACAAAGACAAAACCAATGGTGTGATGATCTTCTCAACAGGTAAAAGGCGCTGCATTGGAGACCGCATTGCCAAGGTACAGGTCTTTTTGTTCACCGCTGTCTTGCTGCACCAGTGCAGATTTGACAACGACTCCTCTCAGACCCTGACTCTGGACTGCTCATATGGGCTAACACTGAAGCCCATCACAATTGGTGTCAGCACCAAACTCAGGGGGAAACAGCTTGGCTTAGTGTCCCCAGCATGAATGAAAACACCTACACACCCCCACCCCCAATACTGTGACTCCAATGAACACTTTTTTTTCTACCAGTTACATTCCCCAGTGACTATCAATCCTTTGAGAACAAGCATCTATACACCTGCACCTAACAGTAAAGCTATATTTAAAAAATGTATTTAAGTGACATAACATGCTCTGTAATAAATGACTGTGCAGCATTGAGAATGTGTGTTGGTATTTGTTTCAATGCAATAATAAAACATGCATAGCTATTGCGCTACATGTAGTGTTAACCTTCGATAGCATATGCAGACAAGGTAAAAAACAAAACAAAAAGAGAGAATGTATTTTGACTACAAAGTCAAAATTTAAGCTATTTTTGGGGATAAGTATTACATTTCTGCTTCATGAACTACTTTGTACACATATTGCTATGTTATGTGCCATGAATAAGCATATGTAGGTATTCTGTATGTGCACAATTATTATACTTGTATAGATTATTTTTGTGAAGGTTTTTTGACTCATTGTTCTCATATTGTGAAATGGAAATGTTACTCATACTCTTTGCTAAATATAGCAGTTAGATGTGTGTTTTATAACGACAGTGAATTTATTTCAAAATCATAGGTCTCACTAGCTACTGTACTCCAAGCAAATGAACACAATCAAGGATGCATGTTGATCAAAGAGAAACCAAAATTGGCATGTTTATGAAGCAAGAAAGAAGCCTTTCATCAAGGACCTTCCATCACTTTTCAAACACCACTGTGGACCATGAACTCTTCACAGAGCACGTGTATGCACGCTTTGGTTTTCACTGTGCTAGTGCTGCAGCTTCCCCAGCCAAATACATCTCACCACTACAACAAAACATGTGTGCAGTAAATTTCTGGCCCTCGTGAGGCATTCATAAAAACACATTTGTTTACAGTCAGGTTTTTTTTCTTTTCCAAGTTGCATGGAAGCCACTGCACAGCAAGACACTACTACAGTGCTAGAGGAGTGCATTTTTTTGTGTCTGTGTCAAGGCAACATTTTACTACTCAGCAGGCCTTGAATGTTAAAGCATTCATTCTGTCATAAGTACTCTAACATTTGGTGACCACCAATGTTTTCATTAATGAAAAAATAAGCTGCAACTGAGGTGAATAAAATGAATTGTTAATAATCAATGTGTGGCCTTTCATTTCCAATTTGTATATACTTTGCTTTACTGTATTTGGAGTGGACAGTGCACATTAATGAACACCAGTGCAATAAATGGTGTAAATGTGCCATATTTAGCCATGAGCTACTTTTCATCCGTAGTTCTCATACATTTAAAACAATGACAATAAAAGATACAGACACGGACACAGTATACACACGGACATGGACATAATACATACATTATTTACAACCAACTAAGCAATTTCTTATCGAAAAAAAACTTCCATAGGTGATTACGTGACTGATTTACTTTTAACCATTTTTTCAGCTCTTTTCTAAAAGCTGGAAAGGTGGAACAGTCACGAACATTGATCAGATTTTAAACTTATGTGAAATGACTTGTGTAGTCTCACATCATTCAAAGACGCTGTCAGAGCTGTCCAATTTGTTCCAGCAGTGTAACATTATGCACTGCCCATGTATAGATGTCTGTCATTACTCACTGCTCCAAGAATAGAAACCTCTGGAATATTTGACTTAAGACTAAAAAAGCTCAAACCGGTGTCTTTTCCATCATTCCATCATCATTTTTGCATCCACATGAGCAGATTTACTACCAAAGTCATAATAGCTAAATTATTCCAGAGATTGATGTTAGCATATCACTTTTACAGTTCATTGTTATATTAGTTGTTTAAGTGAAAAAAATCAAAAGCCCTTTTTCTGAATTGTTATAATGAATAAATAAATAAAAAGAAAGAAACCGTTTTATTGTAATTCGTGAAAACACATCATGGCTTTGGAAAGTCCATAGGAAAGAGGAAACAGCAAATACAATTTCTGTCTTTAGAACTACTATATAATGCCTTTATTTACATTATATTTGTTTTCATCTATATCTGTTTACCTCAGCCAGTCTGGGTCTAACAGGTCGTAGGTCACACAAGTATTGAAGAGTCTGTTTATCCACAGTTTTTGGCGACACAGCAGAATAGGTAGATGCTTGACAATAGCTGGAGGGAGGCCACAGAGGGAACAGGACGAAGGTCTGGAGGCTGTGCTCTGAATGGGAGGGGAGAGATAATAAAAAACCTGAGTCTCTAAGCCCTCCCACCATAGAGATACATATAAGCCAAGTGTTAAAGCCTGAATCCACATTTCTCTTGAGTGGTCATCTGAAGACGTCCAGCTCCACTGAGGTCTACTCAACCTGATCCCGTGAACGAAGAAAGACCACGTAAGCCCTGCGAGATCCATTATTTCATTTTATTGTATTTTCAGGTGTTATATTATTGAAAAAACATTATTAATATTTAATGTTTTATTATTTTAGGTGAAAACTTTGTTGGATACAGTGAAAACAAACTACAAAGTTTCATGATGACTCATTTGAATGGAGAGTTTGGTGTGAAGACCAGCAGCATTGTCAGAGAATGGAGTGGACAGGTCCATCCTGCTCTGGTTGCCTCTTTTGTTTTTCTTTTCTGTCTGGAAGCCTGTCTGTGGGTCAGGAACTTTCAGCTCAAGAGAAGACTGCCGGGACCTTTCGCCTGGCCCCTGGTGGGCAACGCATTTCAGCTGGGCCAGATGCCTCATATCGCCTTCACCAAACTGGCCAAAAAGTACGGAAACGTGTACCAGATACGTCTGGGCTGCAGTGACGTTGTGGTTCTGAATGGAGACAAGGTGATACGTCAGGCTCTGATACAGCACAGCACAGAGTTTGCAGGCAGGCCAAACTTTGCCTCTTTCCAGTTTGTGGCAGAAGGGAAAAGCATGACTTTTACAAATTACAGCAGACAGTGGAGGATGCACAGGAAAATTGCTCAGACAACAATCCGAGCGTTCTCGTCTGCAAACAGTCAGACCAAAAAAGCTTTTGAGCAGCAAATTGTTGGCGAGGCCACAGAGCTTGTTGAGATTTTGCTTAAATTGAGTGCTCAGGAGAAGTATTTCGACCCAGCTCATGAGCTGACAGTCGCTGCCGCTAATGTGATCTGTGCTTTGTGTTTTGGAAAACGCTACGGACACGACGATGTTGAGTTTAGAGAAATATTACACAAGGTGCATCAGTTTGGACAGACGGTGGGTGCAGGAAGTTTGGTAGATGTCATGCCGTGGCTTCAGACTTTTCCTAATCCAGTTCGGAGCATCTTTAAGAAATTCAAGTGCTTGAATGAGGAGTTTTTTGCTTTCATAAAGAATAAAGTGGAGGAGCACCGACAGAGCTTTGATCCACAGGTGACAAGGGACATGAGCGATGCCATCATTGGCGTCATTGACATGGCTGAGGGCGACATGGAGCTCACTAGGACCCATACTGAGGCCACGGTAGCGGATATGATTGGCGCAGGGATGGACACCGTCTCCACTGCTCTTCACTGGCTCATCCTTCTGCTCGCCAAGCACCCTGAGATTCAAACAAAGCTCCACAAGGTGGTTGACAGCGCGGTGGGACGGAATAGACTCCCGTCTCTTGAGGACAGAACACACATGGCTTACGTGGAAGCTTTTATCTACGAGACTATGCGTTTCACCAGCTTCGTCCCCGTCACCATCCCCCATTCCACTACCTCTGATGTCACAGTCAATGATCTGTACATCCCCAAAGACACGGTGGTCTTTATCAATCAGTGGTCTGTCAATCATGACCCTGTGATATGGAAAGACCCACATACCTTTAACCCGTCCCGTTTCCTTGACGATAATGGCGTCTTGGACAAGGATCTCACCAACAATGTCATGATCTTCTCAGCAGGGAAGAGGAGATGTATTGGAGATCAGATTGCAAAAGTGGAAATATTTTTGATCTTTGCGATCCTACTCCACCAGTGCACCTTTGAAAAGTGCCCGGATGAGGATTTCTCTTTAAACTGTACTTATGGGTTAGTACTGAAACCTTTAGGTTACAAGATCAGGGCCAGATTCAGAGGAGAGTTGGATAAAAGCCAGTAAAAAGTTGTTTGTGTTTCACAGCGTAAGAAAAGAAAAGCTATGTTTTTTACTATTAAAATGTTGATTCCTTAATGCTCATTTTACAGACATGTATTTTACCTGACATTTAAAAAAAAAATGTGAAGAAATGTTTCATAGAAAGTTCTCAGTATATTATTACTGTTCAATTTAAGCTATATATAAATAATACTGTTACACTTTTTTTTTAATAATATTTTGTTTGTCCCCTGTGGAATGTGGTCAATCTTGCAGTGATTGATATCACTAGGATTTGGGAAATGGTTGTTGGTTAAAGCCATTGTGGCCCAAGATGTTTGGTCCAGATTGTTACACAGAAAAGAAAATAAAGACAACATTTTACTCGATAACCAGGATTTTTGATTGTCTGATTACGTTTCTACTTACACTGAATACATATGAAGACATATCTGTAATGATTTAATAAGACACACTTTTGTCTCGTTATTTCTTCTAAATATTGTGCACAAAACATCTTTATCCATGCATGTACTAATACATCACGCCTATTAATGATATATTCAAATATCTAAATTGATATATTCACAGAATAATTTCACATTATGTGCAAAAGCCACAAATTCAACTGCAGGTTGAATAATCCTTCTGTTGTTACTGATTCATAAGCTGATTCTTTGTTTTGTATGAAATCAATGTGAATAAAGAGTATGCAGAAGTGTGGAATGTCTTAAATAATCTTCTGCTGATTTAAAGACAGTCAGGAGTGTTGATAACCACGAGGGTCAGAGGTCAAAGAGATAACTTTGTGTCTGAATGTCTGGGTTCTGTGTTGTTGGAGAAGTTTAATGTGAGTTAAAGTTTAAATCAATGCAGGCGGTCACAAAGTGCCCCCTCGCCAATATTTAACAGAGATCTTGCTGTACTTTAGACCTGTTTTTTTAGGAAAACATTAAGACAAAAATCTGTGTTTGCACAATAATTAGGCTACTGCTAACCAAAGTTTAGCAATCATGCAATAATGAGATGTGTTAATGCAACAGTGAAACCCACAAAATATGCATCATAATGTCTGTAATGTACTTAATCAGTGAACATTTGCTTTAAAATCATAACAACAAATGATAGTAGTTATAAAGGAAGTAGAAAACAATAAAGTTGGTACATTATTAACACGTTTCTCTTTTTTTAATCTTTTTGTGCAGCAAAAGCTTCCGATAACAGCTTCAAACACGTGCAAAGTAGTTTCAGCCCTCATTCTTGTGTTTTCTGTAGTAAAAAATGAAGCGTTAGCAAAGAAAATGTGAGGAAAAGCTCAACAAAAGCCTAAATGATAAGGGAAATCAAAGAAACAAGGTGAGATCTAATGTAAACACTGCATGGGAAGCCATGACTTGGCATCACACCATGCTGAAAATGAAAATACAATCCAAAACACAAGTTTTGTTATTTGGTAATACCTTCAACATAATTTTATGGATAAAATTTTTCCCACAACAGATATCTTTCAACTAAAGGAGATAATGATGATGATAATTAATGTACTGGATTTTAAAAAATGAATACATTCTAGTAGAGGCAGTGAGCTTTTGGTTATCAAGCAGTTACTTATAACCAAATATAATTCCTTTTCCAACTCCTCTTCAATGAATTTTCAAATAAAAATGAAAAGATTCCCCCAAAATGACCAAGAATATAAATATTAGTTTAAGAGTGTCCCTGCAGCTTTTGGTTTGCTTCCTTGCTCTTTTTATTCTGATGCATCCCCTCAGTGAGAGGTGGTGATATCTACCTCTGCACTCACAGCAGCAAACTGAGGTTCACACAGCTTAATACAGAGCAGGTTGGAGACATTCTGTACTGCTGCAGGCTCACTTTCCCCTTTGCTTTGACACCGCAGGGGTCCCAGGGGAGGCGAGGCTGCTTGACCTCCCTCATTTCCATCAACGCTTCCCAAAGCATCCATGAAATGTGTCTGGCTGAAAGACTCCCTTTCACCCCAAGTCACCCGCGAGTTGCTTCCCATACCCCGCAGCCCTCGACCTGCTGAGTCTCACTCAAAGGAAAACACAAAACTATATTGACTGATAATTTTTCATCTCAGAATTTAGTACATTCTGCACGTACACATAGCCACAGTCTGACCTCTCAAGGGTTCCAGCTACCACTAAATACAGCTCGGGATCTTATCCAAAACTTCTTTGGCTCCCACTAAAGGACTTACACGCTGATTAGTCACTGTGTGTGTGTGTGTGTGTGTGTGTGTGTGTGTGTGTGTGTGTGTGTGTGTGTGTGTGTGTGTGTGTGTGTGTGTGTGTGTGTGTGTGTGTGTGTGTGTTACACGCGTCGGCATCTGAATAAGAGAAATTACTTCCTGCTGAAAATCCTCCCTCTTATCCATTGCCATCTTTTAGCTGGAACAACACAGCAGAACAAACGAGGTACATTCGGGAGTGTTTGTGTACTTACTCAAAAACAGTTTTTCACATACCACAGCTCCCATTTACACTACAGCAATCACTGCCCTACCCCAGCCCAGGCGCCGAAACGCAGCGGAGGACTGGTCACTGAACAAAAGATATAAGGCCGAGGAACACGTGTGCTCTCTTTCTATCATGGCAACTGTTAGTTGGTGGGTTTTTATCAGGCAGCAATTGAACATCTTGTTCTGAAAGTGAACACAAGATAATGCTGTGAGATGCAGTGAAAGCAATTGCATACAAGACAACAAAAACTGGAGACCAATTGAAGTTATAAATTTCTTAGTTATGTTAAATACAGTAAATGCAGCAAAAAAAAAAAAAAATTTAAAAAAAAGGCTGAAAACGGAAGAAAATTTGGCAACACTTGGAGTTTTATAAGGCTGACATTACGCTGTCATTATCTGTCATTAGCATGAATAAGGTGTCACGAAGGCTGTCATTAAGCTGCCATTAAGTGTAGTTTGCTAAATTATAACACCTTTCACTAAATGATGGCACTTTTTGAGCCATGTTGGCATTTTTGGGTTAGGTTTCTCATCTCACCTGGATTAAAGTCCTCCTGGAGCCGAAAATAACACCTTCTCAATGAAGACAATACGGTTTATTCAATTATATACAGTTAAAATTATATAGAATATTGTTTGATTTAATTTGATTTGATTCATATTGATCATGTTAATGCAACAATTTAAAAGAAATAACAACAAAACAGTATCTCGCATCTTCAAATTCTTACACATCTCAGTTTACATGAACACAATGTTATATAAAGACGTTTTTTTTAGCTAATGTATATAAAGGGCCACAAACAGTAACTTGAAGTTTGATAACGCATGATCATTGCTAATTTCTTGCCACACATGAAGCATGCATATTTAACTGGCACATTGGCAGTTAAATGAATTAAAATGTGTATTTCCAGAATAGTGTTTTTGTTAGTTTAGTTATCTTAACAGGTATTTAAAACATAAGGTTCGCCACAGGTGCAGGAAAGTTGATAGTCTGTAGATTTTTTGTTTTTTAAGCTTTAAAAAAAAGAGTCAAAGAGCCACATCAGGCTCCAGAGCCACAGGTTGCAGACCCCTGGGTTAGGTGGGGGGATCTAGTGCGGTTAGGTAGTGTTAAGGTATAGGGTTAGGGGCTAAGGTAAAGAAGGGTTGGGTTAGGGTAGCAAACAATACTTAATGACAGCCTTCATGACACCTTATTCATGCAAACGACGAGTGTCATGTCATAATAATGACAGCGTAGTGTGTATAAAACTTCAGTGTTGCCAATTATTTCCAGCTCTGATTTCGATGAGCTAACATTTTCAGCTCTCATGGTATTAAAACCAAGTGAAGCCGTTGCAATATTACGTTACGGTTTCATTTATTTAGACAACTCTTTTATGATGCCTCTGAGGAAGATTGACAGTTGGCAGTCGAACCATGTCAGGATATCAAGACAAAATGAACTTGCTGGAATTAGAACCCAGTGCAGTATATCTCAGTGTTCTGAATGCTTCATGATGTACTAGTAGATTAGAGATATTTGGCAGTGCTTCACATGCCATATTTTAAAACTCTTTCTTCCACTCACTGAGAGCCAGTGCAGTGATTTAAACGCTGGTGTAATGTGGTCCATTTTCTTGGTGTTGGTGAGGCTTCTGGCAGCAGTGTTTATGAGCAGCTTTAGCCCTGTAAAGACACTATTACAATAGTCCCGCCTGCTGAGAAAACTAATGGATCTACGTGAGAAGTGAAGGCATGTGGTCGGTTTCACAGCTGAAGTAATCAGTCGCGCTGGTTCTGATGGTAACAGATGATAATACACAGCTCGTTGCTGTTTGTTATCCACAATGATACACCTGATATATAAATACAGTAACCAGAAATGAAACACTTTCTTTAATAATAAAACCAAAATGCCTCACAGTAAAGATGTATTTTAAAGCAATTTTAGTAACAGCAGTATTTTTAAAGAGAAAACCACTTTTTTCTGCTGAAAACAAATGTATTTGGTATCAAGTAGTGCTGATGATTGATCCTAGTTTAACTTAACTTCATATTTTAGTCAAAGTTTTTCAATTTTGTTGTAAAATGTCAGAGTGACTGCCCTCTATGGGTTGAAACCTGGCTATTACAATTGATTTTTGGCTGAGAACAAGATTCTGGCTGTGTTCGAAACGGCATATTAACGTAAGTCTGACGTCAAAATAAGTATGTAGTGTGTTCACATTATTAATAATAATAATAATAATAATAATAATAATAATAATAATAATAATAATAATTCATTTTATTAAGAAGTGCCTTTTAGGCCACCCAAGGACACTTTACAGTAAAAACAGAATAATAAAAACAGTGCAATACATTAAAAACAGTATAGTACAAAGAAGACAAAGGAAAAGCAATGTCGGTGAAATTAGGGATGATGATTTACAGAGAGTGGGTTGATTGAAGAGATGGGTTTTGAGACTGGATTTGAAGAGGGGTAAGGGAGTTCTAGAGGGTGGGGGTGGGGGTGGGGGGTTCTGGATGGCCTTGAAAGTGTACAGGAGGATTTTGAAGTTGATTCTAAATTTGATGGGGATCCAGTGGAGTTGTTGGAGGACAGGGGAAATGTGGTCAGAGGAGGGGGTTCCGGTAATGATAGGGGCTGCAGAGTTCTGGACCAGTAGGAGTTTATAGAGGGGATTTGTGAGGGACACCGAAAAGGAGTGAGTTACGAAAATCAATCCGGGAAGTGACGAGGTTGTTATGTTTTTGATGTGAGAGTGAAATGATAGGTAGCTGTCAAGGATGACACCCACACTCTTGACTTGATGGGAGGGGGACACGGTGGAGCTGTCAATGGTGAGGGAGGAAGAGTCCGTTTTGGAGAGGATGGATTTGGTACCAATAAGGAGGAGTTCTGATTTATTGGAATTAAGTTTGTGGAAGTTGGAGGTGAACCAGTTTTTAATTTCTGAAAGGCAGTGGGTAAGGGAGGAGGGGGGGAGAGTGGTGTCAGGCTTACTGGACATATAGAGCTGGGTGTCATCTGCAAAGCAATGAAAATGAATGCTGAATTTCCTGAAGATATTGTTGAGTGGAAGGAGATAGATGATAAAGAGAAGGAGGCCCAAGACGGAGCCCTGAGGAACACCAGAAGTGACGGGGGAGGACTGGGAAGTGACGGTTTTGAGTTAGATTAACTGAGTACAGTCTGAGAGGTAGGAGTGGAACCAATGGAGGGGGGTGTGAGTGAAATGTTTTCAGAACTTTCAAAGGTGGCGAATCAACAGATATTTAGCCTCAGTGAGCTTCAGCTTTTTGTCATTGTAAGTTTAAAATGCATTACAGGATCAAATTTATCACTTTATTTAAGTTAAGTCCCATTGATGATAAAATATTATTGAAAGTGAGACCGGGAGTGTGTCCAGAATATGAATGAATAAATGAATGTGTGATTTAGCAGAAGCTCCACAACCCTGATGTATTTTCATTATTATTGCGTGATTCAATTTGTTTATGCATGCTTATAAACAGATGATATATTGTGTGCAATTTTATTACAATAATGTTTTACACTCAGTGGGTAAATATTCAGCGGGTTATAAGGATTTCCACTTTGATTGTGCAAATAATATCACCTTCATATTTGGACCTCTTCCATTGTGAAGAAAAGCTTTTCATATTCATTCACTGCACAGATAGCTTTACTTAGTCTATTTTTCTCCAAAGGGAGGTAAAGGACAAACCTTGGTATGGCTGTGTTGACATATTTCTTTTCCTATAACCATCAATCATGTTCTGGCGCAGCGTCAGGGAGTGATCCATCTTTGGTCAGCATATATGAACACAGCTTGAATGTGGTTTAGCTGATGGCCAAGGATTTAAATCATGTTCTCTGACGTTCATTTGTATTATTCGTGTGGTCAGTTTTGTTTGGTGTGTCTTCTATTATTAGTGATAAGTGAATCACGGTCATGTTATTTGGAGTGAAAGGAAAGGCTTACGTGGGACGAGGATTTGTTCAATTAGGAACTTAAAATTTTAAAGCTGTTTAATGTTGACAGGAAACTTTGCTCTTTCTGCTGTATTGGATTTGTATTTATCACAATAACAATAGAAATCACATTACTGTTGTTATCCTGTGCACTTAACTCTGATTAATCAATGTCCAACATCTTTGGAATGACATCCATCTTCTGCATGGTCAGAGATAACAGTAACACCACACACAAGCAACACAAACATGGACATTTTCCAGAGGGATATTGAAGAATTAAAAAACGGAACAAGGCGTCGTTCTCTCGAAGGGAATGAAATAAATCAGCTTGACGCTCTAGTCCAGTGGTTCCCAAACATTTCACATTCCCGTACCCCTTCAGACATTTAACGGTACCTGAAGCCATGTACCCCCTACTCCTGCACTCTAAAAAACATAATAATGTAATGTCACATACAACATAGCCCTACGGCACAAATATGGCCCTATAGACCATCAAATTTTGGCTTAAAAGTTAAACAGACAGAAAAAAACAAATAATTGTCCAGATTACCAAATAATTTAGTTGTAGATAAATCAGCTAGGATATCTCAGATATCTAAATACACAAATTCAATGTATATTCCACAATATTTGGAGAATCGCAATTTTCCCCATGCTTTTTTCCCATGACTGCAGTCATTCTAAATTTAAAATTGTTCAAAAAAAGTCAACATTCCTGCAATGATTTAACACAATTTCCGCAAAATTAATGAAATTTGAAAGAGCAAATCCTGCAGGGACTGATATGTCACTTATTGCTTGGATATTATTGGTACCTTACATACTTTATGTATGATTTATACGTCATGTAAAGTACAAACTTGGGTATATTAATCAATGTTTTTTTTTTTTTTTTTTCCCATATACGTACCCCCATGACAATTTGCGTACCCCTGGGAGTACACGTACCCCACTTTGGGAGCCTAGGCTCTAGTCTATACATTGTTTTTAGAGAAGAAGAGATGTATCATGCAAGAGTGAAAGAGAGACTTGAATTAAAATTCAGTTGGATATTTCTTTATACTTGAAGTGAATTAATATTGATGGTAGGTGTCCAAATAAGAATCAGATATACAGTACTTTATTGATCCCAGGGCAAAAATAGCTTTTTTACAGATGCTCCATAAATATTTTGAATGAAAAGAAGAAACACTAAACAAAGAAAAGAAAAAGAAATAAAATGTACATAATTAAGTAAAAGACTTTTAATTAAATGTCAGGAAATGAAGATTGAAACTAAATTAAATAAGATAGAATGCATTAAAATGAAAACAGATACAATTTACAAATTAAATTAAAGTAAATTAAACTAAATAAAGTTAAATGCAATTAAACAAAGTGCAATACAAGGAAATCATTGTTATTTAATTAATATGAACTTAAATGTGAAGTGGAAAAATTGTTTAAATAGCTATATACAATAAGAGTATAGTATGGTATGATAATGTACTGACGAAAAACGAAAGTTTCAAGCTGTCAAACCTTTGCTGTAAACAAACCCTCATCCTTCAGAGCTGTATTCCAAAATTAGGCATGAACCAAATTTAAATATGGAATTCTGGATTACATTTTTAGTTGCAGAGAGGATGGCATTATTTGAGCATTTAAAAGCTGGTTGGGTAAGAATGTCAGCATTCAGGTTCACTTCAGACAGGCTATTTAAACATTAGGATTTTCATTTAACACTCACTGTAAGTTGAAATGTTAGAATAGCTTTAGTCAGATAATGAATAGTCATTTCTCCTGAACATCATAATTTCTTGCACATTAAAAAGTGGTTTATAAAGTTACTTACCACAATGTTCCCTGCCATCCGAGCTAAGTGCGTATCTTTATTTTTAAATTTCTTTCCATATTCCATGGATATTTTAAGGGTGTTGCTCACTGTCACTTTAAAACTTTTTTCCATTGCTCAGTCTGTGCTCCTTTCTTCCACCCACTGACAAAGAGTAAAAGTAGATTACTCACTTCATTGGACACTTTAATAGTGCATCACATCTCTAACAGCACATTATTATATCCTATGTGTTGGAAGTATAAAATATAGTATAAAGTATAAAAATAAATTAAACATAATTAAAGGACATTTTGAGATGCCTCAATGAGTTTTTATTACCCTTTAGGAACAGCAACAAACAATAATAATAATAATAATAATAATAATAATAATAATAATAATAATAATAATAATAATAATAATAATAAAGTTGAACATCTACATTTTGGGTTCTGGAGACACATTTGTCATCTCAAAATGCCATTAATCTACAACATCAATATTAATAGGTTTCTATAAACCAAAACAAGAGACGGAATTAAAGAAGCCCCCCAATATAGAAAGTTGAATTTTAAAAGAAAAATCAATTGATCAATTGTAAATCGGTCACAATTGTGTTCCTCCAGATGAAAAAGTACGGTATGTATTCCAGCAGTAAATGTTTAGTGGGTGATCTCATTGTATTATGTAAGACAGCCGTGCCTGAGCCAGATCCTGAGTTAGTGAGCAGGGGAGACACTCAGGTGCATGAGGCCGAGCACGCACTCACGTCTTTGCCAACCATACTTGGAAATAGTTGGTCGGGTCTGCTTAACTCCATTACAATAATAGTCCTCAGGCAGGCCTTTTAAAGATTAGAATGAGACAATTTTTGTTTAAAACAATTATAGTTTTAGTTTACCATTAAAAAGCAACTTTATGCAATCTTTAACCCACATAACTAAGAGATACCTTTGTAGTGTACCAAGATACCAAGACTTGCCTGAGACCAGAATGCACCGAGACCAAGACTGCCGGGAGCCGAGACCGAGTCAAGACCCTCAAAATATATAAATAAATAAAATTATGACAAGGTTCGACAGTTAAATAACATTCTCTCTTTAGTTTTAGTTTATTTTAAATACATTTGACGGACAAAAAAGGTGCCTGCTAAAAATTTACTAAAATATTAAAACTACTACTGCTACTGATAAATTCACAATTATTCTACATATTTGAAAACAACATTTTTATGTCAGCTAAATGTACAGCAAGTGTTTAAAAGTATTTCTGCCAAGAAATAATGATTCTTGATTCTGATTCTTTGAGGTGTGCAGATCAACAGGTCACAGAGTTATAATAGATAATTTTTTAGTTTGAAAAAGCCTTTACACAGGCCATTTTTATTAATTCACTTATTGATATAGTTTAATTTGGTTGCTGTAATATAACTAGGATATTCAATTACAAAGGTTTCCAACTGTAACTGTAAAAGTGAAACATGCTGAAATAAAACTACAAACAAGTTGTCATCAGTCTGAAAAACATAGAGCTACAGGTAGATGTGAAACTAAATGAAACAAACTCAAACCCTGGAACAGTCATGTGACAAATTAATCAATAGTTCTTGTTGAGAAAGATTATTATTATTTTGGAAACAGAAACTATAAAAAATAGTTATATTGTAAACCTGTTTATATTGTGGGGAACATAATATATACATACATGTAATTGGAGTCTAAAGCCACAAAAAAGACCACTTTAAAAGGATAATAGACTATTATAAGACATCTTTGCAGTTATTTGAGTCATTCTGCGCTTGTGCAACTTGTGGTGATGACGCGCTGGTGACGACATAATCCAAGATGGAGGCGGCCCGTACGACAGCCAACGTAATAAAAGCCTTAAAAGACATGGATATAATGATAAGAGTGGATGGACAGAGGCATAAACATACAGACTTTCACACGGACACACACGGACTTATTAAACACACACAGACCTCGGTAAACGAAACAGGCTTCACCGGACGGCAGGCACTAGGACCCAGAGGCAGAGTAAATGCATCCCCATACTGCTGCACAGGCTGTAATATCACCAGTTTATCATTTTACCAGTTATTAGAGCTACTGTCTTTACCAGGGAGATAATATTTATTCATGGTGATTGTTTTCTGGAGTTTTACTGGGATTTTTACCGGTGATTAGTTCATATCTCCCTCGCGCTCCGCGGTCCAAACTGAAACCGTAGCCACACACACACATACACACGCACACACGAGTGTGTCACACACGTCACTCAGTCACATTAAGGAAGGTTGCGGTCATCATACGGGGTGGATTAAAGAATGAATAAAGGATTGTTTTGTCCCGTTCTTCTCCTTGTTATTATCACATTATAAAAAAATTTAAAAATTGCAGGACTTAGTGCTGGTATCGAACGGTCTTGAGGGAGAATCCTGAGTCCTGGCAGCCTGAGTCCGAGACAAGACCGAGTCAAAATGCTTCCGACTCCGAGACGAGACGGAGACCTTTAAAATTTTGTCTCGAGACCGGTCTCGACTACTACAACACTACTCCTTTGTAAAGGGATGATTATAATATAACCCACAGAAGGAGTTAACTCATCTGCAATAAGCTACTTTTGTGTGAACCATAGTGGATGTCGGCTCTCTCACAAAAAGCGGCCGTTAAGCCATTAATGTGTCAATGCAAACATTACCATAAACCTAAAACACTTACTGGTATAATTTCAGCTAAAACGCCAGTATTCTGACACTTTGAGGTGAAGATTGCTGACATGGGAAACAAGTCAAAGCAAATTATAGCAGCAATTTAAAGGCGTCAAAAAGCTGCTGGACCAAACATTTGGCTGAACATTTGGAGGTAAGTTTACTATATATTTATAAAGTGAATGACTTTAAGCCTTTAAAGAGCAGATCTTGTGTTCAGCTGCAAGTATAAACTGCTGTCAGTTCCCTGAGACCTGAGCCATTTGATGACTCGGAGAAAGCCATAACTTAGCGAGAAGTGAAGGTCGGTGGCTCCAATTTATGTTGACGTAGCGGTAGTTGAACCAAAAGCCTGCTGTGGTTATTACGAGCAAAATAAGGTGTGATCTCATCCCTTACTATCACTATCCACAAACCAGCCTGGCCCCATCGCACCATCACACCATCACAGTGGGCAAAGAAGGAAAACAGAGTCAGAATGTCTGCTCCACTTTCCCAAAGTGGGATCACGTAGCAGAGGAGAATCCATTAGGGAAGTCTGGACTTTGGATGACTTCTCGGCAGCACAAGGCCTTTCGTCATACCCGGTGCACTTTCTCCCATCCTTTTACTCCTCCCTAGCACACTCCCACCCACCAACTGCTCTCCTGCCAGATCAACTGCCAGGAACTGAGATGTATGGGCCTCTACAGAGAACTGCCTCCAAGGTAGCACTTCTCTTCACTGCCAGCAAAAATAAGACATTTTGCATTCTGGCCATCTCTACCTCCCACCTCCCCATCACATCTCTGCTACAGCACCTCCCCATCACAGCCATCACAGAGCTGCCAGGAGCTGCAGCCAAGAACTACACTGCACTCTGGCCCCTCATCCCCCTCTGCCTCTGAGAAATGTCTCCTCTGCCTCGGACGAGTTTAGTAGATATAAACTGCTCTATTAGAACGATGTACAAACTCAGACCGCTGACTTTTTACATTTTGTTATTAGCTCAGAAACCAGTCATTACATGAAATGAAGGATATCTTGCCTCATACCCATTTAATGATGAAGATTACTACCATGTATTGTGTATCTGTAGCACTTGTTTTTTAATTGTTTATCCAGTAATTCCAGAGAGAATTCACATATGTCACACCTATAAAGCCTGGAATATTTTTGAGACATACTTCTACATTATAATTTCACTTTTACGAGTCAATTAATTCATTATTGGGTGACCGTAGCGCGGGTGGTAGAGGGGTCTTCTTCTGATCCAGAGGTTGGGAGTTTGATCTGAGTACTATACCAGTCTATGTGGAAGAAATTGAACCCTAAGTTGCTCCTAATGGTCGACTAGCGCCTTGCATGACAATTCAGTCACATTGGTGTGCGAATGGGTGACTGACCTGATATTGTGAAGCTCTTTGCGACTGCCTTGGTGATTGTGAAGCGCTACATAAATCAAGTAATTTTACCATTATGCTGCAAAAATTAAATAAAGTTTTTTTAGACAGTTCTTAGAAGTCCTCACACATCTTGGTTTTCCTCATAACATAAACCAGGCAGAAAATTCTCCCTGTTCTCGATGTTGGTTTGTGAGCCTTGTTATTTTTAAACTCTAGGCTTTTGATTTTGGCTACAGAATTGTGTGATATGGATAAGCCTAGTGACCGGAAGATGACTCTGAAATCTTATTTGGTCCTTTAAAGTTGCACTCCACTCAAGGTGGAATAACATTGATAGCAAGACCTCTTATAAAGGTGTGCTACGGTACTTTTCATACACTGTTGGAAGTGGAAATGTCATTCCGCTAAAGGATAAATATAAATATAGTATCTACTAAATCCATGCACCTATGTACCTTACTAATAAGTATACAGTATATGTATAATTCTGGTCCAGGGTTGTGACTTCCTGTTGGGCTACACAGCAAAATGAGAGCATATAGGAACAGGTGTAAAAACATACAAGACTGCAACTCTCCCGCACTATGTTTGGACATTCCAGCTTCGCAGCTGGTCCCGCGGTTTCTTTAGCTAATGCTGGAGCAAAGAAACTTGGATGTTTGAATATGAACTGGTTCAATAGCCACCATTAGTTCCCTAGCACACATGTAGACATCGGAGTGCAAAGAAACTGCTGACTGTCCTCCCTAGTGGTCCAGCTGAGCAAACACTACATCAGTCTGTGTCTCAATGAAAACTTTCCTTAAAAAAAAGTCTTTGCTTATCTCCCACGGCCTGGAGGGTCTACAGCCAAGGGTTGACATCACACCCAGTAATCATTTTTAATACAATGCTCGAGATGAAGTATTTTTTGGACTGATTTATGACAGGTGAAGAAAAGACAGACTCTGTTGCTCACTCTCATCCATTTCTAGCCTCATGCTAAATTGTGAAAATCAATATGATAGCATTGGGAATTGTGAGTAATCCTGCCTTACAGATAATAGCTTCAAACTTCAGTCCTTCTGTGTAGTTTGCATACTTTACCAGAAGGATGATTTTTTTTTGGCGTGTTCTATCCAGGGCCTCAGCTAAGATAAGCTTCAGCGTCTTTCTAGCAATACAAACGAGATAACTACTGTAGGTTGAATGATCTGTGGGTGACAGCTGATTCTGAGGACCTTCTGGTTGTTGGATCTAGACCACATCGAGGAGAAAGGGTTAGATTGATGGAGTTTCCTTTTTTCCAAATACGTGCAAGAGCACATCCTTTCATGTAGAGCCACAGTCTGAACTAATGAACCCTAAAGAGCTTTGGGGATACCAAGGTTTTATACTGTGGGTTTGTGATGTTTACATGTCGTAGGGATTAACATCATCAAAGGGACACGAAAGGGCTTCCCCTTCCTCTGTGATGGGAAGGAAAAGGAGAGGTGTTGAAAGACACATGGTAACACCAAGATAATTCACATACCGTAAGTCTGCACTCTATTTCATTTTAGAACTTATCCTTTGATATTAAATCCTGAGCCAACGTACAGTAAAGGAAAGACCTTAACTTAAGTATCTTCTCTTCATGCTTTTGAGCAGTTTTGTTTAGTCTGACGACCATCATCAGTGTTTCTTGGATGAAGAGTGTTGATATAAAGGCAGAAAGGATTGTACAAGTGGGGGCTCTAAAATAAACAAAAGTTTCTGTACACGTCTAAAATAAAACACCAAACACCTAACACTCAAATGGCAACGCAGATGTAGCTATAGAAAATGTTTAGATATAATGACAGCCTCTCAGCTTGAAAATACAGGAGGCTGTAGCTAATAAAACTTGCCGTTGCCATGTCACCTTAGGTAAGCTTTCTAGGGGCCTTCAAGGATTGTGTCTTATTAATTCCCCATTTCTTCCAGGTGTTTTTGCAGATTTTAACAACTGGTTTTTGGTTTTTCTACTTTTCTTATTCATCCACTAACCTAAAGTAATCCAGACAGCTGATCTTCATACTCACTTACTCATCTGGAATTGTTGAAGTTTGTGTTGTAATTGGCCCAGAATGATCAAAGTTTCAGTGTTTAAGGCTGAAACATCTCCTTACCTTATTCCATACAGCTGTTACAGATGGATGGCTGAAAGGATGTTAGAGTGGATTCAGTGGATAAAAGCTTAGACATTAACTGTGAAACTACAAATCTAAGAGATTGCGAAAATTCTGAGGTGTTACATCATAAACAAAGGTCCCAAGCTTTCATCCCACAATAAATGAGTTTTAAAGGGCTGTGGAAAGTGTGGATGTTCTTACTTGTGACATTTGTGGTCATATGGATGTTTCAAATGGAGGACAGCGATGTTATGCATTATCCTGTGATTCAATTGGAAATGGGCACAATTTGACAATTTGAACATTTATGAAACATATTATAATCAATCAAAGTCTGAACATCATTTATATTAAGTGGCAAAGTTTGTTTATTTTGAAGAAGAACAAGAGATACAACTCATTGATTCCATGGTGGAGCATCTGAAACAGTGTGGAGTTTGCGTGTTCTACCCGTGCTTAGACAGGTTCTGTCTCAGAAACACGTGTTATTGTTACATGCCGTCGTGTGTGCCTCTGTTCATCGGTGTATGGGTCTTGTCAGTGTCTTTTTTTTTTGGTGTGTGCTCATTTGTTGCAGGTGTGTTAACCAGGACAGGTGGTGCCAATCAGAGGATCTTATAAAAGAGCAGCTCAAACAGGCAGAGCTCCCAGTGGGTCCAGTTTGATGCCTGAGCAGGTCCTCCTGAGCCAGTGGCTCCAGCTTGTGATTAAAGGGGTTAAATGATGAGCCCTTCAGTGGTTCTGGTCTGATCTGACAAACAGAACCTTCTGTATTATCCTTGGTGAATGTGTGTCATCCACTGCTATCCTATCATGTGGTGTCCCCCAGGGTTCAGTTTTGGGCCCTCTTCTCTTTGCCCACTACCTCCTGTCCCTGGCCTCTATATTCAGAAAACATGACATACTTTTTCATTGTTATGCGGATGATATACAATAATATCTACCTGTTAGGAAAAACTCCCAGTCCTCCCAGTAGAATGCCTAGTGGACATAGGGGCTTGGATGTCCCTACATTTTCTTTTTTTTTAATTTTTGACTGTATGCGGTAATTAGTATAACATCTATCTCTCGTCTCCAGGGGGGTATTGCACAAAAGTCAGATAAATACATCAAAATCTGGTTGGCAAATGGTTGATATGGAAGAGCAGTGCTGCTGAAAAGGAGAAAGAGAGACTGGCAGACAATAGTGACCGTATTAATGCGTAAATATCACAAACATGTAGAATTAATAAAGTGAACTGCTATAGTGACAGTAAGAGGAGGTGGAGCTGATCATTTTTCTAAATCACTGATTATTAGATTTATAGAATAGACCTCTATTGATCTCCCAGAGGGGAAATTCACAAAATAAAAAAAATATTCCTAATAAACCGTCTGTCTTCTCACTTTCATTGCTGGAATATTGTCCTTTTTATGTTCTTCATCTTTATATATAAACTATGATGAAACCAAAAGTCAACGGACAAATGAAATGACTATTTATAATATTTGGGTAAAGAAACCATGAACATTCTGTAAAACACTAATTTCTCACGGCAGAGCCACAACAGGGATAACTTTATCCTGGTTGTTAACCCGCTCTGCAGTAGGTTTGCTGTAGAGACTAAATCACCATGGTTACTTGTTCTGGATAAACTTGCTCGGCTTTCGTTCAACCGACTTAAGGATGAGTCTATCCAGGATAGCCAATTTTTCAGGCTTTTTCCCCTATCCTGGTTTTGTGCCGTTTCTGAACGGCTTTTAACGGGCACGAGGAAATGTGAGCACATTTCCCCTGTCCAGATCACTTTACACTGTTCATTTAGGATTGATTTTAAACTCCTTTTTGTTTGCTTTTAAATCAATACATGGCCTTGCACCTAAACATCTGGCAGACCTTTGCTCGGGCGATTAGATCGACTGACCAGCTACTGCTAAGGTTGCGACCGAGCTTTTGCAGCTGCGGGTCTGAAGCTGTGGAACGCACAGCTACTTCACATCAGACAGGCTTCATCTCTGCCTGTTTTTATGTCTCTTGTAAAAATGCACCTTTTTATTTTGACATATGGTTTTTTAATTGCATGGATTTTATGTACACTGTTTTACATTTTGTTTTGTTTAAATTGTTTTATAGTGCATGCACTATATATATATATGTATGTTGTCACCTTGTACACCACTTTGTCCTCCTCTTCCTGGGTTTTAAAGCGATTTATAAATAAAGTTGGATTACGATCATCACTGTTATATGATAAATGCACTGAAATATGGTTTTTTCTGTTAGCGTGAGGTCTTTTTGTCATCCTATTTGCATTATTTTTTGTTTAAGTGTTGCATCTGTCTTGGGGTTTGTTCGTTTTTTTTGGTCAATAAACCTTTGGTTCAGTTTTACACCCTGTGATTTCTGTTGTAATTATTTCTGGATTACACTCGTTTCTTTTAGTCCTTAATTTGCCCCTCATGGATAAAGGTGAGGACATTAACAGTTGTGTTTTTTTGATGTGAAGTGAGTATATGTGTGAACTGGAGTACCAGCTGACCTCCTACTTAGTATGCCAATGACAAAGTACATGGATGTTTATCAGGTAAATACAACTCCTGCACAGTGCAAAGGCAAGAGTCCAGGGCGCAAACACGGCTAATAATTAAGTAGGAAAAGGTTTGTAGTAAGGAAAATTCTAATGTATAATTTAGGCCCTTAATTCCTGATTTAATCAGGAAGGCCCTGTGTTCATTATTCCTATCTTTGTTTTTTTTTTTTTTATAAATGTCATTCTTAACCTTTTAATAATTGAAACTAAATATAATGCCCAGCAATAACACTCCTGAGTTTTAAAATAAAGTATTTTTACTTTTGAGGAACATGAAAATAGCTAATGCTAAGTAGCATTATATGAAAATGTTCTTGGTTAATCTGATATGTAATGACAAGTGTTGAAAAAGGAAATTGGCAATAAAGAGAGAACCATATTGAGAATAATCAAACCTTCAAATGTTTTCTAACATCAGATACGTGGGAATCAGTTTCAAACTTAGTGTTGTGAACATTGCTTTAAGAAAGTAATTATATATACTTGTTCCAAAAAGTAACTGAGTTGGTAATTGAATTACTCCATAATAAAAGTAACTCATTACCAAGGAAAGTAACTATTTGCGTTACTGTTAAAAAAAAAAGTTGTTATATGTCAAAGAATTCAGATTTTGTTCATTGTGAGGTGCTTCATTAAATTTAAGTTGCTTACAACGGATGTCGACAAAGTCTTCGCTCCTGGATATAACGTACACTTCACGTGCACGTTCTTGCCTTTGACCACAATTAATTTAAAGTAGTGTTTGTATCGCCACCTTAAAAATGCAAACTTTTCATCAGACTGCTCCACGCTCGCCATCTCTGCTGCTTCATCAAATCGTGTGTGTGTGTGTGTGTGTGTGTGTGTGTGTGTGTGTGTGTGTGTGTGTGTGTGTGTGTGTGTGTGTGTGTGTGTGTGTGTGTGTGTGTGTGTGTGTGTGTGTGTGTGTGTGTGTGTGTGTGTGTGTGTGTGTGTGTGTGTGTGTGTGTGTGTGTGTGTAAAAATACTGGCTCTGATTGACTACCATGAAACATGATGCCGCCTTAGCCAATCGTAATCGCTCACCTTGTTTTTAACCCACCTCCTCACTACAGCTGCGTATGAAGCCAGGGGTGCTTTCGGATAACAGTTTATTCAATCAAAACTTTACTAAAAAAAAAAAAAAACGCCGTTATTTTAAACGCTTTTATTCCAAACACTGTTCCAACCTGTCAGAGTGCAAGGAGGACAACAGAAAGCAAACTATGATTGTAGTTTAGTAGAAAAACACGAGGACAGAGCATGTATTTACCAGGGCAAACGGCCAAGCCAAACACCCAAAAAGGCAAAAGGTCAAATAAAGTATACAGAGAGCTGATGGGACAAGGCGAGACAAATGCCATTACATAGCATAAATGAAAATATGAGAAGCCAGATGGGATCCTGGGGCTTGTAAGAGTGTTTCCCTTGAGCAGTGGATGGAGCTCTGGTTGCACAGGAACATGGAGCCACCTGTTTAATGAAGCTGAACATCACTTTCTGTACACAAACACATCCCAACCATGTGGAAACATACGTATGCTGCACAGTTTCTGAACTCGTTTTCTTACACACACTATGCAAGCAGCCTGTGTGCTGTTTTTTTTTTTTTTTTTTTTACACGAAGGTATATGTGCTGCCAAATCACACAGCTTGAGCAACAGGGAGGTCTAGAAACCCTGAGGGAGATGGTACGTGACCAAGTGCAGACTGCACAAACCTGTGCATGTGTGCGTCGCTGTAGAGACGCCAAAGTGGATATTTGGCAACATTACTACACTGTAGTATCCTGAGAATGAGTTTGTTTTCATTGACGGGAAATGACGGTAAAGACACTGGACCAACACCGGAGAGGGGCACAACATCTGATGTCCACATGTTCACTGGACTAAAACATTTTAATCAAGCTTGTAACTGCATGGAACCACGTAGCTGCCTGTAAATGAAAGAATACACACAACATTCACCCCTCTTTTTGTTAGTTTGAGTGTATTCGTGTATATGAACTCACCAGGAGAAGGGTACACAAGGGATCACGCTCTCTCTGAAAGTCGTTTTTTTTTTTTTTTTGTATCATGCAGGAAATGATTAATTAGGCAGTGGCCCAGTTGGGATCACTCTGACAAGGAATAAGAAACAGCTCCTAACCCCAGGCTGGTGCTTTTTGAGTTTGGACTAAGACAAAGGGGAAGATGGCACGCGGGCCATTAACGCAACAATGGAAAGCAGCGATGTTGTAATGGCACGAATGGGTACAGGAGGAGGAAGGAAAAGAAAGATGGATTAAAGGAAGGAAAGACAGGAGGAGATGGAGCCTTCGTGGCTTTGAATCCATGTTGCAACAGTTCCCGCAGACAAACTCCTACTGGAACATCACATGGCAACTCAGTCTAAATGAGAGGCTATCGTCCCTCACAGCGTGTTAAACACATATTTGCTAATAGTCTGAGCATCCTGTCTGTATTCCAGCACTCAGGAAACAATGCCCATGCAAACTTTTTAATTTGTAACCTTTTCAATTCATCTGTTTGCAGTTGTTCTGGGATTCATTGGATGCAATTTTCTCTTCTTGCACACAACCTTTGTTTATTTGTCTTGTATTTTTATGATACTAGGATGAATGGGGAAGTGGCAATTTTGCCCTTCAATAAACATTTTTGAACAGCCCTGAATTAATCAGTCAACATTAAAAAATCTCAACAGAATTGAAAAGTCTGAAAACGTTTCATACAGATTTCTGAACTATAGAAGAAAACGTATGGCTCCTTTTTTTTTTTTTTTTTTTTTTTTTTTGTTTTTTCCTGTGGTCAAATGCTTTGCGGTTGCAAATATGTCACCTATCCTAGTTTTAAGGAATTAAACATCACAGAATGTGTCAATATTTTAACAACTTTTTATTTTTAAGTGCAGGTATGTGATTCTTTTCCTATTTTTGATTTTTCCTGTGAAACATGCATTGTCCATCCATCCCACTCATTTTCATACCAGCTTTGTCCTATCTCAGGGTTGCGGGGGGTCTGCTCACACTGGACAGGGCGGCAGTCCATTGCAGAAATATACATTATTTGCCCGTTCCAAATTTGAAAGTCTTTTCTCCTTCCACATCCCAAGGTGACCTTATCCAAATGTTAGTGCAAGATAAGAAGAACCTGATGTACGTGGAATGCAGTGTTATTTAACAGTGAGGAAGATAAACTAGATAGTTTCTAAAAGCAGTTGAAGGTGAATTAATAGAATACCAGCAGGTCTGAGTGATAAGAGAAAGTCTGGATAATGTTTAGCCTCATTATTCAAACTTCCACTCAGTTTGAGACCAAGTGAAAGACGTGGTAAATATGAGCACAGGCATTAGTGTATGTGAACGGTTGTGTTTGCACGCATGTGTGGGTTTCCCTGTCTGTGAGCTGGTGCCACTTGCATTTAAAACATGCAATAAATCATCCAATCAGGGATTAGATAAGTGTCAGTGAGCTACTGGCGTGGGAACCCTTCAACCATCGGATTACACCGCATTTAAGACTGTCTCTCTACCGTCAGCATCTTCTGACATCCTGTAAAGCCACAGCGGCGTGTGTGTGTGTGTTTCCACAAACTACCACTAAATTGCTCACAACAGTCCAGTCACTCTTTACGCCCCTCAAACAACCCAGATAAGATGTGGAATGGTTGGATTCCGGATGCGTTTTCTTGACAGATTCAAGATCCAAGATAGTAATTTACTTGTTATCTTTCAAAACAATAGATCTGCACATGCCTAATGGTTAGTTACTGATGTCTTACACGGAGGCTGTGTTTTTTTGTAATCATCATGACAAATTCCTAATGTTAGATTTGTTTTTGTAACTAACTGGGGTTGTTGGTAAAAACATTTTCCCCACATCCTTGGTTTGCTTCAGCTGATGTCTGTATACTGTTCATTTAAAAATCCTGATTTTACTTTGAAGGGCACACGAAACAAAGGATACAGTGAAAACCTAAGTAGACCTGTGGTTTTAATTCCTCTTGATCTAATGGACTCCTATCAGCTGTGGAGCCATTGATTCTTGAATGCATTTATTTAAGTTCTCTATAATAATCTCAGTCATCTCTTTTCTTTACTAAATTGATACTCAATTACCTTTTTGATGAGGAATAACCAGGTGTTTTGCTTTAAATAAGAATGTTTCCTTTCTTAAAGGCTACTTTCACACCGGTATAGTCTGGACTCGAGTTGAAACAGCTGATTTTCTCACCTTGATTTGGCTCAGTTTGTGTTCACGGTGCAGTTTTTGATCCGCTCCAAACAGCTTCTGATGCAGGTGCATGAGCTAGTCGCTTGGGGACCCTGTTACTGGATTAGAGACGTATCTGGTCAGACAAACAGAAATTTAAAAAAGTGGCTCTCATCTATTGGTTAAAGCATGTACGTAAGAGCGTGTAGAAAATTCTGCCTTTTCCACCTGTCCTTTCACACCATTCAACCATGTTTTGGATGTTTTGTTTTGGTCTATAGCCAGTGTCTTGCCCACCCACAATGCAGTGCGCTCTATGTCATCTCCAATACTTCTGTGGTCATTCCAAGCCTAGAATGTATGTGTTCACGGTGCAGCTGAAGCAACTCTAGACATCAATTCGAAAAGCTCTGTGTCCTGCCAAAACAATCGTTTTTTAATTCACCAGCCTGATCCGTTCCAGACTTCGGTTGTGTTCACACCATCCAAACGAACCGGACTATCCGGGCAAACTAATCTTTTTTTTTTGTGTTTTGTAAAACTTGGTTAAAAATGTTCTGTAAAATGAACAATTCTGTACTTCTGTGATGATAGAGTTTGGAAACCAAGAACGATGGTGTTGTGGTTACAACTTTTTAAAGTGCGTTGACAACGAAGAATCCTGGAGCAATGAAAATACAGAATACTTTTTGTTTGCTTTGATAGTCTGCCTCGTTTGAACAGTGTGAGCAAAATCAAAGTCTCGATTGGATCAAACTGGCGAATTCGAGAACATTTTTAATTAAGTTTTAGTCTAAAACTTAAAGACACGCTGTGTACCTTTTGACCACTAGGGGCACTAAACCTGTAACTTTCACATCAAGTGCCCCTAGTGGCCACAAGTGCCGCATCACTGTCGCAAAAATCAACAGTCAGTCAGTCGGACCAGCCTCCCTTGTCTTTTGATTGTGTATGCAGACAGTAGTTGACCTGTAACTTCAGGATAAAGATCGGTCAGGCTGGGGTGCGAAGAGGGGATGGGCTTGCACCGTGGCTGGAGGAGCAGCCACCGCCCTCCTCTCCCCACCGCTCAGCCCTCCTCGCCACTGTCGTCGGCCTCCTTCGCCAGGGGACGGGCGGAACGGCGTGCGCCGGGCGGAAGGCGGGTTGGTGGCGGATCTTGGCGGCCTCCTCAGAAGCAGTTTTAAACATTTTGCTTGCCTCGGCCATGACCAGGAGTTGATCAGGTGGAAAAATAGTAGCAAAAGCCTTAGCTTAGCTCATGAGTATATCAGAGCCCGTGGTCACGTGACTGCTGTAAAGTGATAAGTTCTCCAGACATTCTCCAGGTCACATGACCTGCCAAAGACGGTCCGTCTCCTCCAAACTTACATGGTCGAAATTTCAAGAAGGAAGCCCCACTTGGAGCATTGTCAAGCGCTGTATATTAGCCTGAGGAATCATTTAAAATAACTCATTTGGGTCAACTCTTAAGGTCAAAAAGTCATCGTGTGCCTTTAATTAAACATTTTCTGTTCAATTAACAATTCTGTACTTCCAAGATAAAACTTTTAGTCATAGTCTTTTGATTAAAATGCAACTTTGTTTTTTTCCAGATTTTTTTAAAGATGTAATTACCATTTATCAACTTGATATGGAATGGTAATAATGTTTGTAAAAACAGATTTGATGTGACCGACACTTCTTCATACACACGTCATCATACACAATCAGCAGTAGTAGTTTTGATTGGATATAGGGATGTAACGATTGATCATGTCAGTTAAAAATCAATTCATAGGTATTACGATTCACATCGATACTGTGAAAATTGAATCGCAGTATTTTTTTTAACCCAGAAGTGTTGGCGGCGGGTGGAATCTGCAAATACTTTCTTTCTGGCCGCCTTCTACTTTTAAACATGTTCATAAATGATTCCTTACCCCTTTAGCACCAAAAAACATCTGTATTATTACGTGAATATCTGTAAAAGTCACGTTTTTCTATTAGCTCTGTCTGCTAGCATAGCATCTCTTCTTCACTGCAAGATATCTGCATGCCAACCGACCACTGGGTTACCAGCACCTTCTGCTGGTCCAAACAAATATCTGACCTAAATACAGTGCAATGACTGTTTTTTTTTTTTTTTTTTTTTTTTTTTTTAAAAAGAACTATTATGCAGTTTTGCATTGTTTACTATAGAACCAGAAGTTAAATTAATAGGCTTCTTCTTCATTTGTATTATTCCTTTATTTATTTCATTCAAGATTTATTTTTAGTTAAATTGCATTGTTTTGAATAGTTTATCAAGGGATTCTTTTGACAATGAAAATTAAAAGGAAAACAGTATAGTTTTTTAGTTTTTTCCCCCAAAAAAATAAAGGAATATTTTTCAGTCATTTTTCTACAGTCCCATTTTGTAAAATAAATCGTGAGAGAATCGTATTGTGAATCGAATCGTATCGGGAGTTGAGTTAATTGTTACATCTCTAATTGGATACCTTCAAAACAGAAACTCCATCGTGCTCGAATTTTGTTTTTTTAAGTTAACGAAAGTATCAATGTATTTTAATATATTTTTTTGTATTTTAATTTGTCAGAGTCTCGTGATAGTCTGTGAAAATCGTTAGTCAATAAATTGAACACTGATGTACTAATGGTGGTTCACTCCATGCTTTCAGCTGCCATTAGTATCTGAAGAACACTGCACATTGTTGATGGCATCATGGTCTGCAGTCTGTTCACTGCAGAAGCATCTCTGCACAGATCGTTTGGCTCTAATGGAACAGAGTCTGTTCCCATGTGCACATAAGATTGCTTTAAATCAAATGCTTTTGTTTTAGGTAAAAATTCACAGGATGGAAAATATCAGGGTGAGTTTGAGTAGTTTTGTGGCAGTCCAGTGGTGCAGTGGTAAGCTCTGTTGCCTCACAACAGATGGGATGTTCTGGGTTTGACCTCAATCATTCCTGCTTTTACCCAAACAGCTTATGTTGCCATTGTTTTCTACATTTCTTTGTGGATTTTTCGTACATTTCTAAACTCTCTTTAATTGTCTAAGGACCAGTCTGTTTTGTTAATTGGGGGATTTTAGTTTAGCGTGTGTGTGATTATTTCTCCGTGTGTCAGACCAGTGACAGGGATGTGGGACTCAACCCAGCTCTTTGTGATGCGGGTCTGGATAAAAGCTGTACTGATGCTGGGTGGTAAAAAGGGACGTAATGTTTCCTTCCTTCCTTCCTCTCTGGATCCTCTAAATCAAACATTGCAGAGTTGACAGTGTTGACAGATAAAATAAATGATAAAAGCGTGAGTTTAGCACAAGTGAGTGAAAACGCCATGGCAACAAGTGATAACAAGTACTTCTTAGCTCAGAGTGGATTAAGCAGAAGGAGTGACCCCCTGATGACATCCAGCGCTCATGCAGCTGCTTCCCCACGTCATCCTAACCCAGCACCTCATACAGCGTGTGCGACGGGAATCTGCCAGGTTAGCGTTCATGCTGTCCCTGTGTTGTTGCTCTGTATTGAACAAAACCAAACTGTCCCCCCTCGCTTCTGCCAAGCTCATTGTTGTTTCCGTTTTTCTAAAGGGGGGCCCCATCTCTTCTGTCCAGAAGCTGCAGCGATACACTGAGCAGATACTTCTGCTGCTGCACTTATTCATAAATAACAACCACATGCCACAACATTTAATAAGAAACATGACAATAACCACAGGCTCGATGAGAGTCATGATTTGACTCAGTCCCATTGGTATTCACTCATTCTGATGTTTCTCTTTGTTTTTTCATTTCTTCTGAGATTTCATTCATCCTATCACCATTTGCTACGAGCACACTGAAAGGGTGAATGTGCCAATAGTCGAGGTTTCAAGAATACTGTAATATTCTGTAGCAAAGAAAAACATGGTCTTCAAATGAGGCAAACCAGGACACACTGGTAGTGATGTAAACACCCTAATTGCAGCACAATCTTGAGTTTGCAGACATGTTGTGAAATAAACTAACCATGCACAAACCGGTCATAATAACACATTGGAATCCAGTGAATTGATTGCCTGGAAAGTAAATTGCTTTTCAATTTTCAAGTAGTAAGGATTTACAACCCTAAAAACTGGCAACTGGTTTCCAGTGCACATTACCTGAAACCAAATGTGAACTAAGATTGTTTCCAGTGGGAAAATGTGGACACGCATCATGTGTAGATGGTTGTTAGGTTGTTAGGTTGTAGGCACGTTGATCAGCGTCTCAGTCAGTGGCTCAGTCTTCTTAAACTTGTAGATATAACAACATGACTAATGCATTTACGCAGAAAATTCAGCCCTAATATACACCTACAAACCTCCGAGTTGCCAGGCAACGGTCAGTGTCATTTCTTACGAAACCAAAAGCTGGAAGTGACGTACACATTATACCATGTAATTTATAAACAGAGTTCATGCACACATAATGAAAACGACCGAGGTTATAAGAAATACAATATTTTGTGATCTGAAAGTTATCTGGTAAAACAGGAAGAAGAAGATAATCATTTATCGATCACCTGTTTGGATTTTTCACTCTCACTATGTTTCATTCTTTTAGCCTGTCTACGATCATCCTTTACAGGTCTGTGAACGAATATGATTGGTTCAGTTCTGCTCCGGGAACTAATGCCTTGATGTAATGATGATTTTACTGATGATTTTAATTGATTTTACTGATGATTTTAAATGTTCTTATTGATTTTAAACAATTGAATGTTTTATCATGTAAAGCACATTGAGTTGCCTTGAGTATGAAATGCGCTATACAAATAAATTTGCCTTGCCTTGCCTATATTGCAGTGATTTGTTCACGGCATATTTTAATGTGCATGTCATTGCAGAACAACTTCTGCATAAAACATGTTAAAGGTACAGTCTGCAATATTGGAAGATTTGGGACAAAGGGGGGTATGGCTCAGGATGGAACATTAAGGCATCTGATTGGTTCTTTCCATTCAGACCGAATGGCAGGGATTGATCAGGATTCCAGCCTCTATAGAGAGGTCTAGTTCTTTGGTAAGACTTTACTTGAAGTTTTATACATAAAGGCTGATATTATTATGACATGACACCTGTCATTAGCAGTAATAAGGTGTCATGAAGGCTGTCATTAAAGGGCCCATGTTAAGGTAAATTGACTGTTTTTTCATTGATTCCCTCAATCGTTAGTTAGAGGGTGATTTGCTCCTTTCTTACTGCAGGGTGAGCCCAAACACCTCGCTTCATTTTGATGACCCGTTCCTACTTTAATGACAAATTTGACTCGGCACTGAGCTGGAGAAGCCGCGCCTCCAGGAAGCTCTCTGCCGTGATTGACATGTAAACAGACACGCCCACGAAGATGAGCATGTCAGCATTCTTCGCGCAGTGCTATGTGTATATTTTCTACAGTCTATGTATGTACTGGTGATCGCCCCGCCCCCACGCTCTGTCTTGTGTTTATAAAGCAGCATGAACTCGGTTACGGAGTGGGAGGGGAGGAGGTAGTCAGTGTCCCGTCTATAGACACGCCCACTGATGAATATGCATAAGTAGGCCGCAAATCAGCCTGTTTGTGTAGAGTTGCTCAGAATGTGACTTTTCAGAGGCTAAAACTCTGGAAAATAAACCTCAAATACTATGTTTTTGGGTTCTTAGAACAAATGGAGATGGGTGAAAAATAGCATGATATGGGACCTTTAAGTGTTTGTTACCCTAACCGAGATCCCTAGCCCCACTAGATCCCTCCACCTAACCCAAAAAATGCCAACATAGCTTCAAAGGTGTCATAATTTGGCAAACACTTAATGACAGCCTTCATGACACCTTATTCATGCTAATGACAGACAATGACAATAGAATTCAGGCCTTATGTATAAAACTTCAAGTAAAGTGTTACCAATTCTTTTCATTGCTTTTTCTATATACATAATGTATTCACTGCTCTAAGGATGGAATCATTGGATGGAAAGACCAATGATTTCACCCAGAACAACATAAATGGTTTCTGAACATAAAAGTAGACGATACGTTTAAAAGAAATCTATATAGGGAACATGAGCTTGATTTTCTTTAGTCATTGAACTTCAACGCTAGGACTGGACTTAGATACTCACAATGCACAGCAGTGATTGCAATCAACCAAATCTTTGATAGCCTGGGCTTGCTAAACCTCTACACACACATGTTAGTGTTTCCAAATGACGTCAACCTGGTGATATATCCTGACTGCGATTTACAGCCATTATATATGTTGTGTAATCCCTTTTAGATAAGCACTCATCTGAGAGTGCAGCGTTACAATGTAGGAGGTAAGGTGAGGTAAGGTAGAAATAAAGAATGACAGGAGATCATTTCAGAGACTGTGATGCAGCTACTTTATGTAACATGTCTCTGTGCAGCAGCAGATTTATCACTCCTACAATAACAGGCTGATAAAAAACAAAAGAATAATTTCACAACTATGTAAGTCTGAGGGAGAAAAATGTCTGTTTAAAACAGGAATTTATCACAATTAAATACATGTAAGCCTATATGGTGAGTAACCTTAACACTCCATTTATCACACAGCGACCTGTTGTCTCTGCTCTCCCCCAGTTTAAGTCTCTCTGCTGAATAATGGGATATCACTCTTACATACACCTACACTAAATCATCAGATGCACGCACTGTCTGCTGTACTTTTCATTTGAATTCACTTTACCTCCGAGCTTTTGTGTTCCGCTGCTTTAGCAGCACAACCCTTCAGTGCGAGGTCTCCACCCACACGCATTCACAGAAAGTAAATCCGTCAGACACATTCATCACAGGAAGATCCACATTGCATGAGATATGGCTGAAAGACTGTGAATGTGACCTTCCTGAGGATGATTGCATCTACATCACGTAACACATGCTATATAGGCTTGGGTGCAGGAAATAAAGAGTATTTCTGATTTATTTTACACCAGTGGTTCCCAAACTTGTAACTGATGAGCTATATTTTTAAAAAAAAAATCAAATAAAACAGGATGATGCTCCAAGATCCTGATTCTTAGGCATGAAACAGAATCAATCCTCTATTTTGAACATGATTGAAGCCAAAATACTCCTTCCTTTGACAATATGCATCCTTCAGGAAGCCAAAATGACTCTTTATATACAAACATGCGACGTCTCAACCAGGCAGGTGATGAGCGCTGTCATAATAAATAATAATTGTATTGTAAAAAGAAGAGGTAGAAAAGGAAGAGGAGAGAGAGAGAAGGAGATGGTTCAGTAAGATTCCAATCAATCTAATGTACATCTTTTTAAGCTGGACGCTAAGGAGAACATGCAAATTCCAGTACTGTTTGGTTCCGCGGAGGCATGCACGGAGGTCTTGCCGTACACAGTCACGTTAACGCCGAGTAAATAAATGTCACTGCATCAGCTGAAATTGCAGGGAAGTCAAGCTGGTCCTGCCCTTCAGCTGTCAGTAGCTGTAACTACTGACAGCATCCATCCCCTAATTCAGTTCATCATCCAGCTGATCATGTTCCATGCTTCCCATTGGTTAGAGTTGGTCTCACTGCTGTATTTAAACCACGGCAACGCGCCTACTTCCGCACATTTTTTCCTCAAACGCCTCGCAACCCCCAGCCACCCCAGCTCCTCCTCTTCTGTCTAATTAAACAATGTCTGTGCTTCTGTTCCAGGGGGGTCCTGCTGACCGCTCTCTCTGCTTATGCCTCTCCATGTAGGTCATCGAAGAGCGAGGAAGAGCTCCCTTCGTTTCCACATAGCTGCTGCAAGGGCAGAGAGGTCTCACCTTACCGCCAAATCTAAACTGCATGCTAAATAAAACAATTTGACTAAAGTATTCCTGACTGAACTGCTATGAAGAGTTGACACACATTACCCTAATCGGGTCACTTATTTCTTGAATCTGTCCTATGCTCCTTTAAATCATACTTCGGGATCACCCAGTGGGTTAAAAGTAATCTTGCAGCTGACACTCACAATTCTTTAGCTGCTAGAAAAGAAAGCAATGGTATCATCAAAAAGATCAAAGTGCTTCCTGTTGAGCCACCAGGGATGTGCTCCATTGTCACCACAGGTCAGAGACAAGCTGACCCATGGAGCCGACCTTGGACTGCAATAACCAGCAGCAGATGAGCGAGTGCAGGAGAACACTGCAGGAGCACAGGAAGTGTCTCGGTAGGAGCGTTCTCAAAGATCATGTTCTGCTTTGGTAAAAACAGGGAGGGAGGTCTCTACTTAGCTTTTTTGTTGCCTTCCTGTTTTGTTTTGGGTCCAGGTTTTCGGGGGCTAAATAAACATGGAAAAAAGACACTTTTGTTTATTTCTTAATCTTCAAATGTGAAAAAACTACTTTGTCAAAGTCAGAAATGCTGATTTCTGCCAGTAAACAGCACATAAAAAAACAGATGAAATACAAATGCAGTGATAAAAAAGGTACAAAATGTTTTTCATTTGATGATAACCTACTCTATTTATTATTGTCTGTAAAAAACATAACAGGCTATTTCTGCCTCAGCTGTGGTTTGAAGGAGTCCGGATTCATGTCTGTCTACAATCACAATATGATGAAGCGATGAGGCTTTAAATGATCCGTTCCTGCTGAGCATGACATGCAAAGCCTCACTGAATGTCTGCTAGGCTTCTCTGGCTTCAGTGGGACATTACATTTATATTACTGATTTTTATCGGAGTCCTCGCCATTGCTGCTTGCCTTTCATTTCCCTTTTTGTCACACGACTCAATTCAAATTTTATTAGAGAGAAGAGGAGGGAATTATTAAATTCCATGAAAGGCCAAAGCTCCTGATGCATGCTTGCATGAACTTGTGTCATGTTTTTTTTTTTTTTCTCAGTAAATGCACTCAGTGAGCTGCATCATTGTGGCGTTAGCATATCAACTCAGCACTTGGAGAGTAGTTTTACTCTCAAGCACGGGTGTCAGTTGGGTCAGTAGCAAAGTGACAGGCGTGGGACAGACGCTGGTGTGGTGTCTCCACAAAGACTGAGTGATAACAGCAGGACTGTGGAGGATCAAAGCACTTTGATCGGCCTTTGAAGGGAGCGCAGTCACCAAATCAACCCCACAGTTAAAGAGGATTCCTCCTCCATCAAAGATGCCTCATGCTTGTCATTTTGATAGTTTGATTGTGACCAAGTTTCTGAGTGTGAAACAGCTTTGTTTGTATACAAAACATCTTGCATACCTTTACATTTTCATAAATAAATATGGCATGAAGACAAAATCTGCTACACAAGGTGCATTCAAGCAATATGCAATGGAATAGTTTTTTTATTTGTTTTTATTTAACTCCTCATTAGCTATTCTGCAGTAGCTATTCTTCCTGGCTTCTACATCTCAGATTATATATGCACAGTGTAGGCGTCATGGGAGGGGGTATTGATAAAAACTGTACCATAATATACATCACTAGAAACTGCTCCCTTTCCTTAGGGAGGGCTGGTGATGGTCACAACTAGGCAATAAAATAAATCAATGTATTTTATTGCAATAACAAAATATGCATTGCTGTCTCATAATGATTGCACTTCCTGTGGTGTTGACCTTTGACAGCATGTGCAGACAAGTAAAAAAAGAAAAGAAAAGAAACGGCACAACCAATAGGTGGTTTTCACGTGACGTCAGTTTGCTGCATCGCGAGAGCGCGAAATTCAGATGGAAGGCAGGAAGTGAAGTAGCTTGAGAATCGGCTGTCTGGAATAATCAAAAAACCCATGTTATGTGTAGTTTATGGCTGCTCCAATCGTTCTAACTGAGAAAAGGAAAATAAATGTATAGAGTATAGGAGATTGTCGTTCACAAAGGTGAGAAATGTAAAAAGCTCACAGGACAAACCTACCTCTGCGGTCGGGAAGAGCAGAGTCTGCCTGTGTCTGTAGCGTTCACTTTCTCAGAGGTATGTTAGCGTCGCAAGCTAACTTTGTTTTTGTGGCTGTGTTTATATAGCATTAGTTTGTCGTTAAATGCTCATTTACTTTTACCTTCTTTCTTTCACCCCTGCTACACACTGTGCACAGTAAAATACTTTTATACGCTTTCATCTGTTGTTTGGTGTAGTGGGATCATGTTTAAATGTTGAATAGTGTTTGACGTTTATTTTAAATGTTGGTACGCAAATAGCGTGCATAGCTACTGTATGTGTGCGCCAGAGAGAGCGAGAGAGACGCTTTCATCAGCTGTGGTACAGTGCCTCGTTTGTGTGAATTTGAGCTTTGCACAATGTTTTGAAGTGAAACTTGCTGTATTTTTAAATGGCAAACATATATATATAATAACTCCAGGAATAAACAAAAATTTGTGCCTCCTGCAGTTTTCTTAATGCCCCCCCATTGAATTTTGTCTGGCGCCGACTATCTTAATGCATGACAGTTCCTGAATACAACAAACAGATTAGATAGGATGCACAAACATTCACACAGAATTTTTTTTTTTTACCAAAATAAAACACAATAACCAAAGGATACCTACATAACAACCTGAACCGAAATACACTCAAAACTCAGTTACAAAAATTAAAGTGAACTAATAATCGCTCATTTAAAAAAAAAACTCTGCCTTTGTAAATTCTGTTTGTATTGCGTTAATCAGAACCCAAAACAACATTAGCCCTATTTTGATTTTGCTGCGTCAAACGTGGTCTGATTAGGAAATGCAGCTGCAGTTGCTAACTTGCTGCGCTAGCTAACTGTTATTAACTTTGCATTCTGCGTTTACATCCACTGAATAAAGATTTACGCTCTGCATCATTGTAACCTTTTCTTAAAATTAAATAAAAATGTATTGGTCCATTGATATATTGCTGAGACACGACAGAACCACTTGAACGAGTCTGCAGTTTAAATGGTTATTGCCGCCTCCTCGCGCCTCGCTGTCATGACTCTGTGTGTCCCCCAGGTTTGCTACCACTGTCCTATGGCAATCAATATGACATTTATGAAAGTAATCGTTTATTAAATTGAACCATCTTGACTCTCCATTGCCCACTGGAGACTCCTCACTCCTACAGCATCTACCAAGAAAATTCTGTCCCTTCGGCAAATGTGCTTGATGACCATGTGACTGCTGCTGATGATGATGATATAAGAAGATTGAATGAATGAAGGTTTCTGGGATAACGTTATAGAAAAACAAGTATTTTTTGTTATTTGCAGTCTTAAATATATATATATATATTTTTTTTTAAACAAACGAGTAATTCTGTTTAAAGCTGTAAAGGTGTGAAAAAAAATTCTAAGTGTTTAGAGGATGAGGAAAGTTGGAATGTTTAAGGCTATTGTGTATGGAGTTTATTTATTTTTATTTTATTATTTTTTTATGGTAGGATATTGTTTTTTTTTTTTTTTATATGTTTAAGGCTATTGTGGGTTTTTTGTGTCTATTTCCCATCAAACAAAAGGAGGCCAACTAAATGTTGTAAATTATGAACATGGAAAAACGTTGCTTATCCAGTTATTTGTGGCCCTTGGATTACCATTAGTTTACCACTACACGAAGCCACGATTGAATTGAAATCAACTTTATTTCTACAGCGCCAAACACAATTCATCTCATGGCTCTTGTCACAAAAATACAGAGTTACGAGTTTTAATAAGTTCGAATAACATTTTTGATGCTGTTTTATTGTGAGGAAGTAAAGTCAAAAGCCACTTCCTTGGCTGATATTTTCAACGTTAATAAAAACTACTGATCCTTGGTTGAGCAACATATGCGCAGCTCTGGTCTGTGTTGCTGCTGGAGGAAAGGCGAGTTGTGATTGGTCCACAGAGGTGGGCGTTTCCCCCGCTGCGCGCAGAGCAGGAGCGCACCTTGGAGAGAGAGCACGAGCAGGGACACCTCAGCACCTAAACCCGGGGAGTGGAAAAGACTGGAGGCCGAACCGCGGGGATGCCTTTCATGCTCATCAGCACACAGATCCGACTGGTGCGTATCACGCGTCTGTGAAGCTCTGAGCTTCAGCTGATTCTCCTCTGATTTGCCTGCATTGCGCACATTAAAATCACTGTCAAATATAAACTCCATCTCTGCATTAACACGCTGGAAAAACAGATAATACATGCTTTAAAAATCAGTTTGTACATCTAGTTGTTGTTTTTTTTTTTTTTTTTGTAGCCTGCCCCCATTTTCCATGGTGCACCAAATCCAAAGCACATGTTTTGATGGCTTTGTTCCCTCTGCAGTCTGCATGCATGCATGCAGCAGCCCAATATCCTCAGAGTATTGGATCATCTATTATTAGCCTCTCCACATATTAGAGATTATGATCTGCACCTGTCAGGTGCTTCAGGTGATGTTCAGCCAGAGCCGCACAAACAGACAGAGTCCCTAATACAAACAATGGACAGTGCATAATGCATTTAAATACTGTCTTTCAGGAAACTGGTCCCACTAATGTAGGGGATGAATTCTCAGATCCTGCACTCATGAATTACCTCGGAGCAAGAAAAACAACCATGCTGGGAAATAACTTGTGAGTACTGAGTATGAGAGGCAACCAAACACATAAAGCCCTGTCCTTCACTGCCGCCATCATCTTCATCATGGAGTAGGAGACTCAATGTGCCTAGACACAGAAATAAACACACATCAGCACTTCACTCATATTGGCTTGTGATCAACGTTCCTTCTGTATGAGAAAAGCAAACAATATCTATAAAGCTGTCATTTCCAGGTTGGAGTTTGTATTTTTAATCATATCTTTATTAATGTTCAATTTTCATTTTTAAAACCATAATATATGATTTAAAAAAGAAGACAGAATGAGCATGCTGGAATAAATACACAGAAGTCAAGAACACATCAAAGTAATCAGCAGACGCCTCTGAAGAAGACTGGCCGCTGACAGTCGAAACATGCCAGGAGATCAAAGTAAATTTCCTGAAAAAACATTGTCATAATTAATTAAACCTTAACATTTTATTAAAAAAGAAGACAAAATGAACTTGCTGATACAATAATGCAGAAGTCAAAGACACATCAAAGTAATCAGCAGACACCTCTGAAGAGGACTGGCCGTTGATAGTCGAAACATGCCAGGAGATCAAAGTCAATTTTCCTGGAAAAAGTTGTCAAAATTAATTAAAACTTAACATATTATTAAAAAAGAAAACAAAACAAACTTGCTGAAATAATAATACATAAGTCAAGGACATGTCAAAGCAATTAGCAGACACCTCTGAAGAAGACTGGCAGTTGACAGTCGAAACATGTCAGGAGATCAAAGTAAATTTCCTGAAAAAAGTTGTCAGAACGTATTAAACCTTAACATAATGAACAAAGGTGTGCGAGAAAGTGGACAATTAACAGCAATAATATATGGACCCAACCCACATCTGTGTTTTGTATGCCCACTGCAGCTCTGAGTACCACGTTGACGAGCCGGCCCGCCTGGTGCTGGACAAGCTGGAAAAGATCGGTTATCGTGTGGTGTCCATGACGGGCGTGGGACAGACGCTGGTGTGGTGTCTCCACAAAGAGACTGAGTGATAACAGCAGGACTGTGGAGGATCAAAGCACTTTGATCGGCCTTTGAAGGGAGCGCAGTCACCAAATCAACCCCACAGTTAAAGAGGATTCCTCCTCCATCAAAGATGCCTCATGCTTGTCATCTTGATAGTTTGATTGTGACCAAGTTTCTGAGTGTGAAACAGCTTTGTTTGTATACAAAACATCTTGCATACCTTTACATTTTCATAAATAAATATGGCATGAAGAAAAAATCTGCTACACAATAGTACAGTAATGAATCATTCTATACAATAAACCTTGCAGCTTCCATGTCAATAATGAAAGATGCAGTTTGCACTGAAAGGAGATAAGGACTTATCATGCAAAATAAGCAATACGTAATAATGGAAAAACTATAGCAAACGAATGCCAGATATGAACGGAGGTCTCTGTGATTGTATTTCCACAATTTTCCAGAAATATGTGGATTAAACTATGGAGTACCACCCATAACCATGGAGGACAGTATAGCTCTGCTAAAATTACAAAAAGAGGAAACATGACAAAAACCTTTTAGAACAGGCTAAACTTTAACTTTCTGTGTGTCACTTTTTCATTTTGCAAAGTCATATTGTCTTTTAACAATAAACGTGTTTCTCTTTCGTGTTGGTGTAGAAGTTAATCAAAGCTCCAACTTTGATCAGCACTAGGTGCACTTCATGTAACATCATTGCCACTGAATTTTAAATACAGAAGTATCAAGATAGTGATAAAATGATTTTCCTACCAAGATACGTCAATTAAAAACAAATAAGCTCTTAGAATATGGGTCAAACTCAAGGTACGGGGGCCAAAAGAAATCCAGCCCTTTGAAGGGCCCGCAGGAGAAATCATGAATCATTTTGTAAATTGTTGTACTTATCTCAGACTGTCCAAATACACAATTTCAATGAATCTCTACAATATTTGCAGTTGATTGCAGTTTTCCCATGCTTATATAATCACATGACTGCAGTCCCTTTTAAAAGCTGTTTTTTTTTTTTTTTTTTTTTTTTTTATAAACAAAATCTTTCTAAAAATCTTTCAGTTTCTCACAAAACTGCCCTGAATTACCCAAAAATGACACATAAACTCCAGGAATTCTTAAGTGAAGATCTTGCAGGGAGTAATATCTGTCTTTTATTACTTGAATATCGTCATTGCCTTACACACAGTATTTATCATTTACATGTGGAAGTGCAAACAGTAATGTTGAAACGCATTCCCAGGTGGGAGAGTTTGTATTTTTATTAACATCTTTGTTCATTTTCTCATCATATCATTAAAGAAAATACTAATTTAAAATGCTAAATTCAAATTAATATGCCGATGGGAAATAAACCAAGGTTTTTCTTTTCAATTTCAATGAAAAAAAGTGGAAGTCAAGGATATAGCAATGCGATCAGCAGACGCCTCTGAAGAAGACTGGCAGTAGATCAAAGTAAATGTTTGTGTGAGGCAGTACGTTGATTGCATATTTGAGATTCTGGACAGACTGTTAAAAAAAAAGAAAAACAAATCACCACCGCAAGTCATAATTATGAGACAGAAAGTCATAATTATGAGATACAAACTGAGCAATTGCAGCAGTCTACTGACACTGTCACCATTTTGAATAATAATTCATTCAAAACATATATATTTGGCTGTTTAATCACTTGTAATTCAACAAATGGTACATATAATGTAGAAAATAGTGGAGGTGCATGAATACGTTTTTAGTGTAATATGAGTCACATTTTTGTATGTTTCTTTGCAACTTTACATTAAAAACAATATTTTCTCATAATTATGACTTTGCTAACTCACAAGTTGACCTACCATAGTGATTATTATTTTTTTTAAGTGGCGGAAACGGGCTTCCATAGCCTCATGCTGCATGTTCAGACAAACCCAGCTGGTGACAGGAAGACCCTGCTACTGGTGCATGAAAGTGCTAATCCTGCTCCAGTAGCACAGTTAGCAACAAAATAATTATTGTTTTATACCTAACCAACGCTGCTCACAGAAAGCTCAACAATTTACAAATATCACACAAATCCGTAGACTTTACCAGTCCACCTGCTGCCTCACACACGTGTGACCTTGTTCTGACCTCCACATCGGGGATTAAGAGAGTGCACCTCCAAGCGCAGTGACCGCAGAGACTTCAGAAGCTGTTTGCCATAGCTGGGTTTCACTGTAATCGTTGACAGCACACCCCACACTCACCCTCCACGTCTGGTTTGCACGCAGCACAAGCAACTGTGGGCTCAAGGCAGGGTTGGTGGTGAATGGATTTCCTGTAAATGTATTTCCTCTATTGTCATTTGGCCTGAGTTTGTGTGTTCTTTGGGGTTTGTGTTTTTGATTTTTTTTTCTCTCCCCCTTGCATTTCTGGATATTGAAATAAGGCCACGCATAAACAAAACCATGTGATGAGGGGAATTTGCAGGAGGAGAGTTAGAAGAGGAGCAGATGTCTCTCACCACATCGCTCTGCTCCACAGCTGGACATTGTGTAACAGAGGCAAGCGCAGGAGTGGCAGGGGGATGAATAACTGGATTGGATGCTGTGGAGCCGCTTTGCTTTGTGGCCCCTAAATAACACAAAGACAGGATCGGAGCATCCGCCACACAGGACTGTAAAACACAGACAAACCATGGCACCATTGCACTGCATAGTATGAAAAATAAAAAATAAAAGTATTTGGAAGGATTAAACATTGTTCCAAATGAGGAACGGGTCAGTCAAAGTGACCGTCGTGCTCTGGCACTATAATATCTGATTTAATGTGGGTCCCTAAATACATGTCTTCTATTCATCTTTTATATAACACTATTGGGAAACAACACGGGAAAAAAAACACACACACAGAGGACAAAACACATTTCTAAGAAAGTGTTTTGTTTTTGATTTAAGGATAAAATATGGGCTGTGTAAATGTTTGACACTGATAAAAACACTGATTTTGTAACGTTGCTCTAAAGGAAGTAAACACATGGCTTCAAATCCTCAGATAAATTACCTCCTGCCTCATTAAAAGAGATAAAGAATAATAACTAAGCTTTAAATGTCATTATTATTTTGAAACATGTTTGATTTAAAACTGATTAAATTGCAACCAATGGCAGGTGAAGTGAATATATCTGACCTCTATGTGCACGTGTCAAACTCAAGGCCCGGGGGCCAAATGTGGTCTTTTCGAGCATCCAATTGTGCTTACAAAAGAAAGTAAAATAATTAAAAACAAAAAAAACCACATCAATCATTGTGTAAATAACCAAATAATTCAGTTGTACATATCTCAGCCCTTCCAAATACATAAAGTCAATGAAACTCACATAATGGCAGTCATTTTAAACCTCAATTGTTCTAACAAATCTAGATCTTTTTTGAAATTCCTGCAACTTTCCTCCACTTATTACACAGAATTTCCCAAAATTAAATAAGTTTGTCACAAAATCAAGGAAATTAAAGGGAAGATCCTGCAGGAATTAATTTCTGTCACTCATTGCATGGATGTTGTCAGTGCCTTATATGTACTTTACACATAATTTAAACGTGAAAGTCCAAGTTATCTGTGGCACCTATAATCTGTGACCCACTTGAGATCAAACTGCTCATTATTTGGCACCTGAACTAAAATTACCTAATGGTATAAGATTACGCATCAAGTGAATATTCTCGTGTCAAATTGAATTATGAATAGGAGAATGAAATACAGTTCTGAGCAAATGAGTGGATTTTATCATTTCTTTTCATTAGTTTTCATGAACGGGCATTTTCAAATCGTGTTAATTAAATCTGGGCCATTAAAATGTCATTAATTTCCAAGTAATGCAAATGCAAATGTACTTGTCTCTGTTGTGTAAGAGGACAATGTGTTTCCATACCCTCACTTTCTACTTTTACTACATTTAAAAAAAAATGCAAGATTTTTTTTTTTGCGGGTGTTTTTGAGGTGCCTTCAACACTTGAAGTGATGTAAATAAATAAGCTTAAACAATAAATCTGTTTGACAGAATCAGTTGCGTCTGCAGCTCCGTTGTGGGAAAAACCTTACATCAAGCTATACACAGTCTAGAGTACAATCATTGAAACCGCACAATATAGAATGCAGGGGCCTCTAGAATCAGTTCACTATTCATCACATGAGGCCACAGAAATTTCCAGACAAGTCAACCTAGTGGCTTGTTTGGATGCAGACTAATTGCAGCTTGATTACTAGTTTAGCATCAGGAGGAATGATTTCCATATAGTGACCTCACAGTCTGCGGTTTGGATAACTGCTAATACTCAGTTTCTGAGGATGCAGACAACAAAGAAGAGATATTTGATAAATCACCAATTTGGCTATAATATTGGGGTAATGAGACATTTAACCCATCATCATTAGTTTTATGATTCTATGGTATTGCAGGGCCAATCTTACCTAAATGTTTCTCAGTAGATAATTTATATCCCCAAACACCTTCATCTTCCTTAATACCATTTATTGTGTTATTTCTTGATCGATGGTTCGCGCCTCAACTCATCTGGAACACTCAGATGGACTGATCAATGGATCATGGCTCAACTAGTCTTTAACACTCAGATGGACTGATCAATGGTTCATGGCTCAACTAGTCTTTAACACTCGCATGGACTGATCAGTGGTTCATGGCTCAACTAGTCTTTAACACTCGCATGGACTGATCAATGTCCATCTGAGTGTCCCAGACTCAACCAGTCTGGGACACTCAGATGGACTATCCTATTCTATTCTGTTTGCCCTTCTGTTCACTAACCCAACCAGTCGAAGCGGATGGCTGCCACCTCTGAACCTCGCTAAATACTTGTCCATGTGGATCATGTGCACTATTATCTCATTATCATTATTATTATTACTAGTATTATTATTATTATTGTCTTATCTTGTTATATTATCTTATTTAGTTTTGCACATATTAGTCTAACTACTGTTTATATTTATGTTTATATATATTTTTTCTAGTTAATTGTTATTATTTAATGTTATTTAATGTTTACACTACTGGAGAGAGAGCACAGTTCACCAAGTCAAATTCCTCGTGTGTATAACTTACATAACTTGGCCAATAAAGTTGATTCTATTCTAGTCTATTCTATTGTTGGGTTCTTTCTTTCTTACTATGGACTATATTTTGTTAAGCGCTTTGAGATGACTTTGTTGTAATTTGCGCTATATAAATAAAGTTTAATTGAATTTACAACACATCTTGAGAAATCAAGCATATGCTTTATTAGACTGGCAAATAATAGTAACATAGAAATTAAAAAAATGTAGCACAGCTTTATGAAACTAAAGTCTGACGGTCAGGTGGTGCGGCACTATGACGTGGCAGCTTGGTCCTCGTCGTCTTCTTTCTGCATTTGCTCTATTAGTCTCTGACGCTCGGCTGCCTGCCTCATCCTCATCATCACCACACTCTCGTAGTCGCGCTCATTTTTCAGAGATCCCTAAACAAAGGAGAGACAAACAATTGTTCAATAAACAAGAAAGCTGAGTCAAACAGAGTCAGAGATGGGACAGATAAGAGGAATGGGACAAAAGTGAAATAAGTTTAGGTTAATGGTGCATCTGGCCTGCAAACAAAAGTGTGTCAGAAATGTCACTGAAAAGGCTGAAGTCGATGTTACGAATCACATTTTGAATTATTAACCTTTAAATTCTTCACCTCACATAAAGTATATGCAATACTTTTTACCAGAGGTGGGAACAAGTCACTGCTTAACACTAATTTAAGTCTAAAGTAAGTCTCGTCATGTCACTAAAGTCTCGAGTCAAGTCTTTTTTTCTGCACATGCTGTCAAAGGTCAACACTACAAGAAGTGCAGTCTTTCTTAAGACAGCAATGCATGTTTTGTTATTGCAATTAAATAAATGAATTTATTTTATTGCATAACTGTGACCTGCCCTCCCTATGAAAGGGTAGGAAACACTTTATTAAAGGGAGGATCTAAAAAAAGAGGGCAGTGTTACACCTTGGTGAGGGGGAAGGGAACAGAGAGGAGAGACTCAAGGTAGGAAATGGAAAGGGTGGGAGAGAGTTGATTATTTTAAAGTGAGAATGAGATGTTAAGTTGTAGTTGTGCATATTGTGCTTATTGTGTTGTGTAATCAAGGCTGTCAAGTCAAGTCTCAACAAGTCATGAGTACATAATCTACCACAGCTAGTGCCATTTTACGGAGCAAGTTTATTCATCTGATACAAACAATGAATTACTTGAATAGAGTACTTGTTTGTCACGTAATAGTGATATAATCTGACAGAATGCTATAATAACAAATCAATCCAGCATCGTTTTAGAGTTTAAAATGTTCCCTGTTTACCAAACAAACAAACAATCATACTGGTAAGTAGAACAAGGTATAATTACTTTAAATCCCAAATAATCACTCTTGAAATCATTTTCTATGCTCGTGCGCGCTCGTCTCAGCCCAGCTTGATGTTTTCAGCTGCTTGCTGATTGGTCAAAGGTGGACCTGTCAATCAAAGTGCCATCCCACAGGGGTTTAAGCAAACTTATTGATCAATAATAATACATTATATTATTTTTGTCATGGTAGTAAATCAAGTGTTCCTGATTCAATAAGTTCAAGTCCAAGTTAAGTCAAGAGTCATTTGTTTTCATTTCTAAGTCGAGATGCAAGTCCTTCTTTTGTCAAGTCGAGTCTAAAGTCATGAAATTTGTGACTCGAGTCCACACCTCTGCTTTTTACAATCTCTCTTGAAGTCTCGAGAAAAGTGTTGTAACCAAAATGGCAATAATGTCTAATGATTTTATGAAATACTGTCCAATGTTGAAAAAAACCACAAATTTCTCTCTGCAAAGAAGGCTAATCAAAACATTAGTATAATGGCAGGAGAATCACTGTGACAGCGTAATCCTCATGATTGAGCTCATCAGGATCTCTAATGTGTCCAGGAGTCAGGGCTGGATTTTGGATTTATTCGCCAGCAGGTATTAATTTATTTTCTACCTTGCTGTATTTTTGCAGCTATCAAACATGTATTATTATAATTAATGTAGGGTGTATTGTTTTTAACATATGGTTTTAAACACGCTGCAAAGTGTTGAAACTGATTTTCAGCGTAATTGATGAGGTATGAGCTTATTTATGTGTTTTTAAATACACAAATTCCACGTGAGGAAGGCCATGTGTCCACAGACTGAGCCATTGTTTTAGGATTATATCAAGGAACTCAGTTGGGCCAAGGAAGCGTCTCTTTAACAAGACAGTGAGCTGCAGGAGGAAGCGGGAGTCTGCGTGTGTGTGTGTGAGAGTCTGTGTGTGTGTGCATCAAGGCCCGTGAGAGCGCAAAGAAAAGCAATTTGAGGAGGAGAGGTACGTTTTTGTCAATGCACTCCCTGAGCTGAGGCATCTGGAAAACATCACAAGGACTCCAGCATCCATGTGCAGAAAGAAAGAGGGTAAAGTATGGAGGAAGACGAGAGCAGAGGGTCGGTGAGGGGAAGTCACCCACAATACCCCCCCCCCCCCCCCCCTTCCCATCCCTGGATTGAGGAAAGCTGCTATTATCATTCCAATATTATGAGCTCAAGCCCCTGTCTGACACGTAACTCTGAAATATCACGCAAACAACACTGGGTAATTAAACAAGTCTTGTATAAAACATGATCAGGTATAAAAGACATAGAATGCTCAACAGTAAATAAACACATCTACTATAACGCCCTCTATTGGTCACAATGCTGAAATCAATGTGAAAACTCTTAGGATTTGGCCTGACCCCTTGTCCACCCGCTGTGTTCATGGACAGAGCGCACACTGCTAATGATGGAGGGGAATTCTGAGCAATAGCAGGTGCTCCTTTGTCATTCTGATGCATTTCTTTCTCACGAAGAAGGACGTTTCCCTGTTTGGTAGTGTTAACTTACAATGTACATGTTTAGCTAGTGCTTCACTCTGTAACCAAACACTTGGCATGTGTGTGTGTGTGCGTGTCAACGTGCATTGCTGCAACACTGGGGCCCAGAGTCTGAAGGAAAACCACAAAACACAAACAACGTGCCCCTAAAAATGTGAAAGTAAACTGCATTTCCCAAAGTAAACGCAAGTGAGGATGCATAAGCGATACCCCTTAGAGTCAGTATAACCCCTTAGCATCACTATATCCCACAGTATAACCCTTCAAGATCAGTATAACCCCTCGGAGTCAGTATAACCCCTCAGAGGCAGTACAACCCCTCGGAGTCAGTATAACTTCTCAGAGTCTGAATTACCCCTCGGAGTCAGTATTCCCCTCAGAGTCAGTATAATAGCAGGGGTCGCTGTGGAGCCGATATAAACTGTATGTATCTTTACTAACCGCAGGGGGCGCTGTTGGAATTTTCCAATAGGTATGAATGGGGAAAAAAAAATAATAATTAATTTTTCAAAAATAATCAATGACAGTTAAACTTACGAAAACACCAGAACATAGCAGGAGTTTCCTTAGTATTCTGTACACTGGGGTACCCAGGTCGATTAAATCTGAATCTTGAAGATTTTTTCTTCAATAATCAACTACACAAAAACAATAAAGCATAGAAAGCTTGTGTGCGACAACACTTGAGGAGCATCTATAATGATACATTATTCCTGAGAAGCTCGTGTATGCTTCCTGGTTCTTAACTTTGCAGCCTTGATGGTTATCTGTATGACTTAAAGAGCTGGATATTAGCATCATTAGCCCTTAAACATCTCCAACCACTAACTGTACCAAGAAGTGAGTTTATAGACTTCCAAGAGAAGAATTGCTTTTGCTTTAACAAGGCTGCTTTGTGGTCAGAGCTAACATTTCTGCCTCTAATGCACTGTGGTGAAGTTAATCAAGAAGCTATTTATCTGGAGCTTGTGTGGTAGCACAGAGGGTATTTCTACGTGTGTGTCACTGAGCTCCACCGAATGTGATTGATGATCGGCAAATACTTTTTTTCTGAGTGTGTGTGCGTGTGGAGGTGCTGGCTAATTCAAACAAACAGGATCATGGCACTGTACATGTATTAGTGCAGTAGAGGTCGAAACTCGAAGCTCAGAAAAAAACATTTGGTGAGTAGATTATTAATCACCAGTCATTACGGGACTCGGCAGACACAAAAACCCTAAAGGTTTAGTCTATTACGATGTTTTTGTTAGTGGAGAACAAACACTTAATAGAGATTAGGGCTTAAATCTACTTCCTGTATTAACCCTTTACCTGCACAGACTGCTATATAGATTAAACTCCGACAGAGTACCTTCTTTTATGTGATGAAATGTGTCGAAACAGAGAAGAAGAAAAAATTGCATACAATCTTAATGCCTTCACTAATTATGTAATTCATTGTTTTAGAAATAAATTGCCTTGAAAATGATTAAACAAGATTACTTCATAATAAGTAATAATTTTGTCTTTTTTAAAAAAAATATGTTAAGGTTTCATTTATTCAAACAACTTAAACAGGAAGTTTACTTTAAAATTTGCTTTACAACCTGTTACAACTTCTGTCAGTCTTCCTCAGATGCATCTATACATGGCTTTCATGTATCCTTCAAAGGATGAGGATGCATCAAAGCAATTCTAATTCTTTGAAGGATAGGGATATGTTTAATTTATTCAAACAACTTTCTTCAGAAAATTTACTTTGAAATTTACTTTAATATCCTGACCTGTTTCGACTGCCAACTGCCAGTCTTCCTCAGAGGCATCTACTGATTGCTTTGATGTATCCTTCAAAGGATAAAGATAAGGATACATCAAAGCGATCCTTATCATTCAAGCGATAAGGATAATGATACATCAAAGCAATCCTTAATCCGTCAAAGGATAAGGATACATCAAAGCAATCAGTAGATTCCTCTGAGGAACACTGACAGTTAGCGGTTGAAAAATGTTAGGAGATTAAAGTAAAATTTAAAGTAAATTTCCTGAAAAAATTTGTCTGAATCAATTCAAACTTAACATAAGATTATTTCATTATTAAGTATTATGATGACATTATTTTATTGAAATATTTTTGGTTCAGGCTTAGTGAGTGTAAAGATGGACATAATATCTGTATCAGACAATTAAAAATGTAAATAAAATGTTTTCTTTAAGCTCTCAAACCAATGCATTTTAAAAGTAGATCTGTTGGGAAGTCGTGTGTGCGTGTGTGTGTGTAATCATGTGGTTAAAGGTGGTCACGGTGTTCATATGAGTGAAGGCCCATTGGGTGTAGACAGAGAGCGCCTTTGGAATCGGTAAAACTAAAAGAAATAAACTGTGAAAAGAAAAATGGGAGCAAAGACTTGAACTCCTGATGCCCTGGAATTTCTCTTCATGATGGATGAGCTCAGGGATTCTAGAATTAGAAAATGTAGGAGTTTAATGTCCAACAATACATAGTTATAAAAGCAAAAGTAGCTCCTTCAAGGGCTAATTTTCCAAGAAAAGCCCACTGACTGTAAAACAAAAGAAGCCATGAAATCTGGACATTGGAAATGTCAACAAAAAAAAGGGGGTGAGGCAAAATGAAAGGAGGAAATAAGAAAAAGTGTGAGATCCAACATCAAGAAGTAGAATTTTCAATTTGTTTATTTGTACTAAAATCAAATCTAAACACTGTAATCTAAATCTAAAGATTAAAATATTTACAATTCTTTATTGACCACACACACACAAACACACAACTGGGAAAAAATATCATGAGTTACGCAATACTGTATGTGCAATAAAGGGTTAAATATCTAAAAGTGGTTTCAAGCAACATGACTTTTTATGTATTTACAAGAACCAACGAAAAAAAAATACAAAGCTAAAATATTTCCCGAAATCCATCGAGTACACCAGCACATACTGGGGGAAAAAGTAGACCTCACTGAGGAAATATCACACGATAATGTGCATATGGTTCATGTTAAGAGGTGGGGAATTTTAATCGATACATGGTGATGTAGCTGCAGGCAATTCAGCATCAATTAGAGCGATGGCCCATAATCGATTACAGCCTCCTTCCTGTCGATACAACACATGGAAATGTGATATTTTGAACGGCTCCACCAGCTAACTACAACTACTGCAACACTGACATCATCCACAGTGTTATGGTCTATAAGAATATCGTTAGTATTTAACGATTTAATGAGAGTGAAGGTAGTCATGGGTGTCATCATTTGTTAGACTTTGGTTTTTCAACCTTTATGACTGAGTTGTGGCTTTGAGTAGAGCCGACTGATTAATCGGATCGATTTTAGCTATCACCGATTAATCGACATCGGTCCATAGCCCACACAATTGATTGGTCAAGCTAATATGTATCTGATGTATTAACATTTTTGCTGTGTGGAAATTGTGTGGCTCTGTGCTGTGTCGTGTTCATTTTGGAATATGTTTTTTTTTTTTTACATTGTATTTACAGTTTGCACAAATTTGCCTTTGGCTTTATAATCCCTATGTCGACATTGTTAATAGCTAAATAAAGTTCCCTATTTTAATTTTGTAGAGTTTTGCTTCTTTGTACTGAATCATATTGTGGTCATATAAGAATTTGTGATCATGTACACTATACTTTTAGGCTCAACGATTAATTGTGTTTGCAATATTATCGCAATATCATAAAATGCAAAGGCTGCAATTTATTTTTTATTTTTTTAGTAATAATTTATTTAAAGTTCTTTGGGAGTTTAATTTACGTAAAAAACGTCCAATTGGTTAAAACAGATATTAGTTCTCCTGACTTTTCCTGCACTTTAATGTGTGTGATGTTACTAACTAAATGTTAGTAAGCTTTATAATTTTTTATATTTGTTTATTTTATTTATTTATAGACTGTCCTGTTAAGTTCAGAGAGCGTTTAAGAAGTGCAGTCCACATGTTTACATGTTTCATGAAGTTAGTTAGTAATGTTGAAGAGGTAAAGCCACAGATTTGTTTGCTCTATTGCTGTAATCTGTGATTTAAAATTTAAATTTTATATTTATTTGAAGTTTAAATAAATCTGAAATTGTTTGTTATGAAACAGATTGATTTAGTGCTTGTGTTTATTGAGGAAAAAAAAATCGCAATTAGATTATTTTCCAAAATCGTTCAGCCCTACTATATATCCTGTGTATATCAATGTTCTTACTTCATATGTCGGCCGATATATCGGTTATCGGCAGATACATCGGATAATGGCTTTTTAAAACCCCCGATATCGGGTTTTAGCATTGACACATCAGTGGCACACCAAAAAAATTATGAAATATAACAATGCAACACCACAACACTGCCACCCAGTGATATGGATGAGTTTTGAGTTTTTCACAGTTTTGGATAGATGTTAAGTTTGCATGCGAAACGGGAATGACGTTGGAACTTCAAATCCACAGTGTTGGTTTTATATAACCATTGTATTTATTGATATATGGGATTTTGTCTATCAAGTTTTCAATCAGTCCATTTACCAAAAAAGAAAAAAAAACAATATTTCTCACATAAAAAAATCAAAAATCAAACAGTGCTTCCAGTAAATCTGAACCAAATGCCGTCCGTCTAGTTGCGATATTGCAGAAGATAAAGAACACATAACAAAGGGCCAGAAAACTGTCCAGTCTTCTGGTGCCAGTCAAAGCAATATCTGGAAACACTTCTGATCCATGGTCAACAACAATACGCCGTGTCCCCAATTTCAGGCCCAGCATTGCTGCATCAAACCACATTGCCCACTATGGTTAGGTCTTTAAAAAAAGGCATTCCCAGAAATCCAGCTCTGGTTGAACGTGTCGGTTTGAAGGCTGCGTAGCATGTGAACACATTACACTACAGAGTAAATGTCTCGCCATGGTCAGTCTGGATTGCACACTGTGTAAAGATGAGGCCAATTTTGTTATTCGCCAACTGTTTATTTAGTCAATGTAAAAAGAGATTTGAAAGATCAAACATGTCTTTCACACCCAGTTTGTTTAGGTTTAGTGATCAAGGCCGAGCATTCAAAATGAGAACGGGAACATCCACAATTTTCCTCGCGCTCTGTTGGATAACTTCAGGAATGTTTTAACTTTCTGGATTTAATGAATTATTCCTAGTATTTCTACAAGCCAAGGAGATTTTTAACAAAACCACTCATGTCCAAATGAGGAAGATGGTCAAAACTTTTTTTTGCCAAGTTTTTTATGCTAACAATCATGCTTGGAAGGGCATTCCTTTGCAACAGCATCATGCTAGAGGAGTGAGAATTGGAAAGGCAACATGTTATCTTGTGAAGCCCAAAATGCATGCTGATACATGTCTGAGTGCTACACTGCAAGTTGATCACACAGATAAGCTATTGGCCTCCAGTGAGGCAGAAAAGCCAGTCAGTGCAGTGGGCAGCACTGGGGGGCTCCCCACAAGCACGCAGGAAATCACCAAAGCATTGGAACAATGACATAGATTAGTGATCAGTTAACCCTTTTTGCTAAAAGGCTGATCTGTTTGCTCATTGACTATGACTTCCTTTTTTTTTCTTTTTCAAAATGCATTGCATTCCAACTCCTTCAAACACAGCCTGCTGCCCAGTCGAGCTGATTCTTAGCCTCTAACTATCACATTTACAGTGTTATAGGGAGTTTCTGTCAATCAAGCTGGTACAAACTGTCCTACGGGTGACGGATGCACCTAACAATTAAACACTGGGATTTACTTACCACCTACAATTCAAAGGTTGAAACACTCCTTAGTACAACCAAGAAGGAAAAACTTTTAATGGGATTTCTGACCTCGGAGGACAAGAGGGCTTGTCTGTGGCTTATCAGGGAGTTGAAACAGACTTTCATCAGCCACATGCCTCGGCCGTGATCTACAATACAGTTGGAATTGTATTCTGGGAAGGGTTGGCAAAAAATGGATGCACAATATATACAGTAATGGTAAGTAAGAGCCTTTTTTCAATGTAAAAAAAATTACACGGTTTAAGCTGAAGACTGCTTTGTTTATCTCGGTGATGAGCAATGTACTCTGTGTAAAAGTCGGCAAGCCCTGTCATGTTCAGCAGGAGTTTGTCAGGCTGTTCAGTTAGAGACGGCTTAGTTTCCTGACAGAGACGGGTGTGCATGTGTGGGCTTAAAATATCCTGTATTGTCTCAGACCAACAGGTAAGAAGAAACGAATCCATCTCAATTTTATTGCTGCTTATTTTACCACATTGACTGCATGCAGAGAAAACCACTATAGTTATTCTAGCTCAGAGTAAAGCCTTTATCAAGGTGATTCTATGGAGATACCAAATGATTAAAATGTGTTTTGTGGCCAATCTGTTTTAATGGACTTCTTTAGTTTTTACTTGGCCATGAAGAGCTTCCTGAGCATAATACCCATGGCTAAAATCCTACGACTCCTCCTTGGCCAAACTGACAGCCTTGGAAAGGAATGCTGTTATGTCCACACTCTCCAATCTCCCGCTGCTACTAAAGAGCCGATAAAACCTTTACAGGCCAACAAAACCTGTTTGCTGAAGTGGCTTACAAATTTACAGAGTGAGTGTTTCAAGTCACGAACACAGATCTGATGTGCAAAGCTGGTGCGAGAAGATTATCTAACCAGCACTCCTGCATTGATGAGCAGAGGTCTGCTTTGTTTAATGAAATGATTACGGATCACGAAACAAAGGAAATTTATGGGGAGATGTTTTCTTTTAAGTTTTCAGTAAAAATAAAATTACTTCATCACAAACCAAAAACTTCTAATAAGCTATTTACATGAAAGTAATTGTTAATTTACTTAAATAACATGCTTGCTTCTTTTGCTTTGAGGTTTGGACATGGTATCATTTTGAGATTTAAATTTCTGTTGGTTTTGTTAATGGAGAATCTGAAGGCTAACCTAACTTAAAGGCACACTGTGTAACTTTTGGACACTAGGGGTGCTAGACCTGTAACTTTCACGTCAAGCGCCCCTAGTGGCCACAAGCGTAGCAGCACTATCGCAAAAATCAACAAATGTCAGTCGGGCCAGCCTCCCTCGTCTTTTGATTGTGTATGCAGACAGTAGTTGACCTGTAATTTCAGGATAAGGATTGGCTTTAAGGGCTGGGGTGCGAAGCGGAGCTGGGCTCGCGCCACGTTGGTGGCGTTTCCCCCCCTACTCACCATCGTTATCCCCCTTCGCTGGGGATCGGCACGGCGGCCGGGGGCGGGGTGGAGGTGTAATGGTCGACCCGGGGTGCGTCGGCGAGCAGAAGGCGGGTTGACGGAGGAGGCCGGGTCTCGGTGGCGTCTTTAGCCTTTTATTGCTTGCCTCGGCCATGACCAGGAGTCCAACAGGCGGAAAGATAGTAGTAAAAGAATTAGCCCAATGAGTATATCCGAGCCTGTAGTCACGTGACTGCCGTAAAGTGATACATTCTCCAGGTCAAATGACATGACCAAAGACGGTCCGTCTCTCCAAACTTACATGGGTGGTATTTCAAGAGGGAAGCCCCACTCGGAGCATTGATAGTCAAGCGCTGTATATTGGCCTGAGGAATCATTTAAAATAACTCATATGCGTCAACTCTGTAGGTCAAAAAGTCTGCGGTGTGCCTTTAAATATATGCAGCAGACCACACCTGAACTAAGGGAAAGAGGGTTATTAAAATTTTTTTATCACAATTGAAGGGAATAGAGCAGCAAAGGTTGATATATTGTCATTTAATGTTGAATGGGACTATGGCAACAAGCACTTATTACGTTTCTTCTTTTTGTTTTGTTACAGAGAGATTAAAAGAAATATAAAACTTTGAAGGATTTTTGGAACAAGCCAACGAGACAACTGGTCAGTTTCAGCCAAACCAGATCAGCCAAGATGCCTCTTAGAGCATCTCTGCACAGAAAGCCTTCCTCGGGCCGTTGGGCCGGCAGACACTCCAAGCGGAAGGAGGTGCTGTCCGTCAACATGATCAGTCTGCCAATGGCCGATTTTCGTCACATCTCTCACATTGGAAATGATGTCCAATCAGACAGCTTTGGCGATCTTTCCTTTTTAAAGAGGGGCCACCGATTGCTTCTACAAAGTTCCCAAAGTGAGCAGAACATCTTCCTGGCCTGTTCCCCCCCTCCAAAGCCACCCCGAGTAAACCTGGATGAGCCGGATAGCATTGAGAGCCAAGAGTGGTCCATGAACCACCAGCGCAAAAGCCAGAAAAGGATCAAATGCAACTCCATGCCGCTACTCGACAGCAAGGATAGAGAGGATATAGATGAGGAGCAGGACAGGTACCAAGAGGAAAATGAAACGCACAGCACAGGTCGGGGCAGCAGGAGTTCAAACAGAGATGGAGACTTTACAGAGACCGGAAATAAAACTGTGGGGCAACAGAAGGACGAGGACAGTGGATTTTCATTCAGCCTGGACCTAGGCCCTTCAATCCTGGACGATGTTCTCCAGGTTATGGACAAAGAACACAACTCATTATAAGGAGGACACTTGTGATTTTTGTGGGCACAACAGATATTGAGTATTTTTCCTGTGATCACATCAACTCTAATTAGCAACTATTCTCACAAAACGTACGACTTTATTGATAGGACTGAATAAAGAACAAGAAACTAAACGTAGTATATTCAGATTTATACTTGTTTCTTTGAAAGGTGTTTCTACAAAATTATTGTACATAGTGACATTTTGACCTTATTTGTTCATTTCATTTTTTGCTGCTGCTTTCCGTAAAACCACACAGTAGAACACTAAAGTCGGCTGGTATAACTTAAAAGTGTTGGGTTTAAGGAAAGAAAAGCTAAGGCTCGAATCCAAGGTCCTCGAGCGGTAATGTCTCGGCTCTTGGATTGCTTGCCAATGTATTGTGTGTAGAAGGCAATTTTTACTCCGCACGCATCCCAGAGGCCCCACTTTAGGTAGACCAAGGTACCCCCCATCTCTCCTTCCCAACAATGCAGTGAAAACAAACACTTAGTTCTGCTTCCAATGAAAGCCTGCCAGCGGTGGCAGATTGGGCTGCAGCCCAAACCAGGCCACAGGTCCAAGACCTTAGAAAAGAATCTCATTGCACGCTGTTTTCTTAGCTGCAAATCAGAGTCTGATGTTGCAGTAAGTGTCGCACGAGAGGGAAAGTGGTAAAGGGTAACATGATACTTCCACATACGTGGGGGGTGTCAAAAGAGCAGGGCCACAGACATCCATTACTTCAGCAAAAGTCTTGATGAGGTTTTAAACACTAACGTCTGACCAAACAGACCCAGAAACAGCATCTCACACACACGGTGAGTGTCAGCACTCACCGAAATAAGAATCATGTCCCTTTTGCTCATGATAGAGGAAACATGACAAAGACCCAGTCTGTGCATTAGTTGGAGGTTGCCAGGTTTGGATATAAGCCAAACCAAGAACCAGACAAATTCCGAAATGCTCAATGGGTCACGCGCCAGAATACAGAACTGTGAGAGTCCCGCTTCGAGCAGTAGATTTTGACATCCTTGTAAGTCTAAACAGAAATGGCTGTGGCTACAACAGACTCTAGACACTATATATGTTTTTGTATTTCCCACTTTAAAGTGGGTATCACTATCCCTGCTTCTTGTGTTATGACAGAAAGCACTTGAAGAATGAAACATTTTGTATTTTGGGTGTATAAAAATATATCTATATCATTTAAATTCCAAGATTGGTGGTTTTGTGGGTAGAAGAGTTTCATGTGAACATGTTTTAAGAACTTGGGGGCAAAGATTGTTTACACACTCAAAGACTTTACTGAGCTTTTCATTGACAAATGCCACTGAGAGGGCTATGTGCCTTGTCTACAGAAATAATAGCTTTAAACATTTAAACAAAACAAGCAGCAGTGTTCTGTTCCCCAATAAAAACACACCATTTTTAACTTGGTACAAACTGCAGGGAGGTCATCATGTATAGTGTATATTATAATACCAAAGCTAATGGCCTTTGACTGCTTGGTTAAAGTAGTTACACTGATCTTTGGACAGCTCTCATGGGCCAAGGCTAATGTCGGTCTCATGTGTTTGTTCCACGTACATCAGCCCCCTTCAATATTTAAAAAAAACTGTGCATTAGTTAATCTGAATTTCTATACTAACTGAAAGATATAAGATCTGTGTGCATTCATATGCTCATTACCACTCCCAGGGAGGGAATATTTTCACATGCATTTAGTGATTTGTTTGTCTTTTGCAAATTTATGTTAAAAGGACTTGTTTGATTTTGACAAAGTTTTAACCAAAGATAGACATAATTCCATGGAAGATTCCAATACATTTTGGAGGGGATCTGGATCAATATACTGATTCTGAATCAGTTGGGTTTTTTTTTTTTTAAATGTAAATCCCTATCTCTCATTATTGGTAAAATTTCAAAAATTCTTATCTCGGTTTGTCATTAACCAATATTCATGAACTTTACTCAGGTATGTCAGGTTGGTTTCTCAATTATCCGATTGAGTTTCATCCGGATCAGATCCAGATTGCGCATTTCATTGTGATTAAAAAAATTAATAAAAAATGTTTATCCCATTATATCGTTATTATTGGGGGATAGAAATTTCTTCCAAGCTTTTAAAGTGTGAATGAATTAAAGATCAGTGATCCAGATTAACTGCCAATATCTGCAATATACACTGTATAATATATAGATATTTGGCGCTTGGTGGAGGTTTGTGCTCCAAGCACTCTAGTTATTATTTGCTCCTCCTATTGTATCAGCCCCAGTTTTAACGCCAACTGGTCTAGTGTTGACCATGTCTTATTTTCATCCACAATATCGTGTGGATTGTAAAACAAATAATGTCAGAAAAGCAAGCCATAAATCAGCCAATGCTGATAAAATATATGATTCCCAAATGACAAATTCATGATGATAACCTTGAAAACAGCCACATGACTGACACGAAAACAAAGAGCCAGTAATTGGAGACAAATTATCTTGTCTGCACTGTGAAAACTGTTCGAACTGTGACGCCCCTCCGATCACATCTGGTACCATTTACCTCCCGCTAAAAATCATACGTGCTGTCATACAGAATTATATTAAAAAAAATAACTTGTCATCTCACTGAATAGTATTCTTATTTTTGGGAGCGGATTGCTAATTAAACCTTGTGAAGAAAGAGAAATTGAATTAAATCTGAGGTGTATTGCAACTTTTTTCCAATGTCATATCAAACTAAAAGATGAATTATTTGTTTTTCCATCTTGTTAATTTAAACACGACATCATTAAATAATCGGTAATTGCTTAAGATGAAGAGAACATTTTCTATTTTGTTCTGATAATTACAAAACACATAAGACTGCTGGCCTCCATCCCAAATAAGCTATTACCTTTTTTTTTTTTTTTTTTAGAAAAAGGTTCATTACGCCTACAGCACGGCCACATACAGTGCATCTCATCCACACTAGAACATTTTAACACAAGCTTACACACTCCAAGAACTAGCAAACCAGTAGTCTGGAAAAACAATCCCAGGACAGTGGATCTGCTGCATCTGGTTTGTGTCGTGACAACCAGCCAAAGTCTCCCTCCTTTCAGAGGGAGGTGGCAGGCATTGGAGGCTTAAATTTAAATCCTTTACAATGGCTTCACTTCAAATAATAAGCAAAGCTAAACTGTGCAGTAAACCGTAAATAAAAACTTGGTGATTAATGATGGCATTGTATCTCTGGAGACACAAACATCACATCAGCCAGGGACAAAGCAGACAGAGAGGGAATCTAAATTCAAGAGTACAGTCTGGGAGCTGGTAAATTATGGGTTCGACCCTGTGGAATTCATACAGTCTGCTAAACAAGTTATTTATTCATATTTAATGAAGCAGCAGATGAAAACAGGGGAAAAAACTCTAAGTTTTGCTGTCTGAATTTCCACCCTTGCCACCACTATGATAAAATGGCAGTTATTCCTTCAGTTTCAATTACTAACAACAGTATACCACCCACTGCAGAAAACATACAGCGCATTATGAAATGAAATGAAATTTTATATCCTACAATACCTCATTTTGCAATCTTTACCAATGAACAAATGTCAGTAGTCCAAAGGGGAAAGACAAAACGGGAATAAAACTAATTAAAAGAGACATTCTTCAGAACATGAGTTACTTAAGTTAAATGCACATGGAGCAACTCCACACTGTGAAGGAGTTAAGGCACCTACCTATTCTCAGATATTTAATTTCTATAACCAGAAAAACAGGGTGAACCCAGTAGGACCAGTTATAAATCATAGCTTACACACTCTGGAGTCAAGCAGAACAAAAACAGAGCCAGGAGTTCAACACTGCCCTCTGTGAGTGCAGTGACAATTTAACACACTGCAGGACAGTTAGTCATGTTCTGCTTCTATGAACTCTGACGGGGGTCTTCGTGGGGGATTTCAGGCCCCATATTTTTATCAGACCCCTCACATTGGCCTCAAATTCATTTAATGAACCCAGCAGAGGATTGAACTCATAAGTGTTAAGTCATTGGCCAGCTTACTCCATGCCCGCTGATGTTTCGGCACAACCAAAAAGAAGATAAAAGGAGAAAAGTTGGAGTTTTTGATCCAGGTGAGTCAGAGAAAAAGGACCAACCAACATGATTCGGGCTTCTAATTACCAGTACCTCCATCTCTCTTTCAAGGCCCTAGCCCCCACTGAACCAGGCCCACACAACTAAAATCCACACTAATTCATTCATTATGTCACCAAGAGCCTCTTTAGCCAGAAGTACTCTCACTGACAGCTAATTAGCAAATTACCTGGCCATCTATTGTAATGTTTTTGTTCCCATTTGCAGGCAAAAAGATGAAGCAATCAAGTTCAGATATGTGAAAAGCAAAACCAGGTTCCCATAATAACATTTGGTGAGATTAGTATGACAAATCCCACAGCGCAGGTCTCAAATGTGATCTCTGGAATGGGGGTCTGAGGCGGAGGGGTGAAAACCAGTTCAGCAGCAGCTCTGGAGACACAGAAAAGTGGAGGAAAGGTCTGTGCTAAAAGCCTGATGTTTTCATAATGACAAGAAAAAAAAGGAAATTAGAGTTTAATTGGACAAGGAAGATATTGAGGCTGCCTTTTCATGTGTTTTGGACCATTGTGATTCCATAAACCACTCTATCCAATAGAATGGACATGAAAAAAGACAAGTACTGGACTGTGCAAAGTAGATATTTGAAAATGAAAAATAGAACTCCCCAAAAAAGTCCCTCAGTTTTAAATTTCACAAACATAAAACTCAAAACAATGAGAGTACATCGATGTTAAAGTAGATTTTAATAATAAATACTAATAAAGACGGACATGTGGTCCGTCTCATGTGCCAGGCTTTCATTATTACACTGGAATAATCACCATTCCTGAGGTCTCCCAGGTCATTTTCAGTAATGGGAGCTTGACCTGCAGCTTTGAGTCAATGTCAGGCCAGCGCCTCGACACTCCAAAACAAGCAAATTGAGCTCCATTAAACCCAACACATTGCTGTGGGCCAGCTGAACAGTGTGTTCTTTGGGGTAATACTTATATCACTAACACAAAAATGTACAAACCTCTGCTTCAGGGCTCCAGTTGAAGCCCGAGTCCGTGTTGGAGGGTGAGCAAATGGGAAGACATTGTAACAAAATTCTGACATGTTTTATGAGGGAAGGAATTGCAGCAATGTGTTCTGCTGTTGTATCGGTACCTGTGGAGACATGAAGTGGCCAGATTGAGATGCTGCAGTGAAAACTTCAGGCTGTCCTTCGAGCCATGAAATCTTCAGAGGGTTCACGCTGAGGCCACTTTCATTCTTAGCAGCGAGTTCCTAACAAAAAGAAAAAAAGACATGAAATATCTATAGGTTGAAATGTTTTACATAACTGTATCTCAAAAAATGTATTCTTAAAATTGAAAAGCTTCACGAGAGCAACATCTGCAACGATGAAAAGGAAAATATCACATTGTGCCGTTAAAACAAAGTCTTTTCAGCTTCAGTTTTTATTCTAACAACTCCAATATGTATGCAATAAAAAATATAATTTTTTGTCCAAATTGTCGCAAAACCAACAAAACAAAAACACAAAAGTAGCTCTTTTGACCTTTGACCTTTATTGGTCTTGGTCTGAAGTGCTAATTGTAGGAAACCAAAGACCATTAGTTTGAACTGACAGCAAAGTAGCCAGTCTCATTATGTTATTATTAAGATACATGATATCATAAAACTCCATCACCCATTAAAATTTCAGTCATAAAAACTGTTGGAAACATTAGTGACAGCTTTTAAAAAAAAAAAAAAACTTTAGGATATAGATTGTATCTCACATGATTGTGTGGGAGTGAGAATTAAGTTGACTTTGTGTAACCAGATATTCTGCAACATTAGCTATAGTCAATGTTGAGTATATCAACATTTATCGTAAATGTGACAGGAACTGAACATTGATGGGTTTATGTTTTGAAAGTTGGCAGTGGTTACTGTTACCTTCTCTTGGTGTGAGGTTGTGGGTTCAAGTCCCACTGATAGAGCTGTCAATTGGGGTTCTGCTATGGGTCAGCTACCTGTCTGTTTGTTTTTTTTTGTTTATTCCATTACTTGAGTCAGGTTATTCTGTGTTTTCTGTCACTGCTGGATGTAGGTTTGAGTAATTAGGTCACCCTTCCTCCTCCACACAGGTGCCTGTACTGTTTAGGGTGTTTAAAGACTGAACTTCACGTGTCGGCATGTTCTCTGCTTAGTTACCAACAAGTCTACTGTTTGTAGTTTCCAGCAGCAAGTGTTTTTGTTAGTTGTTTCCAGTCTTTGGTCTGCACTCTACTTTTGTTTAGATTTGAATTAAGAGGACTTTTGGATGACTCCACTGTTGCCTGCTACTTTGAATTCCTGCAACCTACACCACCCAGTCTGACAATAGGTACTAGACGTAGGGAATAGAAATTATATTTGTATCTAATCCAGTTTTAAAACCAGACACAGAAACATAGAAGCTATAATCTTATAGATTATTTGCATATGTATTCTGCATATGGTGTGTTACGTAGAGCGAAAACATATGTCAGAGTAAAGTGCTCACGACAATAAATCCTAGAATCACGCGAGCAGGATCATCTCACGAGGAGCCAGAGTCGCATAAAACAATGGAAGCCCTACTGTCCAGTGGTTTTTTCATCAGCAAAGAGATTGTTTAAGGACAAAACAACAAGAATTTCAGTGGAAGTCTCAGACACTATCCCAAGGCTCCAAAGTCCTTGACATGTTTCAATCCCAACAGTAATCTAAATCAGGAGGTGACTCAAAGACAATGAGACTGCAGTGAGTCATGAACAAGAGTGCTTCTATGGAAATGTGTCCCGAGGAAAAGCTTTTTTTTTTTTTAATATTGAACAAACACAATGAGTGCACTAAGGAGTTACATACTTACAGCTGCTCTCACAGTTGCAAATTCGACCACAGCGCTTCCTTTCTTCTTACTCGATACAATCACATTCAAAACATCTCCGTACTGGAAGCAAGAGAGCGGAGGAGAAAAGAAAAGCAAAGTGAATGAAGAGGCTAGAAGCTGAACATTTGAATTAGTGGAACTAAACACTAGCACGAAAACAAAAAGCACATGTAGACTTAGGCTGTGTTGGAAATGTCATACTAAGTTTGACGTCAAAATTAGTATGCAGTCAGTTCACATTAGATAGTATGGAAAGACTGAGTACACTAGAAATACCCGGATGTAAACTATATCAGGACATTTGTTAAGTATGCACGGTGGGCACACTAGTCATACTTATCCGCCTCATGATGCATTTCGAGCAGAACATAAAATCGTCCTGGGACCGGCTTTAACCTAAAAATCAATCAAAACAAAAGCATCTCGTCTTCCATTACTTTTTTAAAGCTTTCATAATAGTTTTGAAGTTTACCCCAAAGTTTTGTCAGTAGCACAATGGTGGGTCTCCGAAAACCTCGTAAATGTCGAAATGAAATGTGTTTCTGCGCGTTTTATTCATCCATGACCACATGTTGTTATTCTACTACTAATACCAAGTAATTCAGTTGTAGATACAGTATCTCAGCCTTTCTAAATTCAATGAATATCCACAATAATAGCCAGAGCGCACAGTTCCCCCCACGTCATTTTTAATCGCAAATTGTTAAAATAATAAATCTTCATCTTTTCCAAAATCCTGAAATTTTATTAAAATTCTTCCCCAAATTTTTCTTAAATTGAATAAAAATTGGACACAAACTGAAAGAATTTTAAAGATTTGATATTGCCTGTAACTTCCATTACTTTACATATATTTATAGGGTAGAATAATGTTGAAATTGCTTGTTTTCCCAGCTAAAATTTGTGGCTCACTTTTAAAATGGTCAGTATTTGGCCCTGTTCTACTTGGTCACTTTCTCGCTTAAAATGTTTTCAGAACTTTCAAATGTGGCGAATCAACGGAGATTTTTAGCCTCAGCGTGTTTCAGGTTTTTGTTGTTGTAGGTTTGAAATGCATCTTGGGTAACTTTGAAGTATACTTAAGTGGGAATGGTCAACATCCTAATCATACTTATAGTGTATACGGTAGTAGTATATACTCGTGCATAGTATGAAATGTGCCATTTCAAACACAGCCTTAGACATCCAAAGCAATGTCAGCTAAATCAGACTTCTGGCATTCACTGTGTATTCATAGTTCATATATACATATATGACCTGATAGTATTTATTTATGATGTATTTATGACGTTCCTTTTTTTAAATCTCTACAGCTGGGAAACGGTTTGACCTTAAAACAATGGAAGCAAAATCAGAAAATCCATGAATTTAAACTTAAAGTGGGAGAAATAAAAGGTACACTTCTTTTTGATGATCAATGCGTTTTCATCCTTAAGAACTGCTGGCATAAAACTGGGCTCATGAGTAAGAAGGCTTTTGGGAATTTTATTCTGGAAAACTGTAATTCACTGGGAAAAGGGAAGTCCAAGAATGCTAATGCTCACTAGGGACGCTCTAAAGCAAGCCAACAGTGACAAACAAGCCTCTCAAAAAGGCCTCTGTCTGCTAAGAAAAAAATATGCAAAAAAATCTTTCCCTTCACAAAGAGATGTTTGAGTTTGATGCAGCCAAAAAACACAATTTTGTACACTTACGCAAGCTCACACGCATTCAAGTGATCGCACACAGCCGTGGATATTTTTAGTCCTCAGTCATTTGAGCTCGCAGCCTGTAACTGCATTGAATTTAAAGAAAAAAATCATAATTTCCCATGTTTGCCTGTCTCTGATATTGATTGCGTGCACATAGTCATAAATGATGCCTTTCTTATTTATTACACTTCATCTGACATCATTGAGACTTGACCAATGCCAGTTTTAGGCCAACCCATCCAGCTCCAAAAACCCCATATGACTCGGGGTGTGACGGGGTTGCATGAGAAGAGCACATTTCCTAATGCCTCCCTTGGCTCTCACCTGGCGAGCGGGGCACAAACAATGCTGTGCATGGCTTTAAGAGGGCGATGCAATATTGCCCTCAGCAATTTCACTACAACAAAACTTAATGGGCCTTGTTTAAGGGGGGGAAATAAAACATCTACAGCACTGATGTCATGCAGACCTCAAATGTGGTCTCACTACACATGGTTATTAGCAAACGTAAGTGGACATAAAACTGCTCATTAATTCAATAATTTTATCTCATAGTCATATACATGTGCACCACACAAGAATTCTTAGAAGATTTTATTGAGGAGCATTTTATGAAAACAAAAGCTTGCTATTGTCGTTTGATTTCCCGTCTTTAATCATGAGTTTATTTCGGATTTATCATGATCTTCATATATAAGGACTAAAATATTATTGAAATTTCAAAGCATCTACCGATTTAACGTTACAATATGTGAGAAAGGGGGAAGCACAATTAATCGCATCCAGGCCTGGGCAATATGCCAGGAAAATGTATCACGATATAAGTGTTTTATATCAGTCGATATCGATAGTTTTTTTTTAAGGAACAGAAAATAAATTTAAATCATTTAAATATTATTTATTTTAGTTGTAATATTTTACATTAAACATTTAAAAAGAAGTGAACAGAATTATGAAAAAAAACAAAAAAAAACTTCAATTAAATATACAAACTGGTCAATAAATGCTTGATCAAACAAAATGTGCAGCCGTTCTTCTGCCTACATCCCCCAGACGGAGTTTTAACAGAGTTCAGTGAATTTATTGGACATTCTATCGCACATATTTTCTATTGATATTGATCACACATCTATTGTGATACATATTGTTATTGTTTTTATCGCTCAGATTTAATCGCATCACGTTAAGACATTTTGCTCACCTTTTGAAGAAGTCTTAAAATAACGTCTTGAGAATAGCCTCCATTCATCTCATCATCTTTCTTACACTTCCACTTTAACTGCAACAAAATGAAGAGGGTTTTTTAAGCTGTTAATAAGAAGTTTACATGCAAGACATGGTATAATCACTTGAGCTGCTGTGATTAAACTCAGCTGACACAATGAGGCACAGCGAGCCTCGCCTGATGTGCCTCTGATCAGACAGATTGCTCGAAGCATCAGGAAAAGCATGGAGCTACAGGAAGGAGGCATTGTTAAGATCTTGGAACGTCACTGTGGCACCACCTGTGAGACCTGCAGTCAATTTCCTTTCATGCCAACAGGCCCGACAAATGGGTGACGCTTAACACATGGACTCCCAAGCTCAAAAAACACATTAGTCAAAGAGATAATTTGGCCAACCTGGACATGTTGGTGTCCTTAAACCTAGGCCAATCAATTTCATATTTTTATATATAATTGATTTAATTAGATTTGATAGTTGCTGACCTGACTGCATACATATTCTAATTCTGCCCCAGAAGAAGCCTTGAAACACTTCAAGTAAAGTTAATATATATCAAGGCTTAATTCAGCAGGTTCTAATAACAGTGAAAGAAATAGGTTTTTAGGAACCATTTAAACACTTTTTTTTCACAATTACATAAAGTAATGATGAATTTCTCTCAAAAACAGACTTCTACACCTACTAATAGCCCTCATTCATCTCTGAGTGAGTTGTTAAAACAGTTGAATGATGTGATGTCTGTATTTTCAGCCAACAGTCCTATGACATGGCTGTGTTTAATCGGGTTGTAAATAATGGAACAATAGAAAAGCTGCTGGCTGATCCAAACACTTCTTTCTGCGCCGATTGTTTCCAAACTAATAAAAATAAAAGCGAGGTCACAATTAAAAAGGATTGCTTTAATTTACATTAGGATAAGCAGTAAAAACTTGGGTTTTATTCTTAACATTGGATTTACAACTGAGACTAGAAATTGGTGTAAAAAAAAAACTACAAAAATCATATTATAGTTTATTTAATGTTTTTAATTGATGATTTTGATGTTATTATTGATTTTTAAACTGTTTATTGTTTTCTGTTGCACTTTTAATCATGAATTACCTTATGTATAAAATGCGCTATACAAAAAAATGTGCCTTGCTTGCCTAACACACAACTTGACAGTGAAAATAGAAACCTGTATTACATCAGTGTCAGTTTGACACCAATTTCCCCATCAGTGTACCTGTTTCCTCTATAGGCAGAATTTAATGATGATGGGATGTTCCATCTGTGGTGAAACAGTTTATTTTGTCGCCAAATAAGGATTTATAAATGGTATTTGTTATTATTTGCCAAAAAACAGCAAACCTGGCCTATCGGGAAAGTGTTATGTCTCACTCAAACCTCTCATTAGATATCCTTACCTTCAGTTTAGGGGTTACATTACTCCTTGAAAATTTCTCTGAGCATCCTGAGTCTGAAAAAAAAAAAAAAAAGCATTAAAGAGACTGTGAAGTTCAAAGAACAAAATGAAAAAACAATCAAAGAATTTAAAAAAAGAAGTAGTCTTTTTTTAAATAGGGGACTCAAGAGTGCAGAGGACTTTAGCAGATAAACAGCACTTTTTATATGGCTGTCACATGTTAAATGTACAGGCTGAGTGAGAACTGATCCAGGGAGGACTGTGTGCGTGCAGATGGAAGAGATCCAAAAGACGTGCTGACTATGCATGAGTGATTGTCCAGCCACTAAAATTGTGTGTGTGTGCGTGTGTGTGTGGGGGGGTTAGTTTAAGGCCAAGATCCATTACTCCCCTAAATACACACGCTCTATCATCTCATAACGCAAAGACTTGATTGACAGTGCTGTGTGTGCGTGTTTCACAGTAATCCTCATCCTATGAAGTCGTTTCAAAACTGAGTTTTTCTCTCGAGTTATTTTAAAAATATGCCTCTTCAAGCATGAATTCACTTATTGTTATTATATATAATGTGTATAAACCACAGGGTGCCTGGTGGCCGCTGTGGTTAGACTGTCAGTGGAAGAAGTGAAGAGCTATGATAGTTCAATTTGCTGAATTTTCTTTTTTTTTTTAAAAAAAAAAAAACACTGTTGGATGTTTGGGTCATCATAGCGCACGCCGGTCTGGAACGTACTTGTCTGAGTGTGGTATCCCATTTCTTCTCTTTCTCTCTGGATCTGCTCTCTGATGAGCCTCTGTTCCTCTTCTAGCTGTCTGGATCCCTCCTCTCTTAGCCGAGCAATCTTGCAGAAGAAGAAGATAAATCAAAAATATTTCACTAAGTCGACTGTTGTGCTTTCATTATTAAGGAAGCCATGGCATCAGGGTTGGGGTCAATCATAATTGTAATTGCGTATTTGATAGTTAATTACAATTATGGCGTAAATACAATTGTGATTGTAATTTTAAAAATCTGTTGCTGCCGTAATCTTAATGAAATTGTAATTGAGTTCAGATAATTGACTCTGTAATTGTAATTGCCATGAAAATTCTATAAAAAATTGTCAATTATAATTTAACGCAAAACTGGGGGACCATGTTACAGTTTTACACACATGCAGTTAATTATTAAAAGGTGTTTCATATCAAGCTTTCCCACATTTTACCATTTAAAATAAATTGAAAACGAGGGGTATATTGACACAAAAAAGGCTTCAATTCCCACACCAAAAATATTAAAAAATATATTTTCATTGATTAGGAAGCTTAACTAGGTAACAAATAGATAGGAAAGAAATTAGATGATAGATATTTATTTTTTATGTATTTTACAGCTGATTTAGGACCCGTTATTATAAGAGATGCTAACAGAAAGCTAACACAAGAGTAAGGTTAACTTTTATCAGGTTATTTATTTCAGGCTCAGGAATAGTGATTAATTTTTATTCAACTTTAGTAATTGACAACACAAATGTAATTAACAAAATGCTGGTAACTGTAATCGCGATTGTAAATGGGTAATTGAAAACATATTTGTAACTGAAAAATGTAATTGACCCCAACCCTGCATGGCATTAAAAATTTCATGACAACATTGTTGTAATGGCGGCGAAGTGAGAAAATTATCAAAATGTTAATATCTCTGGAAAAAAAATTATATTTGGTTGCAGAACATAATTTTTAAAAATACATGGAAAACCTATGACTTTTTTTTTTTAGAAAGTTCAAGCTGTATGCTCAGTTTATGCACAACAGATTTCTGTTGTTTGTCAAGAGTATTTTCTGCAGAATGACAAGTCGTTACTATGTGATAAAGCTGTTTTATTGTTATTGTGTTTATTTGACAGGGGTGATGTACATTCATAAACATTACAGTAAATGTACCAGAGTTAGCCTGATGGCTATTTTTCATCTGCTGTCCCTGAAAACAAAATCTATCCACATTAGAACAATAAAACTTTTTAATTCACCTTACTAAAAATGTATAATTCAGTTTCAATAAATAGTTCAATACATATTTTATATGTAAAATAAAATGCAAGATAACTCATTACTATCAGGGCTGATGATTGCAGTTACTGATTACATTTTCTGAAGCTAACACTGGCAAAATAAATCACAATCAGGAAAAACTACAAGTAACTGGATGTGCTTCAGCTTGCTGAGGACGGAATGAGCTGAAACATCCACTAATCGCTCTAATATTTTTTTCTTAGAATACTCAAGTAATAAAGTAATGAAGAGCTGCAACCCTAATATAAAGCAGGATTGAGTTCAGCATATGAACGGCTCTTCAATAGAAAATAATTGCTCAGCTTTGATTTGGCCACACCAAGTTATGGCTGTGACCCATCTTGAAAACATGCGCATCCCCTCATTTATCACTGGCGTCCTGAGAAAATCGCATCAAGTCATGCAACATCACCTCATGGGCGTCGTGATAATTAGGACAAGTTGGTGATAAAATAAAAAAAAAAAGTCCCTGTGATAAAGCCTTTGTTGTCTGACCAAGTCTTCGCACGGTTTTAAGTCAACCAGGAGCGAATGTTTGAGGCCAATAAAAACACCTGGTTGTGTTTCAAACACTATGTTCCCATGTGTACAGCTGTAGTGGAGATGCTTTGTTTTGTTTTGTTTTATTTTGTTTTCAAACTTCTCTTACTTCTTCCTCAAGTGTTCTGGTTATTTGCACCTCCTCCTGGATTTGTTCTGCAGCCAGCCGCTCTCTCGCCTCCAAATCTGTGATATCAATACAAAGTAGTATCAGTACTCCATCGTTTTCTCATCCTGAGCCATATCAACTCATACACAAGTTAGCATTTATTTATTTTTTTCTTTTGCTCAGAAAAATCGAGGAAAAAACACAACCCTGAGATAAAATCTAAAAAAAATGACTCACCAAGCCTAATCTTTTTTCTCTTGTCGTCAAGTTTCCTGTTTCTTTCCTCTGCTAGTTTCTTGGCTTTACAAATCTTGTCATAGGCAGCCTGAAAAACAGCATTGGGGAGAGATAATCAGTCGTAGTTTAAAGTTGTCGAGGTTTGAAAGGTATTTGTACACTTACCTTGGCAGCAGCGTCAGTGAGCACCTCAAGGGCTTGAGACAACTGGTGAAAAAGCTCCACTGTTGAATAAATAACATAAATACATAAATAACTGATGGACAGGAATAATCGTCTTCTGATTCTGAAGGACTTTCTTCATAAAGTATTACTGCATTTATCATTTCAATTAAAAGACCAAAAAATAAGCAAAACATCCACAAGCAGTTCTTAAAAGCATCCTTTCCTGTTAAATAATAGACAAGATGCTGTGATGGCCCATTGTAAAATAACTAATATGTCTTTAAATCAGTGTTTTTCAAACTTGGCGTTGTGACCCCATGTGTGGTTGCCTGAATTATCTAGTAATTGATTAGACAATACTGATTCAAAGTATATAACATATGTTTTTTAATCATTATTAAATTATTATTATTTGTATCATGATTTCATTGTTATTCTTTACCAAACACAATCTCAAATATAAGTATTCTATACTTCCATCCATCCATTTTCTGAACCGCTTGCTCCTTTTTCCAGTGTCGTGGGGGTTTCCTGGTTCTTATCTCCAGCTCTCAATGGGCAATTAGGCGGGAGTACACCCTGAACAGGGCGCCAGTCCATCACAGAGCATATTCTACTTTCTCAAATATAATTATAGTTCAAATAAAATGCGATAGAAAAAGAATATCTGAGCTAGCGCATCTTGTCACTTTGTGAAAACATGATCAAAAACTAATTCTAGGAAAAAATGTCTCGGGGGTCACGCATTATTTGTGATATAAAATGGGGTCATGATCCGAAAACAGTTGGGAACCACTGCTCTAAGTTATTTTTTATCTTATGTATCTCTTTATTTTTCTGTAAATAGCTCTTATATTTTATACCTCATCTGTAAATATTTAACTTATGCTTTTATTTTCCATCTTATTTCTTCCCAGTACACTTTATATTTGATTTTTCTATCTTTTCTACCTTGCACAATACATACAGCATATATTTATTACTTTTTACATTATTATAATTATTGTAATTGTACTTTTTACTATTGTTATTATGCTTTTCTTTGTTTTGTTTTGCTCTTTGTTTCCAAATTGTTTGTTTTTCCTGAAACATGGGCTGAGATGAACTTTTCATGTCTTAAAAAATCCCAAATTCCCCCCCCAAATGACACAACCTCATTCCTATTCATCTTCAATTAAATGCCACAAGCATTGCTATCCCTGTTTGTCATCCCAAACACACGGACAGACACACACGAGGAGACCATAATCCCCTCCACGTCTCCTCCAAACGTCCCACTGCTGCACTATACTAGCCGGGCCTAATCATTCACTTATGGGAGGCCGAGCAGACCGATTCTATTACCGCCTGTAGGGACTGGCAATGCACTCTAACAGGAGGCTCTAGAGATCACGCTACCAGTAGAGGCACTCAGGTTACCTACACACATATAATAGACTGGAATGAAATCCAACTGGGGGAGACCTGCCATGCCCACTAGGCAGCTCGGAGTGTCACAACACAAGGGGACTCAGGAAAAACCAAGGATTGTGGGGGGTATCGTAAAATCAGTGAAGAATCATGACCCCAATGTCACCTCTTACACACATGCAACCATTCCTTTAGGGCTAGCGAGTCCCAAAACTTGATTAGCTCTCGTGCAAGAGAGAGTCTGTGCATGAGCGGGTTCAAGTGTTGAGGCCCTCCAAACCACTTCTTTTCCATTTCTGGGAAACCGACCCCCTGCCTTTCTATTATCCCCAACCCAACCAATTTCCCGGTTTCTTTTTCTTCCTGTCATAATCAGCGATCGTCTACATAAGCCTCACTTAAAATACCTCATTTCCAACCTTTTGTCCAAGGTGTCTTTTTTTCCTCCAATTGACAGAAAACTGCTTCGATGCCAGATTTGATGCTGGCAGCTGGTCATGAAAGGACTCTTGGACCCAGTGAGGATTGTGATGTTTGGGACCCCTTGCTGGTCTTAACTGGGAATAAAAACTAGGAAAAACTAGGCACTGGTGTAAGCTTTTGACCAAAGGATGGAGTAGCTGCTTTTAAACCTCACAGAGTGATAAACTCTATGCTGTTCAGTTTTTTTGGCTTCATAGCTTCATCACAAGAGATGATGGAAATCACATGCAATAAAAACACTGACTGTTGGACACAAAGTTCAGAGAAAATAATCTAATAAACAGTAACTACCAGTACTCACTCACTCACTCACCCACCTGCTTTTGGGTTGTCTGGGTTCTTGTCTGGATGGCAGGTCAAAGCCCTCTGTCGATAGGCTTTCTTTATCTGTAATCATAAGGGGGAAAAAAAAGAACTAATATTATAATGACAATCTGATGAGGAAAGAGAAAAAAATTATCCACTTCAGGATTGATTAAGGCCATGAAATGAAGGAAAAATCCAGCTCTCAGTATGAATTATGTTTATCCTGTCATTCTTGGCCTAAAAGCCCAAAGACTAAAAGTACAAAACATTGATCCAAATGAACTATACTGGCCAAAGTTAAAGACTTGTGGTGAAATGTGCTCTGTATTTGAATGGTTTTGTGTTGTTTGAAGCCAATCAACACCTGAGCTAATCCTCTGCTTTCTGTCCTTCTGACAACTTGTTAATAGTTTCCATCCACTGTGTCATACCCAAACATGAACTCCAAAATACACTTGGACTGTTTGCCAAACAGCAAGTTAAATACAGCCTGAGCTGCCAGAATTGTCCCGATTCAATTATTCACCACCGGTAACACTGTTTCTGTATGCCGTATACAGAGATGAATGTTAGATAATGTGGCCCTTGGATTAGACATATACATTTTTGTGGCCCTTGTTGTCAGAGAAGTCTCCCATATCTGCTGTACAGGCCCTGGGTGTTCAGGGCAGAGTACTGTAAACCAATCACCAGTGTTTTGCAGTTCCAATGTGGAGACAAACACATTTACACATCAGCATTTGCCTTTCCCCCCCTAAAAAAATTATGAAATAGTAAACATGTTTTTAAAAACAAAATCACAAAATAGGAGTAAAGTGTTATTAGTGAATAGCACTAGTTTTTAACGGTAGGGGAAAAGAAAACCAAATTTTGTAAAGCAAGAAAATAATTTATTTGGACTATTGTATTGTCTTCTAAGGTTTCAGTTACAGCTGATTTCTTAACTCCAAGTCATTGCTTGGAATGGTAACCACTAACCATTCAATGGTTCTCCTAGGAATCACTTCATGACAACATGGTTTTCATTACACGTCTGCTTTTTTGGCAAATTTAGCAAAAACTTTCCGTGGAGACCAGAGGGGGCTGTAGAGTGCCATGCTGAGGCTCTGAAACACGCATTGCGTGCAAAGCATTTGACATGTCTCCTTATACATCCAGACTCAAAACAAACACAGCCAGGGATATGCATTTCCTCACACATCTAAATCAGCCATGCTAACACTGCATGTTTTCACCAACCGCCACCCCCGTGCACCAATCCAATCTCCTGCCAGTAACACTCTGGCCCACAGCAAGCTGTCTGAGAAGCGTTTGCATTGGACGCTTTTGTCTTCAGGCAAATGCACTGTGTTCCTGCGTGTTGTTTTGCAAAATTTTATCTTTAAAATGAATGCCAGAGAATACAAGGCTAACTTTCCAAAAAGTGGGAAACAAAAGCTCAGCACGGAACGAACAAACTAGAATGGAATACATCACCATCTATTTAACAACCTCTCCACCATGACAGTAAACTTGGACACATTAGCCTTAATAACCACAATGGTGGTCCAAGCCAAGGTATGATATTGCAGAGAGGTTATTGTGGCCTGACAGCTTCTGTTACAGGCCTTTCTTCTATCACAACTGAATTTCTTTGTTCAGTGTAACTCAAATGGTAAATGAGAACTTAGTTCACAGAGAGGGCTTTGAGAGACTTATCATCATTAGGGATATTGACTGCTGCAGCTTGGAGCTTAAAGCCTTGAAACTGAGACAATGTGAAAAAGACATCTTTCTAAAGGCCAAAACCATAATTCCCCTCTGTAGCATCTTTCTGCCATTATTGCCTTAATATTATTACTAGCTTTGTTCAGTTACAGTACCTGTATTTCATTTTTTTCTATTATGGGACATAACAAACACTGTATGTTAAAAATCTTATCAGTGCAATACAATTAATATCGTAAATTGTAGATTTCCATTGTTAAATGATTACCGGTAGGGCTGGGCGATATTATGAGCCTATATATATATATATAGTATTGAAATACTCATTTTAGGAGGCTCTACTAAGGCTGTGCAATTAATCGAAATTTGATTACGATTTTGATTATTACACTCAACAATTACAAAAATAACATAACATTTATATATATATATATATATGTACATTCTTTTTTGTTGTTTTATTTTCTAAATAAAACATACTTCCACGAATTCGAGCATCTGAAAAGAATGAAGCTTGGCATGAGAAAAAATTATTATTAATACTAACTTTGAGTTGTTTAATGCACACGCATGCTAGCTCCTCTGCCCCGCCCCTCTAAGCTAAAGCTAAAGCTAGCCTGCAGGCCAACACGAGGAAAGTTGTTGCAAGCGGTCTTGAAACGTGGCAGGAGAAACGCAGCAAAAATGCTTTATAAACAAACCAGGCAAGTCAAATTCTCTTCTATGGGAACATTTTGGGTTTGATGATGAAAATCTTGACTAAAGACACATCAAGTGCAAGAAGTGTTTTGTTTTGTGCAAAAAAGAAAATACTTGATTTTAGTGTTTGAAGAATTTTATTTATGTTTAAAAGATATATTTTACATTGTTTTGTACAAAAAATAAACAACTTTTTGGTTGACAAAAAATCATTTGAATGATCGTGATTTCAATTATGACTAAAATAATCACGTTCAAGCGGCCCTAGTTTCTACTGTCGCTACTTCTCAGAACAGCATGAAAGGCTCGGTCAGATTGATTTCTGAGTACGTCCTAACTCAGACCTTCCCCTAAACAAGCCACACTGCAGAACTCACTCACATATGCTGTCTCTTTATAGGAGAAAAAGGCAAAAGTGTCACATATTATGCAGCTGTCAATAAATGAGCCTGTGTGGCATTTTGCATCAGCAAATTTAACCTAGAATTAACTTTCTGGTAAGACTTTATTGAGTTAAAAATATCGATTTATATCGTATATCGTCATTTAGAGAAAATATATCGAGATATGAGTTTTGGTCCATATCTCCCAGCCCTAATTACGGTGATATTTTTTAGAGGTGGGATGATACATTGAGTTTACAATACAATAGCCGACAATGGGCTCACGAATCATGATACAATATTTTGGAAAAATTGCAGTTGTAAAAATAACCATGCTTTTTTACTTTAACTAGTCTGGACATACCTAGTAAGTATTACTTACATACTTACTCTGGGTGTGACCTTTTCAACTCAATTGGAATATAAAAAACAAACACAAACCATAACAATCTGGTGTATAGTAGATCATGTACCCTTAACCTTTAACGATACATCTTGTGACATTTTCATATCGACATGTCATTGCACCTTTAATAATTATATATAATGGACTTCAACAGACCTTTTACCATTTGTACCATCATAAATGTCTGTTTCATGTATTTGAGTTTATAATAACCTTTCCAGATTTCTAACAGGTTTTAAAGTAGACTGGCTTACAATGACAATGGCTAACACTCTAATCTTAATATTGTCATACATTAAAATGATGACAATAGCTTTATACTAGATTTAGCTATGAAACAGGCCTTGAGAATTACTAGTTAAAACAGAGTTCAAGGTTTAACAATTAAAAAAAAAAAGTATTACAAAATATTACATTTGTTTAGTTTGGAATTTACGTGTATACAGGAGCCTTGAATGGGTTATGTAACGTTCATTCCAACTATTACCCTCAACCCCTTGAAATGTATGACAAGTTAAACATGTCTGCACATCACCAGATGCTTAGTTGTTGGGACAAATATTTAGCTAGCTGTCATGACTGTTATAAATCTGGTTGGAAACCCTCAAAATGGGCCGAACAGCGGCAGCACAGTGTGTTAACTTTAGGATCCAGGTTTTTAAGTCTCATCTGCATTTAAATGTGACTCTTTTTCCCAAACTCATCACCTTTTCTTACTTCTAACACCCTTCACCATGTTTTGAACTCTGTTGCCATTCATCTTTACACTCCATGACTGCTCCAAAGGACTATTGCTTAAAATAAATATGTCTTGGAACTTGGAAGACAGTTTACGGAAACCTTTAGAAAGTACTGTGTGAAGACCAAATGCAGGCCCATGTTGTTTTTCGATTTGCACTCCATCGTCTAACTCTTCAAAATCTAATGTGGCAATTTACTTGTTCTCACAGCAGACTACACATGATTGTGTTTGTAGTTGGGAGAAACACAAAATCAAAAATAATGCCGGAATCCTGCTGCAGCTCGCCAACAGTAGCCTCATGATTAGAGCCCTCATGGTGAAAAACAGACGCTTTTCTTGCCCAGATCCCTGTTGTGCCATAGTCTAACTAGAAGCCAACATCTTGTCTTGATTAGAAAGACCTTTGGTGTCAATTACAGCTGACAAACTGGTCCGAGTGGCTGCTGTGGATGCACCAAGTCTGGTAGGAAACAGCTCTTGTACAGGATAGGACCTCTGTCTGATTAGCTGTGTTGTTTGCCATGGGCTCATCTTTAATTACAATCCTACTCAATTCTATTTACAGAACATCAGCAGGAAGAAAAAAAAAAACAATCACAGGCACAGCAGAGACACGCAAAGAGACAAGCGAGGACAGGGATTGATCGGATATGACTACACAGACAAAACAGTGCTCTTAAGGCCAAACATTGATTGAGTAAAAGTAAGATAAACAGGGAGACTCTGTGGTTGACCTTGCTTGTGTCTGGCTGCTGATGAAACTTGACCAGACATATCAACATTTAACAACTTCAAGTGATTACTTTGTTAAATCCTGACATTTACGTGCTTTTCTAAGCACGTTATAAGAGAACAGCTGCATCTTAAATTAATCGCCTATGAAGTTCTGAGAAAACTACCACAAGCAAGCAACCAAAACATGAAGTTACTAGATTTAACAAAAACACATAGGCAAATACAGTGTTTTTCAAACTTTTTTGGCCCATGTACCCCCTGTCTCTTATTTCTGAATCAAAGTACCCCCCTTTTCCAACTACAACATTTTTCTCAGAATACTGTGAAAAAAACAACTATAGAGCATAATAATGATGGAATGAATCAGTGATAACGAAATGTTATGTCTATAACTTATGTTTCCTGAAGGAGAGGAACGAGGTACAACACATATAGTATGGGATATCACGCCCTCATACTATATGTGTTGTACCGAGTGAATCAACTGAAAGGGAACCAAATGTTATGTCTATAACTTCTGTTCCCTGAAGGAGAGGAACAAAGATTTTATTTTTTTAGTATCCTTTTATGATGCTGCTCCTATGATGTAAATGCACCCATGTTTTATTATTCTTTTATAATAATAATAATGCATCAGTTTTATATAGCGCTTTATCATAGACACTCAAAGTCGCTTTACAGAATTAAGGCATTATTCTTTCACTCCACACTTAGTGGTGGTAAACTACTATTGCAGCCACAGCTGCCCTGGGGCAGACTGACGGAAGCGAGGCTGCCATAGTGCGCCATCGGCCCCTCCGACCACCACCGACACTCACTCACACTAGGCAATGTAGGTGAAGTGCCTTGCCCAAGGCACAATGACAGATACCACTGGGTGACTGCCACCCCACTGTGGCACCTGGAATTCTCAGTGGTCTCCCATCCAACTACTAACCAGGCCCAGACCTGCTTAGCTTCCGAGATCTAACGGGATCGGGCAATGACAGGCTGGTATGGCCACATGATGTTGCATATTGCATAGAAGTGTCCGATCCGATATCAATATCGGATATCAGTCCGATATTAGCTTGAAAACGAATATCGAATATCGAATTAAAATTTCCGGATTTTCTGATTTTTAAAAAAAAATTTATTTTATTCAATTGTAACCTAATGTTGCACCTGTTCTATTAATTTATCCACTGCTCTGTACAGCAATTTGTGATTTTATCTGCAAAAGACGCTTTATAAATTACTTACTTCAAAAATCCCAGTTTAAATGAGTGGAAGGAAACAGTATTTAGTGCAGGGGTCACCAACCTTTCTGAAACTGTGAGCTACGTCAAAGGTACTGAATAATATGAAGGGCTACCGGTTAGAAAAGCATTTCTTAAATACGGTTTCACTGTAATTAGAGGCTATGATAATAATGAAAGACAGCAGTAACTTTAAAAAGAAGGAAAAGTTTAAGTTTCATTATGCAACATTTCTCTTAATTTGTACAGTTTAATTTTCATTACATGATTTCATACAAAATGATCATCTTCCTATTTAACAAACAAACTTTTAACTAATCATATAACATGTGAAATTTGTAAAATGTAACAATTGTCATATTTTATGAAAATCCAACTTGTGTTTTTAAAATTATTATATTGTACTGTATATAACATACCATTGACCATACACCAAATCTGCAACACTAAAAAAATATATGTTTTAGTGAAAATAAACATTTAAAGATGGTAATTTAATACTAAAACTTTATCATCTCCAGCAGCATTTAACTCTACTAACTTAATATTAACTACAACTGTCACCTGTATGTATCTTTGTTGGTTTGAATACTGGAAAGTAAATCAGACTTTAGTGGAGCTCATTGGTCACTAGAGCTTCTGAGGGACCCTCACATGGTCCATTAAAAATAAATCAGGGATTTCACCTTTATTGGTCATATATGTTTTTACATACGTATATAAAATGTGTTCTCTGCATCCCTGAGGAACAGTGGCCAGCCATGTTGTGGCACAGTTGGGGGTTAAGGGACTTTCTCAACATCCCACATTGATGGCCTGGGTGAGATTTGAACCAGCAACCCTCAGATGACAAGGCCAGCATCCTTAACCACTAGGCTAAGCCCAAAGGCAATTTGGATGGGAATTAGCTTTGCCTACAATCCTGCATATTCACAGGTACATTTTCTTATTTTTAATATTCATTGTCCCTTGAATAAATAAACAAATCAAACAAAAACACAATTATCTTTATAGTTTTTATCATTTCTGGTCATCTCCCACCTAGTGTGGGGCTAAGTCTGACCCTTGTATTTTCAGTTCATGTTCTAATCGAGATCATTTTCATTGTCAACTAAAAAATAAACATAAAAACAGGTTCTGTGTGGTCTTGACTGTTTAAATGGTTGAAGGAAACAAACTGTGGTAGGTACAAAAGGCAGAGAAAGCATCTCCCTCTGAGGTGTTACCAATAAGCAAAGGTTTAACATGTCGTTTCCTCTGCATTTATCCTCCATCCAAAACAGGAGAGGATTAGATGCAAGGATATTGGGGGAGGAAAAAAGCTAAATAAAAGCAGGAGGTAATGCAGAATGCTCATCAACAACATCAATGCGTTTGGCAGGCTCTAGTCAAACCTACATAAACAGAATTTTCAGTGCGCTTCTTCCCAAACGCACGTGATAAACAACAGGCCTAATAATGGCCACGGTCAGATACACACACTACTTGATTGACTTTAGAGCACCCTACCACCCAGAATAAATGCACTCACACATGCACAGAAACCCATAATCTCTCTCGACCATCAACAGCCTTCACCCATGAAGCCGTCTCCGTTTTGGAGCCTTGACTGTACCCAAACCACAACCGCTAACTTCCTCCAGGATAATCCTCTCGGGTCAGACATAACTTTGTAATCCACTTAAGAAATTAACTTGTTCCCTTATTTTGGCAGCCGTTGTAATTTCCTTTAGGCCTGAGGATTGTAGAGGGCGGATGGTGGATGCATGGAAAACTTTTTTCGCAAAGGTGGTGTTTCGGGAAAAACTCGGGTCTGGGAATTTATTCTGAGATTGTATATCAAATATTGAATTAAAGATCTCTACAGAATCTCTACTATTCAAACACAAGCCTGTGCCTGAAAGTTAATGTAGTTTTTAGTATAATGGTAAGTTGAAATTTGGGGGGAAATTATCTTATTTCCTCACATATGTTGTATTTAACTGTGAATAAGATAACTTTAACTCCTTAGATATTATCAGATATGTGAGCTTCAACAGTGATAAGTGAATAATCAAAAAGGATGCAAACATGTCATTACTGCACTTCACACTGCAATGATTTACTAATACAACATCACAACCTAGTGGCCACAACAGGGTATGACACTTGTGAGGTTTATCATTTGTAAAGGATCCCTTTAAATATGAAGAAAGTGTCTATTTGTACGGACAACCCCCGGTGCTATTGGTACGGTACACGTACGTAGCGTTTTAGGGTTAAGTTTAGGGTTAGGTTATAACCCAATATCGCAACAATTTTTAACATAGAGTTAGGGTTAGGTTTACTCGTAATCAAGCGACCTAAACTGACCAATGACTGATACCCTTAACTCTGGGGGCTATATGGAAACGTATCAATAAACACTTCCTAAAGGAAAATATGTTCATCCCAGTGTTCAACTGATGGAGTATTAACTGCAATGGTAAACCTACTATTACCCTTATTAGTAGTACACTGTGTCACTTTAAAATAAAACACGACAAAAGAAGACCAGGTAAGCAAACAGTGAACGCCTTTTTGCACTATTCCATTTCTACAATGATTCCCTTAAACTGTGATACATTAGCCCTCATAAATCTACCAGCTAGCTTAGTCACGCACCTCTTTAGCTGTAGCGGTGCTTTCAACGCCAAGCAAACCGTATAAATCCATTTGTAAGATTTCTTTGGCCTTGCCAGACATCTTTGTTTGCAAATTGATACAATAACTACAAAGAAAATGTGAATATAACACTGATTTCTAGATATAGTGCTGCTATTTGTCGTTCTTGTTGCTCTTCAGTCCAGGCAGCATTAATATGACGTCAGCGGTGTTTTGGTGCGCGTTGCAACCTGGGAAATGTAATGTACGACTATTTTTTTTTTGTCTTTTGTAGTTTTCTTCTCAACTATTTTTAGGGCCGTTTCTGTTTAAAAACTATTCATAATTTGAACAAAGATCTTAAATGTTTGTATTTGTTAAAATAAGCTCTCTTATTGGTATTTTGTTAGCTGTTAAAAGTATGGGTCAGTTGCCCATTCTTTATGCGCAAATAGGATTTACAGAGGTATTAGATATAGAGCCAAGAAGGTATTGCTACAAGAAAGAAAGAAAAAAAAATCTATCGAACACAAGTTTCCCTACATTTTGTGTTAAATTTATATTAGATATTATATTATATATTATATTAAATATTCCCATCCAGAAATATCATGTTTTTAATGATTTGTCAACCTCAAAAATGAAAAGCGACTTTACAAAAAAATGAATTTCAGATTAAAAAAAAAAAAAAAGAAAAAATGTGTTGTAAGATAAATAATGCAACTGGTCGTCTTGGTGAAAAGTACAACAGCAACCTCTAGTGGTCAGAATATTTATTGGCAAAATGTCTTATTTTGAAGTTGCATTCAATTCTACCTACTGTTAAATCTTATTTACATAAAAAAAAAAAAAAAAAAAAAAAACTACCTTACCTCATTTTGGGTGGACATGGTTTAAAACAAACATGAATTTGTGACCAAAAGGGACAAATGTTCTGTATGCGTGTGTAGTAAGTAAGTAAGTAAGTAAGTCAGTAATTAAGTAAGTAATATTTATTTGTATAGCACCTTTCGTAGACAAAATGCCACAAAGTGCTTCACAACACAGTTTAACATAAAAAATACGCTAAAATACACAGTTTAGAATCAAAAACAGTACACACATTATAAAAATGGGCCAGGACAACACAAAATCATAGTGTGTGTGTGTGTGTGTTTTTAATAGCTTGCTCATAGCCCGAGTGTGTCCCACTATATGAATACATACCGCCGACGGGCACTGTACTAGTAGTAATGATGATAGGACTTAGAGAAATGCACACAAAAAAAAGAATAGAAGAATAAAATTGGAAAACAAACAAAGACATTTTTTTAAAATATATATGTGTGAAATTGATTTGGGAAGAAACTATGAATCCATTTTCTGACCCGCTTGTTCCTATTTTTAGGGGCGATGAAGAAACTCGCTACATCAAATTTAAATAAGTTATGCTATTTAGTTTTCAGTTTGCTTGAATTATATATTGTGTTTCTATTTTATTTTTATTTTTTTATATATATATTTTGAAGGATGGGGTTTCCAATGGTCTTACATACTTTAAGTTACAGTTTCACATAAGTGAAGATACATTTTTACATCCTCTTGTGATGACTTTCTCTCTGATCAGTGATCATGGTACCTTTTTTGAACACAACTTGAACATCCTGTGACTACTGACATGAGGAATAATGGGAAGGCCCAGTATTTGTTAACCAATAAAAATATGGACAAAGACCATTAACTCTGTACACACTGTGGCTTTTATTATAAACCTGACGTGATGTTGATTTTGGATGCAGCAGATGAAACGATTAATATCGAGAGATGCATGACACAAACCAGTCTGGTTGAACAAGCTCTACAAGTGGACTGTCTAAATATTGGCTCACTGAGCCTATTTATTGTTGTTCACTTATAAGCAGTCTAATGTTAAACCATTATATTCTCAGTGACGGGCGGTAAACAAAGCTATCCACTGGTCTTTGTTCTTGTAACTTGAGCACTAAAGCTGCTGGATTCTCTCACACTAACTCAAGTCTTGTTCTCTCTTAATTACACTGTTCAAACTTCAGCTCAGGGGGGCCTAAAGTTGTCAGAGATTGTCACCATCTTCTAACGTTTCATTTTTTCTCGTCAAAAGCGAATTCCCTCAGGTTACAGATAAAGAACAGCAGTGTAGGAAGAACCTTCAAACACAAACCAGAGGCAAGGTTGCTGCTTTGATCCTGTCAGAATTAGCCTCGAAAATCACACAATTTCTGACTCATTTCTTGTCTATGTGCCAAAATGTGTCATTAAATGGAGTTGCACCCTTTCATCCTACATCTACATTAAATGCATGATGCAGAACACTTGCATATTATATTAGTTGGTCGAGAATTTTCCAAAATTCCTTAAACTATTTGAGGAATGTTGAGTCTCCAAATCCTGTCTCTAACTTTCATTCCAGGGCAAATGACATGCATATGACGTTTCCCAGCTGGGGAAAAAAAAAATGCACTAACTTAGCTGGAAAATAGAAATACTTCAGTAGATTGCTCCATTTGTACCAGTGTAGATATTAAACACCAGTGTTTTGATGGTTCATGTTCTGGGAGTTTCCTGTTTCTGCACATTTTGCAGACATGAGTTGTTTAAAAGTGGAAATGCAGTGAACTCCACATGTTTTTCCTCCAGCTGTTGCCTTTGTGGGGTCAGATCCTCTTGCTGGGATGGGGAGTGTGAGGGGAAGGCCCAACCAACCCCTGGCAGCATTCAGCATCACAAACAGCATCAAGTTAGATAACATCAGCAACGTCAAACCCGGAAATGAACAAGTTTAGCTTTCAAAATACAGCTTATGCGTGTTCTAGGTATGACTTGGATAGGATGTGGTTTTATGTTGTGTTGAGAGGCGTTGACCCTGCAAACATTGCTGTTTACTAAGTGCACACAGTTGTTTTGGGGTTTTTGAGGTTAAGTTTGCCCAGTGGGTGTGTGTGTTCTTAATATTTCCAATGCTTTTTGAAGAGTCTTGGTCTTTGGTCGACCATTATTTACCTGCTAATTAGCTACATTATTTATTCTTTTATATTTTTGCACTGTTATCTATGTTGGTATTTATTTCAGTTTCTTACTGCATGCTCTTTGTTATCCGGTTTAATAATGGTATATTCCACATGTGTCAAACTCAAGGCCCGGGGGCCAAATCTGGCCCTTTGAAGCATCCAATTTTGCCCGTAGGAGAAATTAAAAATGACAGAGAAAATGTGAATCATTGTGTGAATGAAACTCAACAATATTTTCAGGGGCTCACAGTTTTCCCGGTGCTTATATCAAATGACAGCAGTAATTTCTTTTACAATTTTTTTCTCAAATTGTTACATAACATTTTCCTTAATTAAATAGAAATTTGTCACAAAATCAAGGAAATTTAAAGTGAAGATTCAGTTGGGACTCATATCTGTCACCAATTGCTTGGATATTGTCAGTTTCTTACATGTTTTGGATTTTATATATACGTAGAAGTGCAAAGTAGGGCACAGTAATGTTGAAATTACTAGTTTTCCCGAATAATATGTAGCCCCTAAACTAAAATTAGTTTCATTGTATTCTATTCTATTCTATTCTATTCTATTCTATTCTATTCTATTCTATTTGTTGATCAATGTGACTATAAAGATAAAAATGCCCTCAATATTGGAATTTGGTATCTGGCAAATTAGTTGTAAAATGTCTGCATATCAGATATTGGCCAAAAATCCAATACTGTGAATTCCTAATATGGTCCATGTGATTGCTTCGTTCTCTACGTTTTATTGTGAAAGGTCGGGCTAAAGGAAGTTCCTCCATCACTGCTGCTGTCTTCACAGCCTCAGTCTGTCACAGTGAGTGAGGTCCAGGGGCTGTGGCGGTCTCTGAGCGGCACTGATCGCTCTGCAGACGGGCTGTGACCCTCCTCTCATCGCTCAGCTGATCACAACCCTTTAATTCCATTATAAATAAATAGATAAATTTAAAAAAAAAAAAAAGAGTGGACTGAACCAGAACCAAAGCGTCATCGTCATCTCCCCCAGGAGTCCAGAGAGGACGTGTGTTTAATGACATAAATACAGGTAAGGGGTAATTCATTCCTGTCATTGATGATGAATATAATGTACATATGCGTTAATATGAGCTTTGGGCAGGAGTGATAGTTTTATGTTGCTTTTCTGCTGCTGGTGTCCCGTTACGTCCTGTCGGTATGGGATGAAAATCTGTGCGCAAAGTGGCAACGATGAACCGTTATTGACGTTTTAAATCTAAATGTATCCTGTACCTGTGGCTATTGCAGACTGGTTCAAGTCACCTGTTTGTTGCTCCATTGTTTTTCTTTAATGATTATTTTTGTCTTTAAGGCAAGGGAATGAAGGAGGCAGAATGTGAGTGTATGGGGTGCCTAAGGTAAAAACTCGGTCACTTCATTTTTCTTTCATTGAGAAAGAAATTCAAGTAAAACAGCATGTTCTATATGATTGTTATAGATGGGTACACATGAAAAATCAATATAAATCTAAATCTAAATGTTAAATCTAAATCTAAATTTTAAATGTAAAACTAAATGTTAAATGCAACTCTAAATGTTAATTGTAAATCTAAATGATAAATGAAAATCTAAATGTTAAATGTAAATCTAAATGTTAAATGAAAATATAAATGTTAAATGAAAATATAAATGTTTAAAGTAAATATAAATGATAAGTGTAGATCTAAATGCTATATTTATATCTTAATGTTAAATCGGTCGCCAAGTATAAAGCTAAATGTTTAGAAATTAATAATTTTTCTTTAAAGATTATTTTTGTCTTGAAGGCAAGGGAATGAAGGAGGCAGAATGTGAGTGTATGGGGTGCCTAATGTAAAAACTCGGTCACTTCATTTTTCTTTCATTTGAGAAAGAAATTCAAGTAAAACAGCTTGTTTCCTTATGATTGTTATAGATGGGTACACATGAAAAATCAATATAAATGTAAATCTAAATGTTAAATCTAAATCTAAATTTTAAATGTAAAACTAAATGTTAAATGCAACTCTAAATGTTAATTGTAAATCTAAATGATGAATGAAAATCTAAATGTTAAATGTAAATCTAAATGTTAAATGAAAATATAAATGTTAAATGAAAATATAAATGTTAAAAGTAAATATAAATGTTAAGTGTAGATCTAAATGCTATATTTATATCTTAATGTTTAATCGGTCGCCAAGTATAAAGCTAAATGTTTAGAAATTATGCAAAGTGAGCAGCTCAGCGCCCACACTCCACACACCCCACCACTCACTGAGCCGCAGTCAGTTGTGTGGGCGGGACCACGTTATTGACAGGTGCTGACCAGCCCGCTTTGTATAATTTCTAAAGATATGGCTTTATACTTGGCGACCAATTTAACATTTATATTTAATATTTAGGGTTACATTTAACATTTATAATTAACTTTTACATTTAGATTTATTTTTTATGTTCACACAGATACTGTTTTACATACACCAGCTCCCTTTGTGTAATTTCTAAATAATTAGCTTTACACTTGGCGACCGATTTAACATTTATATTTAGATTTAATATTTATATTTAACATTTATATTTAACTTTTACATTTAGATTTATTTTTCAAGTTTACACAAATGCTATTTTGCATCAAATAAAAGGATAATGAGCTAAATGTGAGTAAAGTATGATAAAAGAGTTCTTACATTTGGCACCCCATCTGCGCTGCAAAATGAAATCCTCACAGATTGCAGTTACAATGCTTTGTGAAACAAGTCAGTTGGTTTTTGTCAATGTGCTGATAGGACATTGGACCTGCAGTCACATTTAGACGGACACACATCACTTGGTCATCCATGCTGCAGACTTTGCAGGTTATTTGCTGTTGGGCCAGTGAAGTGGAGCAGGTAAGGTTGTACTCTGGATAGTTATAAGTAAGTGCCAGATGGTTGCTGTTAAATATTTATCTTTGCATGATTTAAAGCACAGGTTGTCAACATGTGGGTCAGGACCCAAAAGAAAGTCATAGGTCTGACTTCAATGGGTCACAGTCTCATTTATTTCCAAGGTGATTCATTTTGGCAATATTTGCAAGAAATGAAAATCGATTTAAATCAATTTCAATGGCACAATATCGATTCGTGAAATCCTGAAATCAAACATTTATTTAGTCTTTTTTTTTAATCAGGTGTGATGCAATGCTGTAGGCTCAATTCTTAATGGAAACATGAATATGTTTATTACTGCAACACGCTAGAGCTAGTTTCTACTGTTTACAGAATTCATTATCTGAGAATCTCTTCCCTATGCTATCCGGATTGTTAACTCCACTCTCCTCAGTTAAAAAACTTTAAAAAAAAAAAAAAAATCAATCTGCACATTGCACTTTGACACCTCTGGACACTGTTTAGATTTGTCTATATTTTTCTATCCTGTACATTCAATAATCATTTTTCATTTTTTTAACTATTTTACATTGCTATTTAGCTGGACCCTGGTCACTATGAACTTTTTATATTTAACACGTTGACACTTGCACTGTCTACAGTATTTGATTCTGTATTCTATGTTTGTGCATTCACATAACTCTTTTTATTTTTTGCATTTATGTATATTACTAGATTGAGTGTTTGTTGTTGTTGCATGGCCTTGCGGGGCAGTCTTTTACATTTGTATTAGCATGTGACAAATAAAAATCTTGAATTTTGAATCAAGTGAACTTGGTACTGTAACTAAAAAAATCATTAACCGAATCGAAAATTGAAAGGAAACAACTTGAATCGGAACAATTTGGGAAGTCTGAGTCTATACCCGGCTTATAGAGCTAAAGATCTTTGCCTGAACCCAACGGTTTATATGGGCTCGCAAAGTTTTTAAAATGAATATGTTTATTCGTAATTGACTGATCCTTAATAAATCTGACTCGGTTATGTCAGGTTGGTTCCTCAATTACGCCACCAAGTTTAATCTGGATTGCGCATTTCATCGCGATCTTTTGAAAAAAAGGGGGGTCCCTCCCCATTCATTTAGATCTACTATATCATTGTTAATGGGGATATACATTTTGGTAACACTTTACTCAAAGTTGTATACATAAGGCTGACGTTACGCTGTCATTATCTGTCATTGAATAAGGTGTCATGAAGGCTGTCATTAAGTGTCGTTAGCTAAATTATCACAACTTTTGCTAAATTATGACACCTTTGGAGCTATGTTGGCATTTTTTGGATTAGGTGGAGGGATCTAGTGGGTTAAGGTAGGGTTAGGGGCTGGGGTGTTGAAAAAAAATTGGTTTGGCGATATATCGCAATATTATGTCGCGCAATTCTCGGATCGATTCAAAATGCATCCATATCGATTTTATTTTTATTTAAATTCTTTTTTAAAAACCTGGGCATGTTGACCAGCTTGTGTTTTTTCAATAAAATCTAAAAAGAAAGAACTAACTTTCTGCATTTATTTGTTGTTCTAGGGCATATACCTCAGTTAAGTTGCACTAAAGTCAAAGTTGGTTTTAAAAGCTACAGGCAGATTGTATGTTATTTTTTTTTATTTTAAGTTGCTGGCACATGGCATGTTAAGGCCAATGTTTTGAGTGTAAATATGCCAATAAAATATAATTCATGCATAATGTTCATGAAGGTGTACACATTTACAGACTAGTTGTTTCTAAAGTCATATATTTAAAAATCGCAATAATCACTTTATAATTAAATATTGGGATATATCGTATTGTATCGTATCGTGACCTATGTATCGGGATACGAATCATATCGCGAGATGCCAGGCAATACACACCCCTAGTTAGGGGTCTGGTTTAGGGTCAGGAGTTAGGGTAACAAAGGGTTAGGGTAAGGGTCACGAACGACACTTAATGACGGCCTTCATGACACCTTATTCATGCTAATGACAGGTGTCATGTTATAATAATGACAGCGTCATGTCAGCCTTATGTATAAAACTTCAAGTATAGTGTTACCAAAATTTCTTCCAAGCCTTTGAAGTGTGAATGATCATGGTACCATGATCAGGATCTTTGTTCCAGATAACTGAGAATGTCTGTCAAAAAAGGAGATTTGCTTTGTTTACTAGTCTTTTTGTTTTACTGTATTTATTGCTTTATTATTGGTTTAGTATTTCTTTTATTCCAAATGGATCTTTGAGTTTGGAACAAGTTTGTTGACGACTTTTTTCTGGTTCCTTAAAGGGCCCATGTTACGCTAAATTGACTTTTCTGTGCTTTAAACATGATAAAAGTGCTATTTGGGCTTCATACACATGTCCAAAGTGTTTTTTTCATGGATTCCCTCAATCGTTAGTTAGAGGGTGATTTTCTCCTTTCTTACTGCAGGGCGAGCCCAAACACCTCGCTCCAATTTCATGACCCGTTCCCACTTTGATGACGATTTTGACGCAGCACTGAGCTGCAGAAGCCGCGCCTCCAGGAAGCTCTCTGCCGTGATTGACATGTAAACAGACACGCCCACAAATGTGCACATTCAGCATGAGCTTGGGTGGAAGTCAGTGTCCCGTCTATAGACACGCCTACTCATGAATTGTGTAGAATTGCTCAGAAAGTGACTTTTCAGAGGCTAAAACTCTGGAAAACAGGCGAGTTTGGGAAAATAAACCTCAAATACTATGATGTTGGGGTTCTTAGAACTAATGGAGATGATTGAAAAATAGCATGACATGGGACCTTTAATTAAGACAACTGGACTTGAAGACATTTGACCTCATATCTAATAAGTTGACCAGTTGGGAGTCTGGGATCTACACTGGGGAGTTGATGAGCCTTGATTAACCTTTTGTGTGGCTCAGTGACCCTGGTATCAGTTTGAAATGAAGAAAGTTAAGAAATGATGGGATTATATAGATAGTCCTCTGTTCAAAGATGGCCTTTTGCACTCTCTCCCAACCCGTCACTTTAAGACCTGAGGAAGGGTACAAGCTGAAACGTTTTCATGCAAAACTTCGACGAAGCTAAAAGAATCATCCTTATCTGGATTACTGAGAACTTTCACAGACATTCTGCCTACTTTGTGCTCCTATGCAGATTTTCTTTCTGTACATACGTCAGTCCTTGGATGTTGAAGTTTTCTTGTGTTTTCCTTTCAAAGGAGAGGAATAGGTACAGCAGTCTGTAAAGAGCTACAGGCGTGGGCTGCTGCTGTTGCTGCTGCTGCTGCTGCTGCTGCGTGGGAAGCTCAACCAGAGGCCAGCTGAGTAGGCTTGTCCTGTGTGCTGTGAATCAGCCTGCTATTAGCGGTACATGTGGGGGCTCTGGCAGACAAGGTTGACAATTCAAAGTTGCACAAAAGCCAATTGAAATGCGGTTACCTTGTGGTCTTCATTGGAACTAAAGGCGAATGTTTCATTTTTGAGTATGAAACAGCAATTTTGAAAGAGGAACTGGATCTGCTGCAGCGTGTTTATCTAGCCACGAGTTTCTGCCTGTGACCAGCCCTTTCCTTCCTGAGTCATTCCATGGAGCAGAGGCCTTATATCACATCGAGGGCCACAAAAATGTGATTGTCTGATCATTTTCCGCATTCATGTCAACATTTAGAATAATGACCAATCTGAGCAGAGGGTTTTTTTCTATTTTTGAAGTCATTTTGTGTTGTGTATATGTATAGTTTTTTTGTATTTTATTTTATTTTTTTGTCATTATGTATAATTTTCTCTCAATTAACATGTTCCTCCAGTCACTGTGTATTTTTCTTGTGATTTTGTGTTTTTGAAGTGGTTTTCTGAGTAATTTCTGTTGTCATCCTGTGTAGTTTTCTCTCATATAACTTGTTCTTCAAGTAACTTTGAGTATTTTTGTTGTGTATGTTTCTGGAGTAATTTGTGTGTGTTTTTGAAGTCATTTTTGTGTGTTTTTGTTGTAATTTTGTCAATTTTTGTTGCCATTGATAAGTTTTTTGTCATTGTATGTGTTTTGATGGTCAATTTGTGTATTTTTGTCATCCTTGTGTTTATTTTCTTTATTTTGTGTCATTTTGTGTGCTTTTATTACATTTTGTGATGAACTTTTATTGTCATTCTGTATAATTTTCTCTCATATAACGTGTTCTTTGAGTCACTTTGAGTATTTTTGTTGTTGTTTGTGTTTTTACAGTAATTTGTGTGTTTTTGACGGCATTTTTGCGTGTTTTTGTGGTTATTTTATCCATTTCTGTTGTCACTTTATGTGATTTTGGGTTCAAATTCTGTATTTTTGTGGTCCTTGTGTGTATTTTCTTTATTTTGTGTTTTTCTGGAGTCATTTTGGGTGTTTTTTGCTGTCATTTTGTGTATTTTTTCCATTTTTGTTTTTCATTTTGTCTGTTTTGTTCATTTTTGTTGTAATTTTTGTTTTGTTTGTTTTTTTTGTCATTTTGTGCATTGATCCATATTACCACTGAGTTAGTAACATCCTTATACTCGACATGAAGCTTGCATAATGTGTACTTAAGGATCATAAAGAGTTTTTTTCTGGCCAGAAAATGATTGTCCTAAATAGGAGAGGAGAAAATCCTGCTTACTCAAGGCTAATCAACACAGCACAGTGAAATGCATTGAGAAATCACCATTGTAAGAGACCATTGTGAGTCGCTCGCTGCCACGGTAACACTCTCACACTGGCAACAGCTCTGAAGTGCTGCAGTCAGGCTCCTTCGCCAGAAAATGTGAGAGAAGAAAAGTCTAATTTTACCTTGATTTAAGAAGTACATTAAAACTCAATTTGTCAGATTTTTCACAAGTCATTACTATTCGCTTTTCTAACATATGAGTCATCCTAGCTCTTAGGAAGCTGTTAATAACTACGTGGCTTTCTTAGCCTCTGACAAGCAGAAAAAGTCAAAATTCCTGAGGCAGGACTCACACGGTCAGGCATGGAGTTTGTCATAGCTTTAATTTTTTTCCGAGCTGGTGATTGGGTTGACCCTGTGGCGAATATTTTCCTTGTCTGTGCTCATCACTCCCTGTCTTATATGTTTGTCTAATCTCTGCCAAGTGTAAAGTCAACAGCAGGAGATGGAGGGATAATGCTGACCCACCTTACAATAGTTTTTTAGCCCTGAGTATTTTTAGAGTTTTAGAGAAAGTTTCCCTTTTTTGGATTCAACCCCAAGCCCTGTTGGTTTTATTACAGTGTGGGAATGTGTTTATATTGGTTGTTTTCAATAGTATTGGATAGTTTTAGGATGCCTGGGCCGGGGTTAGGTATGTTGGTGAAAAGAAGGGACTTTGCGGTGGAAAAATGTCAGGAGGAGGGGACAGTTTGGACCATATGTGTGCACTTTAGTGACTTTTCTTGTGTGCGCTGGAATGCCAATGATTTGTAAACACTTAGATTTATATTGCAGATAATAATTTTCACTGCCCAGACATGACCGGGCCTGGGTTTTGCTGGGTTTTGCTGAGCGAACAGTGAGACTCTTTCAGTTAGGATTAAGGTGGAATGTTTGGGAGAGCGGCCGATGGCTAGACTGCTGACATATTCACACTTCAACTCACCCACAATGTGCAGAGCTGTCATTTCCTATTCTTGTTTCCTCTCTGATATGGCTCGATTTTTTTCTTTTTTTTTGCCTGCTTCCTTTGAAAAGGATAGCAATGCCAATCAGTCACTGAGCATGACAGTTGGACGTCCACAAATAGATGCAAACCGGAGTCATTTTTATTCTTTTTTTTTTTTTTTTAAATCTGATTAATATATTTTTTAAAAATGCTTGATTATCTTTACATGCTGTTAAAACAATCATTTCATCTTAGGTTGAGTCTACATGCAATGTAAACTTTTCAAGACGAATGCATGTTTTTTTTCTTGGAGAAAATATTGTTATAGAGGGCAGTGCTACTCCTGAGTACAGGCAGCACTTAAAGGAGAAGGAAACAAGGAAAGAGAGAGAGGGTTTAGGTAGTATTTAGGTGGTCCTGGTCCCATATTGATATTGGACATCGGTCCAATATCAACAAAAAACGATTATCAGATTATGTCAGCCTGCATTTAAAATTTCCAGTAGAAGCACTCAAATACAATGTAGAATGTAAATTGTAGAATATTCTCATGTTTAATTTACACTAGTGCTTATTTTTCCCTTTAAAAGTACTAGTGCAGGGCCCATAGGAAGTATGTATTGCTATAGAAAAGTGGATTTTTTTCATGGATGGCCAAATGAGGTTGTGTTTGAAGGTGAGATGTTAGAGACATTTAGGTTTGTTGTGAAATGTGTAGTGTGATAACTATTGTGTTTTCATATATTTTGGCTTTTAGCAAGGACACTGTAGGGGGTTGATCCCCAACTATTCCGATTCCAGTTTGTTGGCGGTTTGCCGGATCTCCTCAGACCGGAACAGAATCGGTCCGGACTCGTTTAGTGTCATTATTCCACAACAGTCAGTTTAGATGCACACGGAATTTATAGAGCTTTTATAAAATCATTTATTAACGGTATCATTGCAGTCCAAACCAATGTGACGTAGCACACCTTTGAACCAAGCAGCAGCCATGTTGAAACTCTCAGGTCAGTCTGATCTTTTCTTTTCTTGACTGCAAAAAAAAAAAAAACAATCCTACAGGATTCAGTTTAATATTGGCAAATGACAATGTTTTGTTTAGAGTTGATGAATTTGTCTGCTGTCATTGATGTCTAACTTCACCACTATTATCGTCAGTAACTATCTAAACTGGTAATTATAGAAGCCGATCCGCAGAGATATTTGACGATCACACACACACACACACACACACACACACACAGACATTCTTCTCCTTCTTCTTGCTTTTGAGGGAAGGACTGATGACATTTATCTATAATACATTTGGACCATTGGAATATTAGAACATTAGAAGATTGGAACATAGGGATGACATCATCACTGTGGAGGACCAATGTTCTAATGTTATATAACTGATGACATCATCACTGTAGAGCTTACTGTAGAGCTAGGACTGATGACATCATCACTGTAGAAGTAGGCCCAATGTTTTAATGTTATAACTGATGACATCATCACTGTAGAGCTCACTGTAGAGATAGGACTGATGACATCATCAGTGAGTCCGTCGACTCAGGAGGTGGGGCACGGGGGATGGGGCGTCCAAACAAATCTGACATTGCACACCCTTGAACCAAGCAGCAGCCATGTTGAAACTCTCAGCTTAGTCTGATCCTGATCTGCAGATATTTGAGGAACACAGACAGATTCCTCGTTTTTATAGATAGATTTTTTTTTTTAATTGGATTTATCATCTGACTGATTTTTTTTATTTTTCTATTTATTCATTTATGACAATTGTAGAATATTCTCATGTTTGAGGTCAAAATGTATGTAACCCATTGGTTAATAATTAATGCTTCAGATAACCATAATGCATTGGATTTTATATAGCGCTTTATTCTAGACACTCAAAAAGCTTTACAGAATTAAGGCATTATTCTCTCACTCCACACTTAGTGGTGGTAAACTACTATTATAGCCACAGCTGGCCTGGGGCAGACTGACGGAAGCGAGGCTGCCAAAGTGCACCATCGGCCCCTCCGACCACCACCAACACTCACTCACACACTACATTCATACTAGGCAATGTGGGTGAGGTGCCTTGCCCAAGGACACAATAACAGATACCACTGGAGCACCTGGAATTCTCAGTGGTCTCCCATCCAGCTACTAACCACGCCCTGCTTAGCTTCCGAGATCTAACGAGATCTGGCAATGACTGGTATGGTATTTTGTCATACCTACTGGGGCTGACTATTGTTCTCTGAATAATATCACTTGATCAAGCTTTTTCTAACATTCCATATAACAAAATAAGTAATAAAAGTATGTATAATTTGTGCTGCTATCGGATCAGATTGGTTCAATGTCAGTATCTGCCAATACAATACTCATGGCAGCAATATCGGAATTGTAACGAAAGTAAAAAGACAACCCAAGTGTTAGTAATGTTATGAGTGGTAGGTTGAGTAAGGTTTTGCTTCAAGTGTATAGTGAACTATAGACAGGTGTAAAGAGTACTGATATACTCCTTCTACTTAAGTAGAAGTACTGTTACTTGATTGAAATTGTACTCAAGTAGAAGTACAAGTAAGTCATACATAAAATATTCAAGTACAAGTAAAAAGTAGTGTAACTAAATACTACTCAAAGTAAAAGTTACTAGTTACTTTCACCCCCCATGTTTATTTTTGGTAATAAATCTTGCCACGGTTCCCTTGCATACAGTAAACATTTCATGTATAAACTTAAAAAGGAAGAGATAAAATATTGCACAGTTGGAACTTAATCTATTTTCCACAAAGGCATTTGTATAAAATAAAAGGTTTGTCAAAATGTATTAAAAAAAAAAAAAAAGAATAGAATAACATCAATGAAACCAATCCTCAGACTGAAATAACCTCCGTTCAGTACTGTTTTAGCGCCGTGTGTATTACATTTAATCTGTTGGTCATTTTTTTTTTATAGTTTAACAATGTCTGTTAATCATTTTAAAACAAAAAATAATAATGTACTCAGTAACTGTTGGGTGTAGAAACGTAACAAATTACTTGCTTCTTTTAAAATGTACTTAAGTACAAGTAAAATGACTGATTTAGAAATATACATAAAAAAAAGTACAAGTACCCATAAAAGCAACTCAATTACAGTAACGTGAGTACTATCGAAGATGCTTCACCAGTGCAATGACTTATTTGGATGCTTGTCCCAATGCTCAGTTATTATTAGTCTTTGTATGTGTGAATAAAATGCCTTTAATCCATTCTGTGCAGTTGTCCCAGCCATCATGTCAGTAAAATCCGACGGGAAAAAGAAGTGGGCGGCGGTCAGGGGTCGCCTGGGTTCCTCACAAGACTCTGACACGACTCAGGAGGCCAACCTGGAGAGTGCCGACCCTGAACTGTGCATCAGGCTGCTACAGGTCCCCACAGTGGTCAACTACTCCGGGCTAAAGCGTCGCCTTGAAGGCAGCGACCAGACATGGATGGTCCAGTTCCTGGAGTTATGTGGGCTGGATCTCCTCCTGGAGGCTCTGGATCGTCTGTCTGGACGCGGATGCTCTCGCATTGCAGACGCCCTCCTGCAGCTCACCTGTGTCAGCTGCGTCCGTGCAGTGATGAACTCATCAGCAGGGATCCACTTCATCATTGAGAATGAAGGATACATCCGCAAGCTCTCTCAAGGTTAATAGCATTCATTTAAAACACATTATGCAGATTAATAGAATAGAATAGAATCAAATCATTTTATTGTCATTGCACAGCGTACAATGAAATTGCACATGCCCCTCCCAACAACAATCAAGTACACTTCAAAGATTGACAGACACAGTTATCATAAAAACAATATAAGGTATGGTAAAAGTCTCTCGAAATAAAAAAAGTCCATCAGCTTAAAAGCGCATGGGTATAAAATATTAGAAAAGAAACAAATTTAAAAAGAGACAGTATTTCATTTTCATATATTAGTAGTGATGCTGGTGTCTATGGTGTTAAGAACAGAGGTATTCAATCAAAAGCACTGTAAAAAAAAAAAAGAAATAAAATAATTGGATAATACATTTTAATTAAATTTGTTACTTAAGATAAATATACAGGGTTTTTTCCTTAAACCAAGAAGACTTTGCACTCATGAATCATTGTCAGAGGTTATGCTGAAAAAAATCAAAAAAGGCTAAAAGAGCTTAACCCTTTAATGCAGGGGTGTCAAACTCATTTTGGACCAGTTTGAGTTTAAGTGGGGCCACAGTTTTTAGGTGGAAAAAAAGAGAAAATTCAACTTTAATGTGCCCTGGTTTGCACTTCCACTTATACATGATATTCATTCTTCACTTAAATGTCCCTGATTTTGGGAATTTGGAGACATTTCATGGAATAAATTGATGAAAATGATTTTTTTTAGTGATTTGAGGTTAAAAATGACTGCCGTCATGTGATAATGGAACTGGGAAACTGAGATGTGCAAATATTGTGGATTTTAATGGATTTTTTGTATTTGGAGAGGCTGAGATTTGTTGGTAATTTACAAAATGTTTAATGTTTCTTCTATTATTTTTACATTTTCGAGCAGGCCAAATTTGATGCTCTTAAGGGCCGAAATTGGCCCCCGAACCTTGAGTTTGACACAAGCAGAATTTAGCGTATCTCATTTCACAACGGCATCATAATGTTATTATCTCCCTAAAGTTACACAAAACACTGAGATAGTGTTTAATTTAAACCATGTACAGTAATTCCAGTACACATATTTAAAAGTATTTTTTGCGTGTTTGTTTGTTTGTTTTTACGTAATCAATCCGCAATTTTCCGGGATTTTTATTTTAACATAGATTTGTGTACAAATACAAATCATTGAGGTTACTTAAGGGCATTCCACGATAAGTAAAGTTAAGTGACGTGCCTATATTGGATTTCTCCACTTTCAAACACACATTACACAAACAAACACATGTTTATCTCACACGCCACATCTTTAGAGGACAGAGTTCAATGCTGTTCCGTCTAAATGAGCAGTCAAACAAAGCCTCGTGCAGTGGTTAAGGCACAAGCGACAGAGACAAGAGGGACAAGTTCATCTCAGACTTGGGGAGTGGGAAACACATTTTTGGGGGGGGGGGGCCAAATGCTATCATTAACCTGTACTGTCTGTGATGTGCCTCATGTCGTAGCTTTGGACACTTCTAACACCATGGTGAAGAAGCAGGTGTTTGAGCTCCTTGCAGCCCTCAGCATGTTTTCCATCGATGGTCATCGCTTGGCACTTGATGCTCTGGATCATTACAAGGTATGTAAATAAATAAAATACGACTCTTTGCATTTACTGCCACATTAGCTTGATTGCACATTCCTACATCACCAGTCTTGATTAATGAATCTCACAACAAGGCGTTTCATCTGGTGCAGAATGATGTTCTTTTAATGTTTCCACGCACTCAGGGGGTGAAAACACAACAGTATCGCTTCAGCATGGTCATGAATGAGCTGCAGGCAACAGATAACATCCCTTACATGGTCACACTCCTCAGCGTCATCAACGCGCTCATCTTTGGGACGGACGACCTCCGGCAGAGGGATAAGATGAGAAAGGAGTTTATCGGTAGGGTCTCTGTTCAGCTGTCATTAAGAATTAATGACTTTACCGTCCTATTGTGTGTAAAATTACACTGTGATTAACTGTTAGCGTCCAAATAAATGCTAAAATGGGGGAAAAGCAGGTCAGCAGTTACAAAGATCTTTGTCGGGCTAAGAATAGGTCAAGTGACCTGATTTTACTGATTGACAAAGGGGAGGAAAAGATTTGGGTAAGTCTATCACAGCGGGGGCCACAAAAAGGTGATTGTATCTGATTTGAGGGCCACATTATTAATATTCATGTCAGCATTTTAGAATAATGACTCATTGAGTATTAATCCCAGGTTATTTTGTGTGTTTTTGTAGTCGTGTGTTGTTATTTTTTTGTGTTCTTGTTGTAATTTAGTGTATTTGTCTGTCATTTTCTGCATTTATGTTGTCAATATATGCGTTTTTGGGGTCGCTTTCTGTATTTTCGTTGGGTTTTTTTCTGTATTTTCCAGTCATTTTGTTTCATTTTGTTGACAGTTTGTGTGTCTTTGGAGCTATTCTGTAATACGTTGTTATTTTGTTTGTTTGAGTGGTTGTTGTGTCTGTTTTAGTTGTGATTTTGTGTATTTTTGGAATTTCTTTGTGCGTTTTGCTGTCAATTTGTGTGTTTTGAGAGTTATTTTGTGTATTATGTTGGGCTTTATATTCTTTCCAACTTCTTGAAATACAATCGAAATATCTATACTACAGTGGGCAGCCATGTTTTTGGTGATTTTTCAAGGAAATAATGTTTGTGTGAACAAAGTATGATTTTACAGAATAGTGATTATTATTATTATTATTATTATTATTATTATTATTATTATTATTATTATTATTATTATTATTATTATTATTATTATTATTATTATTATTGTGTAGCATTGTGGTTCCCAAACTGGGGTACGTGTACCCTTAGGGGTACTTGAACAGCTTTCAGAAGATACACGAAAACATTTGTTAGTTCATTTTTTTTTCCAACATTATAGATTTATTTATTTTTTTACATGCACACAGACTTTTTTTTTTGTCTCATCCATCAATAATAATTTGTGGCACAACTCTTAAAAATACACCAAAAAGGTGAAGTTCAAATTCTAAAATGAGCAAAACCTCAGAAAGAAATGAATTAAAAAAAGCCCAATTTCAAGGTTAATGTTGGACAACAGGAAAGAGTTTAGACAAGGCTGCAGACACAAATAAATAATATATAACATGAGCTAAGGGGTTCTTGCGATAAGAAATAAAGGCTAAGGGGTACATGGGGCAATAAAGTTTGGGAGACACTGGTGTAGTACATTTCAAATTCACGCAATGCATTAAAACATGACATTGCACAAAAACAAACAAATAAATAAATAAAATTGAAGTCATAAAAAAAGAGAAAATTTTAAAAAGAAGCGTTTTAAATGCATTTTTAGTATGAAAAAAGTTTGTTTAAAACCAAATTGGAATAACATAAATACAGCTGTGTTCCACAATAGCGGTATAAGTAAACTGTAAACGTGGTGAAAATTGTTATTTCCTAATGTTTTTTGTCAGTTAAAATGCTTTTAAACAATATTTCACCAATGGTTCTACACAGATGTAAACATTGTTGTTTGACTTCAAACGACTGATTCTCGAATTATTTTCTGACTTCACCGAGTGGGAGCTCCGACATCAGCTGGCCTTATAGTCACTTTTTCAAGTAGGAGGGCGAAAAAGTCTGAGTCGCCTTGAACGCAGCATAATCAGTCTCTTGGCTAGCCACGCCCCTTTGTGATTGCTCACCTGTGACTCTGCCACTTTCTCTAATCTATAAGATAACCTGAAGAAAACTTGCACTCTCTTAAAAACCAAATAACTGATTGTGGTGATTCTCAGGTCTTATTGTCTTTTTGCCTTTGTTTGTTTGTTTGTCTGTCTTTGTGTAGGACTTCAATTACTTGATATCTTGCCAAAGTTGAGGTAAGAGTTTCCTTCAAACACGTTTGTCTTAAGTTTAAGCAAATTTCATCACTTTAGGGAAAGAAAAAAAAATGAATAAGAAAGCTTCTAATCTAAGAAAGAGATTTGGCATTTAGATTCAGTAATGGCAGTGATTGAAGCGAAGGTCACTTCTGACTGCTTTTGCAGATAACGTTTGAGTGATTTGCGTGTTTGGTGTGCAGGGAGCAGGAGGATGAGGACTTGATTATTCAATGTGAAGCGTTTGAAGAAGCCATGGCTGAGGATGAGGAAGAGCTGCTGCGAGTGTATGGGGGCATAGATATGAGCAATCACCATGAGGTCTTCACCACCCTCTTCAACAAGGTGAGTGCAGACCATTCAAAAGCCCTTTATCAGGAATACTCATTTCAATCAGAGCACTGATTTTTTTTTAAAGGGTGGGGGTGAGCAATGCTCTGCTCTGTGCTCTACAAAGGAACAGCAACAGTGTGCAAACAACTTTCTTGTCGTTGCGTATTTTAAACTCTAACTAACTCCACCTCTAATTTTTTATAAGGCAGTGGCAATCCGTACGGTTGCCGTATCAATATACCGACATTCTATCCGTACGCAGCGCCCCTCATTGGCCAGTTTAGGTCATATAATAGGTCAGTCATTGGCCAGTTTAGGTCATGTGACTAAGACCAAACCTAACCATAAGACGCTATGTTTGTGTACTTCGGTAAACGTACCAATAGCACCGGGAATTTGCCCGTAGGGTAATCATAGAAATAGACACTACCAAACTGACCTGGGATAGGAATGTCACCATGCGGGAAGTTGTTTATGTTCCTGGGGCCACAACTTCCTGTTTATGGGTAGTGCTTCCTGTATTATTAAAAAAGAAATAAAACCTTTTTTTTTTTTCAACACAGTGAAGTGTGACCTAGACACTGAATATAGTGTATCTATATAAACATAACTTTATTTTATGATAGGTGCTGTTAGATGACTTATTGCTATATTTGCTGCTATATAAATAAAGTTGAATTGAATAGCGAAAGAGTTGCATTAGATGTAAGGCTGTATTATAAACAGTAAACTCTGACCTCTTTAATGGCTTCTTTAAGAAAAAAACGGCGAAAGTAAACGACTCACATTGTTTTAACACTTATTTACTGCAAGTGGTTTTACCATACAGGACTATAACAGTAGCACCTCCAGGAATATGGTGATTTCTACACATGTAGAAGGTAAAAAAAACCTACTGCCATCTACGATGGTTGAACTGGGTGGGTGGGTATGTGTGGTCCTCTTCCTCCTCATTGTCATAGTTTGCCTTAGTTACTTTCATGGTTTTTCACTGAATCATTTTACTTCAGTCATTTGTTGATGTTGTTTTTAGTTAGTGGTATTGTTTGTATGTTTTTACTTGAAGAAAAGAGCACACAAAAGTTGATTCATTCTATACTTACAGTGTATGTTTATATACTGCCTGAAAATGCTCTCATAAAAACATTTGAGAAAAAAAAAAGAATTTAATGGTTGGCAAAATGGATTATTTAAAAAAAAAAAAACACTTTTTTTTTTAATGGGCTTGTGTAGGTGAGCAGCTCTCCAGCCTCGCTGCAGTTCCTGTCCATTCTGCAGACTCTGTTGGTGCTCGGACCCAGCCGCACCGACATCTGGCTAGCTCTGGAGAACATCACTAACAGAGCTATACTGTTAGCCCACGACTGTGAGTTGGTGAAGAGTCAAACCTGAGCATTGTAATCAAGTAAAGTGTTGAAAAGCCATCCCTAGTCTCAACCCCAGACTAGTGTCTCTGGTCCTGATCTACTCAGTGGCCACTTCATTTGCATCAGCCCTCCCACACACAGGATGTTTAAGTTGAACACAGATGTTTGAGGTTAAGGAGGTAATGTTTTATATCTGATGTGGATGTTTGTTAGCAGGATATCTCAAACAGTTTTCTGGATTTAAGTGAGATTTGGTGAGCTGATAGGCACGGGTTCATGGTACTGTAGATACAGTATCCAGGAGAGGTTTTTTGAGCAAGGATATTTCAAAATTAAAATTAAATTTGGTGAGCTGATCTGAACTTGCAAACCTCTGTGTGCTCTTGTTTATTACTGAAACTGTTTCCTCATACTCTGAAAAGTGTTATATTGTAAAGTAATTCATAATCAAGCCACACAAATTATTAAATCTTCTTTATTTTACAAACACAAAGTAAATTTTGCCCTTTTTAAAACCATCATTGTAACCCTGATCTAAATTACTCCAGTCCTGCATGTTTTAGCCTTAAAACACAACATATTCACACTGTACAATCTGAGTTATAGTGCATCAGAAACAAGCCGCAGTTCAATAACTAACACTTTTGATTAGAAGATGTTTTTGCAAATGCTGGGTTCATTTGTGTGTGTGTCTGTCCTCCAGCCCAGATGCAGTCCAGTGAGAAGATCTTGCAGCGGCTGATGTTTTTCAAAGGGAGGAGCTCTACAGGTCTGCATGAGTTGGATGGACAGCTGGTCAAAGTGGACAAAGCTGTGCAGACTGAACTGAGCTCATTCGAGGTGGACAATCCCATTAAATGCACAGCCAATAGGCCAATTTGTGCCTCTCCTCCTCCTCTACCTTCTCAGTGCCCACCTCCTCCACCGCCCCCTCCTCCACCAATGCCAGGAGGCCCAGGTGCTCCTCCTTTGCCTGGACTTGTTCCACCACCACCACCACCACCGCTGCCTTTTAGCCAGGGCATGGCTCCTCCTCCACCTCCACCACCTCTGCCAGGAAGTGGAGGATGCCCACCACCTCCGCCTCCCTTACCTGGCATGGCTCCTCCTCCACCACCACCTCTGCCAGGAAGTGGAGGATGCCCACCACCTCCTCCTCCCTTACCTGGCATGGCTCCTCCTCCTCCTCCCTTACCTGGCATGGCTCCTCCTCCGCCTCTCATGGGATTGATAATGGCTCAGAGCAGCCAGACTCTGGGGTGCAGCACTCCCATGAAAACAAGTCGATGCCCGACTTTGAGAATGAAGAAGCTGAACTGGCAGAAACTTCGTGCTGTTACAGGTACGTCAAGCATCACAAGCATGGATCATTGTTGTACTGGGAAGCTACCATTTACATTAAAAGATGTGGTAACGCTTTACTTTTAAGTTTTATACATAAGGCTGATGTTAAATTGTCATTATTATAACATGATACCTGTCATTAGCGTGAGTAAAGTGTCATAAAGGATGTCATTAATTGTTGTTAGTTACCTTAACCCCAGGGGTGGACTGGTACAAAATTTAGAAATTTTCTGTCTAAACCAGCCCACTACATTATTAGCGTACACCACGTAGAAATCATCGTTAGTAATGCTCAACATGTGGCTTTTTGTCTTAATTTTAATTATTATTCCCCCAGAAAACCTTAAAAAAGAGAAACTGTTTAACCCATTTTTACCCATTTCCTTTGTCCCATTTTTGTTCCTCTTCAAAAAGTTCTGACACTTTTTTCAGACTTTCGCTACCTTTTGCCAATAAATACTTTTTTTTTCCTATTTTTGGGCTCATTTTCATCTAAATAACTTAACTTTTGCGCAATGAATACCACTTGTTTACTTTTTTCCTACAGCCTCCTTTTGTTCCACATTTTGCCCATTTTTGCTATTGTTTGCCACAGTTGGCTCTTTTAAGCTACCCTTTGCCATTAAATACCACCTGGGTTACTCTTTATTTGCCCATTTTTTTAATTTTGTTTTTGGCCTCTCTTGACTGTTTTTTTTTTTTTTTTTTTTTTTTTTTTTTCCCATTTTAGTCACTTTATTCTCTCTTTTGCCTCGTTTTTTGCCGACTTTGGACCATTTTTGGTCTCCTGTTACCTTATCTGCCTCCACTTGCTCCATCTAACCCGAAAAAAGGCCAACATAGCTCTAAAGGTGTCATAATTTAGCAAACAACTCTTAACGACAGCCTTCCTGACACCGTATTCATGCTAATGACGGATAATGACAGCGTAATGTCGGCCTTTTGTATAAAACTTCAAGTAAAGTGTTACCAAAGATGTTAAAGCAAGTGATTTAAAAGCGGACCTCTCATTGTTTTATAAGACACATTCAACAGAAGCATCACATCAGCTGATAGGTCGTTATCGTGTCCCTTTCTGCACACAGATGGTCACTCCATGTGGGCCTCGGTTCAGAAGGAGCCAACATCTCGGGAGCCGGACTACAGCAGTATCGAGCAGCTCTTCTGTCTCCCGGTGACAGAGCACAAAGACAAGGGGGCAGCTGCTCCTGTCAAGAAGGAGCCTAAAGAGGTTTGCTCAGTCCACACTCCACATAGTTCCTCTAACACACACGCGCACACTAAAAAAAATTCTATTTTTTCCTCTACAGATTACTTTCATTGATCCAAAGAAGAACTTGAACTTAAATATATTCCTAAAACAGTTCAAATGGTGAGGATTTCCAGCTTTATGTATTTAAAGAAAGCGAATTTTTACTGATTTAGTAGATTGTTTGTTTTTTTTACTTCTTCTTCTATCCAGCAAAAATGAGGAATTTGTAGCCATGATCCAAAACGGAGACCGGAGCAGGTTTGATGTGGAGGTGCTTAAACAGCTTCTGAAGCTTTTACCTGAAAAGCATGAGGTGTGTTAACATCACGTCTGTATTCTCACCTTAAGAGTATTACCTGCCAAGTAGGTGCCCACCTGAAAAATGAGTTTACATTTGAGTCCTGTCTTTTTTTTTTTTTTTTTCATGTAGATTGAGAATTTGAAGTCCTTCCAAGGAGAGAAAGAAAAGCTGGCGAATGTCGACCGCTTTTACACCTCCCTGCTCACTGTGCCGAGGTAGCTTTCATTATTGCTAACAGTTACGCTGCCTATATGACATTATTATATAAGTGATGGTCTCACGCCAAGTTCATAATTCACATGTCAAACTCGAGGCCCGGGGACCAAATCCGGCCCTTTAGACCATCAAATTCGGCCTTCTTGAAAAAGCAATAATGATAGAAACTAATTGTATATCTCAGCCCATCCAAATACAAAAATTCAATTAAAATCCACAATATTTGCAGAGCTGTTTCCCAGCCCTTATTTCACATCACTGCAATATATATATAAAAATATATATAATATATATATATAATATAATATATATAAAAAAAAATATATATATATATATATTTTTTTTTTTTATATCTCACATTTTGAAAGTACTTTTTCCAAAATCTCGCAAATTTTCTTCTTCAAAAAAAAAAAATTTTAAATGCACATATGTATTTTTTTTCTTAGCTTTTATTCCTGTGTTTCATTGTTTTTGTGTGCACGTCTCAGCGGGAGCCCTCCTGAATTTCATTGTACCTTTACAGGGCAATGACGATAAACAACTATTCTATTGTTATTCCACAAAATTTCCCCAAATCAGGGAAATTTAAGTGAATATGCTGAAGGTACTGATACAGGCTACTCGCACTTTATAAGTGCAAACTAGGACACAATAACATGGAATCTTTCTTTTTCCACCTAAAATCTGTGCTCAAACTGCTTCGTATTTGGTCCCTGAACTAAAAAGAGTTTGTCCTAATTTAAGTGACTTTTTTTTGTCCCAGTTATCAGCTCAGAATCGAGTGCATGCTGTTGTGTGAGGAAACTGCGTCAGTGTTGGAGATGCTGAAACCCAAAGTCACACTGGTGGAGGAGGCCTGCGAGGGTGAGCTTGTATTGATCAACCTGATGTCCCCTGCATGCAGCTGCCACTTTGTACTATTCCATCTAACACACGCCGTCCCCTTTTCTCGCTCAGCTCTCAGAACCAGCTTGCTTCTGCCCAGTTTCTGCAGACTCATCCTGGATGTGGGAAATTTTCTCAACTATGTGAGTAACCACTTCCCACATTTCATTTCCACTTCCACTGCCGAGTTTGCATTTTTAATCGCTGTTCTACTTCCAGGGAAGTCACACGGGGAATGCGGAGGGCTTTAAAATCAGCTCTTTACTCAAGCTGACGGAGACGAAGGCCAACAAAAGTCGCATCACGTTGCTCCATCACATCTTGGAGGTACACCGAGAGGCTGCAAGCTGCCATATTTTTTCTAAATCAGTCATGAGCCATGTTTAATTACACACTGTGGCTTATTTTGCAAAGGAAGCGGAGGCGAACCACCCGGAGCTGTTGGCACTGCCGGATGACATTGAGATATGTGAAAAAGCAGCTGGGTATAGAAGTCTTATTCCGCCATCTTTTATTTAATTTCTTATTTTTTTTTTGTAAGTATTAACAGAATTCTTTGCATTCAGGGTCAATCTGGACTCCGTTCAGTCAGAATCCAGTGCCTTACTCAAACAACTGAACGAGACGGTCAAGAAGGTGTCCAACTCTCTGGAAGAGCTGAAGGAGCAATATGCAAAAGTTCTGGATGTGAGATTTCCTCCTCAATGATTGAAAAATGAATGACTGAAATATTTTTAGGGTCAATGAATCAGCGTATACTGGTCCTTTTCCTTTGCTGCAGGAAAATCTGGAGGCTTGCAAAGCTTTGAACCAAAGGTTCACTGAGATTGAAGTGATGAAAAAAGAACTGGCTGTGTACTTGTGCGAAGACGCTAACAAGCTGGTGCTGGAGGAGCTTTTTGGAACAATCCGCACTTTCCGAGGACTTTTTATCAAGGCTTTGAAGGTCAGCGAGCGCACAGTTTTACTTCTAGGAGTAGAGAGTTCTCTGCAAAATATAACTCCGTCTGCTGATAAGTACAGAATGTGACTAAATGATACCCTGACAAAAATGGCATTAAGTGTTTTGTACTGCAGTGACTGACTTTCTTTATGTGACGACAGGAAAACAAAAACCGAAAAGAACAAGCCGCAAAGGCTGAGAAGAGGAAGAAGCAGCTGGCAGATGAGGAATCAAAGAGACAAAAAGGAGAAAATGGAAAAATAAGTATGTATCAATTTGTTCAGTCTCTTTCATCACTAAGCATTTTGATTACTTTTTTTTCTTTTTTTTTCTTCCAGTCAGGAAAGGCTTTGTACCTCAGAACGACGGCTGCATTATAGACCACCTCCTGGCAGATATCAGGAAAGGCTTCAGCCTAAGAAAGACCCGGCCCAGGTGCGATTCGGAAAGCCTTCCTTCTAGTGAAATACATAAGAATGCCTGCCCACCTGGTAAGGGTAAGAGACCGTGGCCTTCACCTGCAGCTTAAAGCTCCGCCATCCACACTTTACTGCATCCCCAAAAAACAGCTTTTTTACTTTTACTTTTGCATGAGCCTTACTATCTTATTTTGTACTTTTTATTATACCTTATTTTATTTTTTTGTCGACAGTTTTATAGGACTCAAAAATGATTTTTAGGCCTACCAGGAAATAAGTTAAAAGTTAACCCAAATTGCCTATAAATTAATGTTTTTAAACCAAAAGTAAAAGAAACAAATGCAGTTTGTGCTGCCAGATGCAGTTTCATGCAGTGCACTGACGTATACTCTAAATATCTTTATTTCGTACTCCAACTACTCCAAGATTTTTTTTTAGTCATTGTTCAGAGTAGGATCCAGCTTTGCCTCCTTAGTCAGTGAGAATGGTTAGGGAAACATAACAAACAATAGTGGATCTAGTTTTACACAAAGTTGAAGTTTTCTGCCCAAATATGATGAAATAATATCCCTGTCCACATGTTTTTGTTGTACTAAAATTTAAACATAAACGAGTCACCAGTTATAATGATCACCAGTTGGGCCGATACGCCGACACTTAAAATGGTTGGACACACTGGAAACACTTTGCCTGTTGGTGTTAGAGTTCCACAAGTGATCATGTTATTGAGTGACTGATTGAAAGTGTTCATGAGCAGCTCCCATTAATTCAAATATTGATACTGTTAAATTTTAACCATTCAATGTAAATATGAGTGTTAGAGTTCCACTGGTTATAGTCTTGTCTTGTGACTGGTCAACATAAAATTTGTGCGTTAAACATGGACTTTGTAACAGATTATGGCTGTTTTGGAACAAACTAAAAATGTCTGTCAATGTAGCTAAAAGCCAACTTTATGCTACTGCAGCAACTAATCTATCATATACTCTGCATCCATTTTCATAGAGAATAACAGTATATTTGGAAAGTAAATTGTGGCTTTTAAGTTTTTTCATGACTTGAACTTAAACTGAAACAAAGCAAAAAAATATTCCTGTGTCCAAATAAAAAAGTTTTCAAATTGTGAATTTAATCCTCGAAAAAAAACAAGAGTAATGGCATTATTTGGCACAAGAGCAAAGTAGGAAGGGAGAAGAAAGGAGTGTTGTGGTGAGTCATTTTCCCAGTGGAATAATTGTAAAAATGACAAAGGCCCACAATTCTTAAAGTAGCGTGAAGTTTATATGCTCATCACCTTTTATGTTTGGGTTTTTTTTAACACTACTTTTCTTTTTCTTTTCTTTAGCTTTTTTTTGTTCAAATATGTGCTCTAATTCCAATAGAGAATGCTGAAGAAAACATTACTTGGCTAAATTACATTCAAAAATTGTAATTCAAGTAATGTGAAGCACAACAAAATACACAATCAGTCCAAAAACACACAAAAGAGCAAAATACGCGAAGCAACAACAAAAAAGACACACAAAACGACATATATACAAAATTACACCAAAGAAACACACAATGCTAACAATTACACAAAAATTCCAAAAAGGCACAGAATGACAATAAACAAAATGCAAACATAACACAAAAAAAACAAACACATAAGGACTAATAAAAAATACAAAATGACTCCAAAAATGCATAAAATAACCAAAACAATGATTAAAAAAAAAAAAAACCTTTGTTCTTTCCTGTTAATGCTCAGATTTGTAGTTATTCTTAATAATAGCATGAATGCTAATAATGTAGCCCTCGGATCAGAAAATCACATTTTTGTGGCCCCGCTGTGATAAGTTTCCTATCCCTGCTTTAAGTCTTGATGGAGAGGGAGAAACTATTTGATAACTTCCTCACAGCATCACTTGTGTTTAAATAACAGTTGTCCTTTTGCATATCTTACATCAGTCTAACCTATTCTTTCAGAAACAAGTGTGAAGCCTGTAGACGAAGAAGCCGACGAAGCAGCCACCATTTCCGCTCCCACCAATCCTCAGGCAGAGGATCACCCGTCGTGCGCGGGAGAAGTGAACGGTTATCACAGCCAGTCAGAACCGGCTCCACTGAGTGGAAGGCAAGACGAGGCAGCCATTCCCCCCATGGTACTGCCAGGAGGAGTGAGGCCTGTGGTGCTGCCGGAGGGACTGGACTCACAGACGCCACCATTAACGACGCTGGATGTGACTCATACCCAGCCTGGGAGTGAAAGTGAACAGCCTCCTTGTCCCTCCACAAATGGCTTCACAGTGAGTTCAGCTGAGACCAGCGTCCTCAGTCCGACTTCTCTCTCAGATTCAGACCTGCTGTTGGAAAACCTTTCTAGCCCTTCAAGTAATAAAGACACCGATGTCACAAAGAGCCTGATGAGCAATACAGTGAGAGATGAAGGTGAAACCAGGGATGAAAAAAGCCATATAATACTGACCACAGGACAAAAGGCGGTGGAAAGAAAGGAATGCATCACAAGGCCGTTGAGTCAACATGACGTTGTGGAGCCCATGAAGAGTAATGTGATTACACTAGATGAGGGCATCGAGGGGTGTGATGTTCCAGATGGAGTGGAGCCAGAAAATCTGCCATCAGCATCTGAAGTGGTGCATCCATCCCCCCTTAAACCTGAATCAAAGAAACCCTTCGGGCTCTTTAAACGAAACAAAAAGAAAAGTACTCCAGGTAATCCATCCATCCACTTCAATAAAGATGTTTGTAAAGCTAGAATCACCACGTGTCTCAAAAAGAAGTCTTTATTGGTTTTGCTTTTAACACCTTTAACATTTTACATTTTATCTATGGGTTATAAACATGTGTGTCAATAAGTATTTTATATAGCGACGTGTCTTTTTATTAAAGGATAACAAAGCCGTGATGTAGCAGTTATTAAAGTCATTGTTGAATGGATTTAAAGTCTGGCCAGTTTGTTTGAATGCTCTGTTTTCCGTTCTGACTCTCTGAAACACAAGGTAACAGTGGAAAAGGACACAGTAAGCATAAAAAAGGCTGTGTGTTGCAGTGAGGTAGGTCCAATGGGCGAACTGTGAGCAGGAGTATCCTCCGCCTTTTTTAAACCCAATCATCATCCCAGCTTTGTTCCAAATAACACGTCATCTGTTGATATAACTGGAATCTGGATTCCATTTGTCTGTGTTGTCCAACTTATAACACTCGCTTGCTCTAACGCTGAATTTACAGTGAATATTAAAATCTTGATGATTTATTCCATTTTGTTTAAGGGGTAACAATAAATAACAAGAGCTAAATAATCCTTTTTAATCAGCAGCAACATATTTGTCACTTCTTTCTCCTGATTTCCACTGCCTTGCAGCTTTTGAAGTCATCTGTGAAGTCATTGTGGACTGAGTCGCTTCATAAAAGTTGTCACTTTTGTGTCTTCTCTCTCCATGTTTTCTCGCTCTCCTTAAAATGTTGTATTGTTCAAGCTAACAATTCTGTCATGTGCTTTCTGTGTAAATGTCCTGTTAATCAATTTTTAATAAATGAGTCTTTATCCTAAATTGCAGCATTAAAATGTATTCCTTAACATTGCAAAGTTGATCATTTGGATTGTGACGATAAGGACTAGTTTGTTTGGCTGTAAATGGAATATTCTCAAAGGGAAATAAAGTGCTTTGCCATGTTCGATGGCCCTCATTCATTCCACTGTTTGTTTCCGTAGGTGACTCCAGAAAAAGGAAATCAAGAGGAAAGAGAAAATGTTAACCCTGAACTGGAAGAACATAGTTTAGTTTTAAAAATGGCGACGGCAGGAACAGTAACTTTTCCTGGTGGATGTGGAAGTCTTCCCTCTGCACTATTTTCCCGACAAAGAAGAGTAAACATTCCACGGCTGGGATTTTATACAGCCTGGGTCTAAACATGGCAAATTATGTAAATATTATTTTATGTATATGTGCAAAACTATTCCAAAAAAAAAGTGGCTGCGCTTTCTGTTGTATATTTGTTGGAATATGATGTGATTGTGTGTTTTCTTTGCTAAGAGCTTTCTTTTGCTGCTCCTGTAGATACGGATGCAGTGCTGGTGCAATATATTTACATTAGAACTATTTGGATCTTAAAACTTTTTAATGTGCTGTGTTGGATTGTTTCGAACACAGTGAGAGGATTGTATGGATTGTAACTTTTAATGTATGGTATATTTTAATAAAATTAAATTTACTGTTTATGGTGTCAAGTATTTTCATCTGTATTGGAATTGATTTTGGAAGTCACCCTTTAATTTTTATTGTGTCATAATCCAGCAGCTGTCTATGGAAGCCCCATTTTAATCAGTCATATATATGAGATACAAAGTCATAATTATGAGATATCTATACTATCACAACACATTATCAGTGGGGTAAAACTAACCTGTGTCATGACTCTCTAAACCAGGGGTGTCAAACTAATTTTGGTTCAAGGGCCAAATACGGACAGTTTGAACTTAAATGGGCCACAGATTTTAGTGGGAAAAGGACCAAATTAAGCATTAATGTGCAATTCCACTTAAAAATCATTTATAAATGATAAAGTACAACAGTCCCTGCAGGATTTTCACTTAAATTTCCCAAATTTGGGGAGTTCTTTCAACAATTTCAGATTAACAATGACTTGCGCCATGTGGTAAACTGAGCTCTGCAAATATTGTGGATTTTAATTGATTTTTTTTATTTTTATTTGGAGGGGCTGAGATATCCATAATTCTGCCGACTCTTAAAAATGATAGAAAAAAACATTTTGTAAATTACAACTGTAGTTGTAATTTACAAAATGTTTTTTTCTATCATTTTTAAGAGTGGGCCGAATTTCACCTCCGGGCCTTGAATTTGACACGTGGTTTATGAGATACTAAGTCATAATGACTTACAATTATGACTTAAGAATTTGTATTATTATTATTTTACTTTTCCTAATTTTTGTTTGTTTTACTGGTAGGAATAGGCTTCCATAGCTGTCTTCGTGGATAAGATGAAGAAATTGTTTATTTGTAATGATCTTTGGATGCATTTTGCTCGAGATTATGAATGTCATGAATGGACAATTTGTGTCAGGTGTCAGCTTTCCACTGAGGGAGTGTTTGCAAACACTCCAAGTGCTATAAGTTTCCATTGGACATGTCAAAAAAGAAGCGATCAGACAAGCTAGAGAACATTATTGTGAAGGAAATGCTCTCTGTGTTAACATTACTTCAACTCCTATATCTATTTTTCTAATTTCAGTTACAATGTTATATGATTTTTTTTTTTTTTTTTAATACCTAAAGACAAAATGAATCTCTAAAATTTATAAAATAAACATGTGGTAAAAGCAGCTTTTGGAAGAAAAATAATAATATTGGAGGTTGCATATTACGGAGTTTAATTTTGTTCCAAACATCTGGCACCATAAGATGACAGAGTAGATATTAAGTTCGAGTAGCTTTTTGTGATTTAATGTTTTTTAATTTTTTTTTTTTTATTGAACAACAAGATACAGTCTTGCAGTAGTAGAACAACTATACAATTCATCACAAACCAAGCAAAGAGACAGTAAAAACAAAAACAACACCCTAACACACACACATCACATATTGTAAAGCAGAGAAAAATAAAAAACAAAATGTATACATTTAAAACAAAAGTAAGACAGATAAGTCAGATGTCATTTTTGTAGCATGGTCAGTTTTCAACAGTTTTATTTGGAGGTAGATTTGTGTCTTTATTATCCAATCCAAAAATAATAATAATTTGAAAATCAATTATTTCAAAAAAAAAGTTTACTTCAATCAAAGAAAAAAGTCAGTCATCTTTATTGTCAAATCCACTGTATGTACAAGACATGTAGAGATTCGAAATTATACTATTCTCTCCGCCCCACACATTTACAAACACAACACGACAATGTAAAATATATAAAATATAAAGACGGGACAACAACAACGCAACAAGCATTATTCCAGAGAAAAAAAGAGTTAAAATGCAATTATTTGGGTTTTCATGTGAACACTTTTTTCTTTGACTGAAAATATTTATTTTTGATTTAAGTATTTTTTATATATATATATATATATATATATATATATATATATATATATATATATATATATATATATATATATATATATATATATATATATCTTTATTGATAAAATGGTTGATGTAAGGGGTGAGACATTCTCCACTTACAGCAGTGTATATATTTTGCAAAGAGGAACACAATATTCACCTGAATACAGTCCTGTCACTTGAAGCGCTCTGCTGTGAAGCCACAGCGCGTTATGCGCCCCCGCGTCCCCGCTTTGCGTCTGGCTCTGACATCACAGCCGTGCACTTACAGATATGGCAATGCCACTCTTGGAAACAGTCGAGTCGTCTTGAGAGCCATACAGACTAGGAACCGCCGCCGTCATGTCGCTCACCTGGTCCGCTAAAGACCACAAAAACTCCAACCAAGGGGCCGCCGCCACCGGACAGAAGCGGCCGCGTAACGAGTTTGGGAACAAAGTGACTGTGGTGCTCGGTGCTCAGTGGGGCGATGAGGGCAAAGGGAAAGTCGTTGATTTATTGGCCACTGAGGCGGACTTTGTGTGCAGATGTCAGGTAAAGCATTGGGTGTGGAATTGATTTTATCTGTGGTGGTGAAAACGTATTTTCTGTCAATAAAACGAGATGTGTCTGAAATCAGGCACTAACATTCCTAACAACGTATTTAACTATGATTCAAAAGATCTTATTGATATGTGGTGCATGTAAAAAAAAAATAATAATAATAATCCACTCGAACCTTATCAAATACCGATTATATTAATATTCTAAATTAATTTATAATAATTTGACATATTGATTAATCAAATCAGCCTTGAAAAGTCACTTTCTTTCCACACACACTGCAGTTACTTCAAAGGTCACTCACACAGGACACACACACAGAGACCTGCCAACAGTTGCTGTGTGAGGCCCGATGGCCACGCCCACTAGGCTACAGGGGTCACATTCCCAGGGTGGCTGGACATGTGAGAAGGCCAGGTCTCAGACTGGGGGGATCCACACGCACACCAGCCAAGCCATTAAAAGGGGTTGATGGAAAATCATGGAAAATGTTAACATTTTCTGGTTGTTTTATTCTTAGTAAAAACAATATGAGACTTTGGTGCATATACTGTAGCTGTGATACATGATGTTTTGTTTTTTTCATTGAAATGATTTGCTGTATACATTCACTTATCTTGACTTGCAGGGAGGCAACAATGCTGGTCACACAGTGGTGGTGGATGGCAAAGAGTATGACTTCCACCTGCTCCCCAGTGGAATTATTAATCCCAAAAGCATATCCCTCATTGGTAAACGCTGTGATTTATCATGTTTATGGAGAATACATGGTTAAGTTGGTCATTTAAGTGAATTTCTCACAATCATGTTCTCTGTCTAGGTAATGGAGTAGTCATCCACCTTCCTGGTTTGTTTGAAGAGGGAGATAAAAATGACAAGAAAGGTATTTGGGATCTAAAATTGTGAAAACTTTTGTAGATTTGCACCTGTGTGCACCCACTTAAACATAATTTATCTTTTATTTGCAGGTCTGAAAGGCTGGGACAAGAGACTGATTGTCTCAGACCGAGCTCACATTGGTATGTGTCGATAGAGGTTTGTTTATCAATTACCAATGTTCTTTACAATAAGAATTACGCTCATTTTCTCCAGCAAAGAGGCAATATTTTCACTAAAGTTTATTTATTTGTTTTGAATTGCTTCCAGTGGTTGATTAGCGCCTTGCATGGCAGCTCTGTCCCTTTGGTGTGTGAATGTGAGTGTGTATGCGTGAATGGCTTGATCTTGTGAAGCGCTTTGGTACTACCTCGGTGGTTATAAAGCGCTATATTATAAATCAAGTCCATTTACTATTAACCTTATGTCATGGAAGATTCCATTACATTTCGGAGATGATTCCTATCAAAATACTGATTCTGGAACACTCAGTTATGTCCGGTGGGTTCCACAATTGCCTCACCAAGTTTCATCTGGATCGGATATGAATTGCTATTTGAATCGCAATTTTTTTCAAAAAAAACAATGGGGGTGTCCATACATTTGGACCTACTGTATTGTTAATAATGGGAATGGAAATTTCTTCCAAGCCTTTAAAGTGCAAATAATCATTGTATCATAATCAGGATCACTGATCCATAACTGTAAACATCTGGCTAAGAGGATATTTGGCACTTGGTGGCGGTTTCTCTGTTTGACAACAGTTTGCCATGTCTTTACAGTGTTTGATTTCCATCAAATAGTGGATGGCTTGCAGGAAAGTGAAAGACAAGCACAAGAAGGAAAAAAGTAGGCGTGAAGCTGGAAAATGGCTTTGAAAATACATTTGTCAATAAATACAACAAAAGTAAAATGTGGAAGCATATGATCTTATGCAGTATATTTATCATGGTCTTCATAAACAGCATTGGAACAACAAAGAAAGGAATTGGACCTGCATACTCCAGCAAAGCCTCTCGCACTGGCCTTCGTGTTTGTGACCTTTTGGGCGACTTCAAGGATTTTTCTACCAGGTAGCAATTTAGAACATTTCTATCCCATTAATCGATGATTAATTGTTTGATATAAAGTTCCCTTGAATGTTTTCAGGTTTAAGAACCTTGTCCGCCAGTATCAGTCCATGTATCCTTCCTTGGAAGTCGATGTTGAGGACCAACTGAAACAACTTAAGGTAGATTCTGATAAAGTTGCCCTCTCCAGATTGACTTCCTGTTATGTGTTCAATGATAACACAAGTTTGTCATGTTTGGCCACTCTTAGGAATATGCTGAGAGATTGCGGCCAATGGTCAGAGACGGAGTGTATTACATGTACGAAGCTCTACATGGACCTCCGAAGAAAATCCTTGTTGAAGGAGCCAATGCTGCTCTGCTTGATATTGACTTTGGTAGAATCACACACAAAATCTTTGTTTTTAAGACAAACTGCTTTTGAATTTATTGTGTCTTCTCCTCAGGCACGTATCCCTTCGTTACATCGTCAAACTGCACTGTAGGAGGGGTGTGCACTGGTCTTGGCATTCCTCCACTCAACATTGGTGATGTGTTTGGTGTATCAAAGGCCTACACAACCCGAGTTGGAATTGGAGCCTTCCCCACAGAACAACTCAATGTGAGCTAAACCATTAGCTTCCCAAAAAGTACTTTTACAATTAGTAATTGTCCAAATGTGGTTCCTTTATTATTTTATTTTTGCTTTTGCTTTGACTGTGGGGAGACACATGAGAGAAGTTATGTAATCGTCTGATAGACAGCATGGCATGTAGCCTTGTAGGCTATGGTTTGTGATCATGTGACCAACACACAAGCAGCTGTCAAATGTTGTGAGATGTACTCAAACACACTCTTGCTAATGACACACAGTCGCATAAGGATAAAATTAGGGTTGGAGTCTGTGTGAGGGATCTAAGTTGGGATTGTCTTACTTGTCACGGGAACCGAGCATGGGCCAAAGAGAGGAAAATTTAGCCTGTCCCGTCATGTTTTGTTGTACTTCGCTGGATGTTTTGCTGATGATGTACAATAAATGTCAATGACAATGAGAAAAAGAAGAGGTTAATTTTTTTTTGGTTTCAATTATTGCACAGGCAGTGGGAGAGCTCCTGCAGACGAGGGGCCACGAGGTGGGTGTCACCACAGGAAGGAAGCGTCGATGCGGCTGGTTGGATCTGGTCATTGTCAGATATGCTCACATGATTAATGGCTTCACCGCGTGAGTGATTGAATTAAAAAGAAACAGTCTCTGCAACTCACATGTACCATCACGCTCCTATTCTTATCCAACAGCATTGCTTTGACGAAACTAGACATTCTAGATGTGCTGGATGAAATTAAAGTCGGAATTGCCTACAAACTGAATGGCAAGAGAATTCCTCATTTTCCAGGTAATTTACCCAAAATCGCCATGTATTTTATCACTTTTTTCTTCCAAAAAAAGTTACATTTAACCTTGAGCCACCATTGAAAGATGGTCCACAATCCACCTTTGGGTAATAACAGCCCAGTTGAAAATGCCTGTGTTGGATCATCTAAAGGATTATCTATAGTTGTCAGTAATTGCTTGTCTTTTTGTCGTCACAGCCAACATGGACGTATTGCACAAAGTGGAAGTTGAGTATGAGACGTTCCCTGGTTGGAAGACAGACACGTCCGCAGCCAGGAAGTGGAATGACCTTCCATCCAAGGCACAAAACTACATCCGCTTCATTGAGAACCACATCGGAGTCCCCAGTATGTGTGACGCAAATCATCAACTTTACATTTCTTAAGTTTTGCTTTCCAGAACACTGAAAACTATTAAAATCAACATACAGTCATGTTGATCTATGTGCAATGTGATATGATTTGGACTGATCTTTACTAAACTTTATCATTCTCTCTTTTTTTTTTTTAGTCAAGTGGGTCGGCGTCGGAAAGTCCAGAGAGTGCATGATCCAGATGTTCTAAGCCTTTGTCCCTCCTTGGTGGAAACAATCACCCTTTGGCATCATTATGGGGCAAATTATTGTCACCCAAATGTGAATTATATTCTTTATTTAATCATCACATAAAATCTGTGAGCTGTGGTTTGTGTTCTTCATTGCCATCTTTGTGGATTTTAGTTCAGTTACTGAAGCATAATATGCCAGGTTTTCAACAAATGACAGCCCTATTTATGAGTTATAAACCTACACACATGGCTTTTGGATTGTTGAATGAAGCCTTTTTAGTTTTAATGAGGAAACATACATACTCAGCCATCACCTGATGACCTTCCAGCTGTGAGGCGGTGCAGAGTGTAAATCACCAGTTTCACGACGATACAATATATAGATTCGTTGGACAAGACACATATTTGAAAGTCTGTAACGAATCATTTCTATTTGATTAAGAGACCTCCAATCAATTTAAGAGATTATTATAGGCTAAAACCATTTAACACAATAAGTTACATTTCACTAAAAGCTTGAAAAAAAATACCAAGCAATTATGATGTTTTGATAATTTTATTGGTTAAACATTTCATACATTTATTTAAAAACCAATCTTTAACAAATAAACACAAAAAACGATGCTGCGTTGCACTGACAATGTTGATTGATGGTTTGAGTTCCCATGGATTTGATTGGATTGTTGTCTAACTAATCAATATATCAAACCAGATCGATGGATCATAACAAACAAATAACAAATAAATGTCTGCTTTGAAATATTTTTTGATTAATACCATTGCTACCTAAACTGGAACAAGTTAAACAGATAGTTAGGCTTTACAGTGGCTGTACTTTGACTGGTATTTTTCATTGTCAACCAACTAACTGTTATGGAAGCCCATTTCCCCCAGGAAAAAAAAAAAAACAACTTGGAAAATTAAAATAATAAAAATAGTAAAAAATTATGAAGTGATAATTGTGAGATACTATCTCATATCTATGAGATATTAATTCATAGTATAAGATAGTATCTCATACCAGTAATTATGATTAAAGAATTCTTTTTTAAATTTTTTTTTTTTACTATTCTTGTTTTTTTTTTTTTTTGGTTTTTTTTACTGGTGGAAATGGACTTCCACAAACCAAACTTTAACTAATAATCCCAAACAATGAAACCAAAAATTTAAATATAATTCAACCATTAATGTCTTTAAATTATTATTATTATTATTATTATTATTATTATTATTATTATTATTATTATTATTATTATTATTATTATTATTATTTTAAGGGAAGTCATTTTTTATTTTATTTTTTGTATTTATTGAACTTTATTTTAATACTAACAATACAGAAAAAATCTGATATTAAATTAAACTGCAGTTTTTAAATATACACAGAAGAAGGCAGCAGCAATGAGTAATGACGCAGTTTGATAGAAAAAAAAAAAGTATCAGCCACCACGTGAAAGCAGTACGGATATATGATTGGACCTCAGGTTGCACATGATTACAGAAAGGTTTGTGATTGGCTGAGCGTTTACCGCTGGGTTGCTCATTTTCCCGCAACAAACAAGTTTGTAAGTCGACGCTTGGAGCTGCGCAGCATTCTTCGCGGGCAAAAATGCCTAAACGAGCCTGTCCTTTCCCCGAAACCTTCTCTTCTCAGTACAAAATACACGTTGGACCGACAGAGCTGAGTAAATATGGTGTATTTGGAAACCAATACAGACAGGAAATATACGGTAAGTGAGGGTTTGTGGCTGTGGTGTAGCTTTAGCTCGCGTTAGCTTCAGTGTTTTGCTCTTTACTGTGGTGGTCGGGACAGCTTTATGATGCCAATGCGGGACTACTAAACTATTTGAACACAAAATAAATACTGTGTCACTCAGTAATGCAATAATGAAGTTTATCTCCACTGGTATATTTCAATGTCCATGTCTTTTGTCACGCAATACAAGAAACAAATATAGCGGTTTCCCCACATTTTACCACTACTCTAATTATTTCTAAATCGGACCAAAGTAATATTTACGGGAACATTGCTGACTAAATACTATGGTGTCGGTTATCTGGGTTAGAGCCTCCTACTGTGAGGGAGAAAATGACAGCTAATGTTACGCAAGAAATGTACACCTACTGTCAAAGTGATTTACTAATCCATGATAAATGTATACTTCTTAATATACCCATAGATTCTAAGCCTAAAACCCAGTGGTTCACTGTACAATTTTTTTTTTTTTTTGTAAATCTAAATCATCAGAATAAACTATAAACCATAGGCACATCACTTTTGGGTGGTTTCTTAGTGCCTCTTTGCCATAGTTCATTCACACCAACACTGAATAATGTGACATTTAACCTTAGTTTGACCTCATAAAATAGATACAAACAGAACATTTTCTGTCTTCACAACCTCACGAAATTTGAAGCTTTAAGTTGTTATTTGTGTACTTAACATGCCTGCCCATAGAATATATTGGTGACAGCTTTCAGTATTTGTTAATAGGCCATGGCTATTGATACGGAAAGGTATTCATAGACCCCCAGTCTATTCATACGGAGCGCCCCTCATTGGCCAGTTTAGGTGACGCACCACGTGACTTAAAGTTCCGTCAGTTTTATTTTTGCTCATATTTATTTTTAGCTACCACACTAACCCTTTTATTTTAACCCTAACCTACGAAATACCGTAATTTTTTATTTATTTATTTTTTCTTGTGTATGTATTTTTAAAGGTGGAATTCGCCGCGTTAAATATGTTAAAATGAAAAAATATATTTTACAAAAGTGGGATTCAAACCCAGAAAAAGGAGCCTTGAGTGCGGCGCCTTAGACCACTCGGCCATGTAGAAAAGGTCTGGAAAACGTACGTTTCCGTATCAATAGACACTTTGTTGAGAATATGTTGATATTGGATCTTTGTTTAAAAAAAAAATACAGATTTTTAAAAAAGCTGTAATTGCAATACAAACTTATGGTTAAAAGATGGATAATGCACAATCCTGGTAGACTTGAACAAACAAAATATTATTAAAGTGGGTAAAGGGAAATCTTTTGTTTTCCACTTTCCCAATTTGCAGGCTTATGTTTACTTTCATTCGATTCAGATCAACTTTATTTAGTTGCACCAAAAACAATAAGTCGTCTCAAGGCACTTTCCACAAATTCTAAAGCTATGAATTAATGAAGTTGGTTTTCTCTGCTGGTTCTTATTATAACTGGCTCATTTTGAATCAGTTGAATTTCTTTAACATCTGCAGATTCATTGATGTGTGCATCTTTCTTTTTTTCCCCCTTTCTAGATAAGACCAAGAATTTGCTGTTTGTGGGTGCCAAGGCTGTGACTGAGAAAATCTGGTCAGGAGACGATCGGCAACCCACAGCACACACTGATGAATCGTTGTCCAACCACTCACTGCTAAGAGGACAGACTCAAATTGGACAGAATGGACGACTGATGAGAACGAGCTCCACACAAGGTAAGCAGTCCAAAGTAAGTGTTCAGTGTAAGGGAAGCAGGTTTGCTCATATCCTTCTATGTTTTATTGAAATACACTCTCATTTGTGGAAAACACAAGGATCAATTCTTGAAATCAGTCTGAGCATTAAAAATCACAGTTTTGTTTATTTAATTTCAGCAAAATCTGAAAGTCACTTACATGCCAGGGTTCCCGCGGATCCTTTAAAAGTCTTAAAAGGCATTAAATTCATGAATCTAAAAATGAGGCCTTAATTGTCTTTAAAATGTTTTAAATCAATGTTTCAAAAGTCTTAAATTTTAACACAAGTATGATTTTGTGACTGTAATTAGTCTCAAAATAAGTGGTCACATTTGTTTTTTGTTTTTTTAAGAAAATGTATAACCAACTTGGGAAAATGTAAATTTAACAAAAATTGCCTGTCCAACAAATATTTTTCTTAATGGTTTTTATTTTTGTTGTTTGAGATTTTTGAAGTTAATTTTGGAGTTAATTTAATAATAATTAATTTAGTGTATTTTACTGCGTTTATTTTGGGAGCCACCAGTTAGACATCTGCACTAGACACGAGAAAGAAATGACCCTAACCCTATGTAATTGATGTGGATTTTTTTTTTTTTTTTTAACCTAATTATGTTTACTGTGAAGTTGGTAAAACCTTTGTCCTACTCTCTGCTACTGTCCTGTGCTTGGTACAGAAAGTGTAAATAAATAATACAGTATTAATTAGTCTTCACTGCCAAATAGATTTAATTTGCTCCACCTGCCAATGAACTGATCCATGGAGCTGATAGAATTAAATAGTAAATATAGTGAAGTTTCCTCCAATGGTAGATGTTTTTTTTTACTTTTACCACTAGATGTCAGTGTTGTTTTAGGTTTTGTTGTTTAGTGAGTTTTTTAAGTTGATTTAGTTTTGTGCTCTACCTCAGGTTTGAGTTCATACGTGTTTTTTTTTCTTATTTTCTTTTCTCTAGCTGTGCCAGGGGCTTCCACAGGCTGCTGTGTGTGTCAGAAGAACCACGGTTCAATGACATTGTGCTCACAGTGTGACCGTCGTGTCTGCTCCTCCTGTACTCGACAGTGCTCCAGCTGTGTCAACCTCTGCTGCTCCGTCTGCACCATCATTGAGTATGTGTGGCTTGAATTTCCTACTTTTTAGACTTACATGTGTTACTTCAAAGATATTTTAACTGCCATGCAAACATATTGCATTCTGCCATGTTTGTTTGTTTGTTTTTTTTCCCAATTGTGTTCATTTCCAAAAACACTGAAATACAATTATTTTATTGCCTTAGCATTGTGGTTACAGTCTAGTAGCAACTGTTAAAACTAATTTTAAAAAAGAGACTCAAAGCAAAGTTTTCACTCAAAAAATCTGCTGTTGATAAATTATTTTTTATAATAGCAACAAACATAAGTTTGGTCACATTATGTTTGGGTTTGAGCAGCTTTTTCCCATGGGTCATGATGCACTGGCTGTGGAGGGTGGTGGTAAGCTACTATTGTACCCACAGCTGCCCTGGGGCAGACTGACACAAGCGAGGCTGCTATAGTGCATCATTGGTCCCTTTGACACCACCAACACATTCATTCTAAGTAATGTGGGTAAAGTACCTTGCCCAAGGACACAAAGATGACTGGTTAGAGCGGGATTCAAACCCCCCCCAACCCTTCGGTTATTGAACGACCCACTCTACCACTGAGCTACAGTCACCCCAATAGGCCCCAGTAGGGCTGTAACTATTGATTATTTTATATCATCTATTCTAATACTATCAGGGTTGTACAGTCAGTGCAACACATTTTGTCATATTTACCAATAAAAATCTTTCTGTGTGGACAGAAACATATATATACTCCAACACATATATACTGTACATGGTAGTTGGCCACATGTCTAAAAAAAAAAAAATATTACTGATTATTATCCGATACAAGTACATGTTCGTTGTTGGTTTGTAGTTCTTGATGTATGATGTGTAACATCTAAAAAACTACATTTCCTACACGTTTCTACTACAGTCTGTTAAAGAGAGAGAGATTAATCATGAGAATTACAACGCAATAGATCACATGCAGCAGAGATGCAAACCTCGTGTCCAGTCAGCTAGGATTGTAAGGGACAGTCTCCGCTTTTAGCGAACAACTCAGTAAGCCGAACAAGGACGTACTAAGAGAGCTGAAAATAAAGATGAACTTTGCAACCTGTAGAGTAGCTGCCCTGCTTCACAAGAAGAATGTTTAAAAAAAATAAAAATAAATAAAGGTCAGTGTAATGCATGACAGACGTGTGCAGTGCTGAAATGACCAAATTAAATACTGCTGACAAAATTAAACGTGAGCTGACCACTAAAGTGGAGAATGTTTCTAGAAAGGGGTGCAACGTAGTGTAAGTCCGGCTCGATGATGAGAATACGCTCGTCAGTACAGCACGCTCATGCTGTCAGCCTGCAGCGTGGTACCTGTGTGTGTATTTGCCAATCCTGAGTTCCAGAAGATAATGCCTTGCTTCATTTGTATTTAGGAAATTTGTTTAAAAAAAACACCCAAAGAGGTCTTAAAGTCTTCACCGGGGCAAGTTTTGTGGCAATAGCAACTGGTAAAATATTTACCTAATTTAGCTGAGGTGTCTGACCCATATCTGCTCATTTTCACTGTTTCTGTAGTAAAAGAGCTGGAACTGATTTAGATTGTCACAGACTGATGTGAATTGGAAACATTCAACACTATTAATTTTTCATCTTTATTACGGTTCAATAATATTTACCTAAATATCTGATTAATATGATATTGATTCCACCCATAAACATGTTAGCTAACTGTCCATCTGGGAGTGCTACTAGGTGTGGCATCACTTTTATTTCATTTCTTTTGAGGATTTTTTCAAATGCATTTTAAACATTGTGCTGATGTGAAATAAGTTCACTAATGTTTTTCTTGGCTCCACAGCTACAGCGGTCGTTACGATGAAGTACTTTGCTGCGGCTGCTCGACGTAAATGAAGACTAAAGGAAGGATCAGAGGTTTATGCATGTGGATGTGGAGCTGCCACCCATGAGATGTGGACAAGACTGCATTTTTACGTGTAATTTATGTAATCCAGATGTCCATTTTGTATATATGTATGTATGTCATTTATTGCAAATGTATCTGAAATAAACTTGAATACTTTTATCAACTTAACAGTTTATGGTTATCTCTTGTGTTTTAACCACAGTTAATGAAATTGACTGTGGGTCAACTTTTTGGTGGTAAACATCAGTAGATGGCAGCAGACACAAAGCTGATCCCATTCACAGCTTTCTCACTGTGTTGACGCTCAGCTTCTACTGTAAAGCCAATAAGTGTGAATGTAGTCTTTGCAATGATGATAGAAGTCAAGCCTGTGTGTCCTGGGGGTAAAAAGGTATTCAAAGACAAAGGCAGACATTTGCAGAAAATGATTTAGCTTCATTAACTAATGCTTTAGCCTCAGGTTACAGTTGGTCACTGATGGATGTTAAGTTTTCAGACTCACTTTTTGTACATTTTGAGTCTTGGTGGTTAAAGACTGCTGCAAATCTCTGTCCCATGACTATTGTGGTGTTGAACTTGCATGAGTGCACCTCCTGGAGCCTATTTACATGTGAGCCGTTGTTGACTCGCATCCTGCTTAGCGGGCCAGTTGTGGCCCTGGGCTGTGGGGACCGCTTGCAGTTGATGTCCGAGGGCCAAAGCGCTTGGTTTCTGGCCGAGTGAGCAGACAGCTGTTGGCAAGCAAGGCGACACAATGTCTGCACATTTCTTGACGCTTTGATGAAGTCACAGATGGATGTTCAAACAATTCACTTTTGAACGTGCATTGTTGTATAGAGTAGATATTGGACATCAGTGGCTTTTCATTAAAATAAATCAAAATTATGTTGCTTAAATGCAAGATTTGGGTATAGTGGTTAATAGTTGTGATTTGGACAATTTCAAACTTTTTTTTTTCTTCTGAGGTGCACACAATAAACCTCCATGTTTTGTGTCTTCTTCATATTGACAACTAAAGAGTTTGTTGTATCAAAGGTTCAGATAAAGTGCAGTGGAGGAAATACATCCCACTTCTCTGTCTAGCAAACTTATGAACGAGTCTGGATTTGGTGGTTGCCAGGAGAATGCTCCATGCTAAACACCATTGTGTAATGAGTCAAGTTTGGTAAGGGGAGGGTTCGGGTATATAAATGTTCATAAGAGGTTGAGGCTTCACTGAAAACAGGTCTGAGGGTGACGCATACAAAGATGTAATGAATTGTACTCTTCACTATGAGCAGACAGTTTAAGGATGGTCCCATTCTGCCCTAACATCATCCTGCACAGAAATAGATCCATGAAGGCAAGGATTAGTGTGGAGGAACTTTATTGCAAACTGTGAAGCAGGCCTTTTCATCCAACATCAGTGCCTGAGGTCACAGATCATATTCTGACGCAGCTTTAGCTGTAAATGGTTGGTAAGCGGGTGCACGGTGGATTAGTGGTTAGCACATCAGCCTCACAGCAAGAAGGTCCTGGGTTCAAGCCCTGGGGATGACACTTGGGTCCTTTCTGTGTGGCGTTTGCATGTTCTTTCCTGGTTCTCCGGCTTCCTCCCACAATCCAAAAACACGTTGAGTTGATTTAAGTCTCTAACTTGAATGTGTGAGTGGTTGTCTGTGTGTGTTGCCCTGCGATGGACTGGCACCCTTTCCCGGGTGTACCCCAGCCCAACACCCAGTGAGAGCCGGAGATAGGCACCAGCAGACCTCTGCAATTCTGAAAAAACAAGCAAATTGATTAAGATATGGATATCAGTTGTGATATAGGCTATTTTCTATAATGAAAACTTGTATTTTTATATAAAATAAAGAACTTTATATAATAAACGTTGCATTTCTTATAATTTCTTGGGTTTGGAGGAAAATGACGATGAGGACTTTCTGCACTTTTTCTGACAGGACAGTGTAGCTGTTACATTCCCAACCTGGTTTTAATTAAATTCAAGATCTGAGGAACTTGTCCTCTTGTTGGGCATGCTTGGTGTGGGCTGGGTGTCTGGACAAGGAGGCCACATGATCCCCCCCACCATGCAGCAGCAGACAGCACCAACTGCAGTGGAGCAAAGGGAGCACGTGGCTTTGTCTTTCACCCATTCTTTTGGAGACCAGCTGTGGTCTGAACGCAATGAACGTCAGGACCAGTGTGATGTTGCTGCTATAAATATGCATCAATGAGTGTGGCGTAAGTGACAGCTGTGTGGTGCACCAAGGACACTGTCTTGGAGCTGTCAGAGGGAAAACCAGCCCAAAAAAGGGAAACAGTGGAAGCACTGGTGGGTTGATTTTTACAAAGGTGTCATATTTTAGATTCAAGATTGATCTTTTGGCATAAATTACAGTTTGAAATGTTTTAGGGAAGGAAGGGGAGGGCGTGAGTAATAGTGTTATATTATTAGGTGTAATTCAAATCAACATTATTTGAATTAGATTTTCTGAAAGTCAAAAGTATTGCTCCTCCGAAATTAAGTGGATGGTAACAATATGCATGTGTTGATATTGAGGCGAAAACACACAACTCATGTATGCATGTGTGTATTGTCAGTACACAAGGGCGTGTGTGACTGTTTGTGTGCCCTTTTCAAGTGTGACCACCTGTCTTTTGTTAAGAAATAAATAAATAAGCCCGGGCCACACCAGCTGTCCCTGGCACTCAGTCCCTGCAGAGGTCAAGGGCTCCCACCGCTGGCCTTGTTGAGAAGGTGGACACCTACAACTTCCTTTAAAGTGTTTCTAAACACAGTGAGATACACACAACAACACAGGCCAAAAAAGCCTGAGCCTCAGAGAGGAATGTTTTATTACTTGGTGGAGTTGCATGGCACATATCCCAGCTCCTCACCCTGCAGCTAAGCCCCATCACATGGCCTCTGCTTTCCATGTGAAGGTTTGGGGCCTATAAGAAACACACACATACACACAGCAGGCTGTTTAGGCTCTGGATCCTTGTTTGGCAGATGTGAGTTGTTGGTGCCAACACGCACCCTGAGGACCTGTGGCTGTGGATGTTTTGCAGTGTTGAGGTGGCCACAGCATTGCACACGGCCCTTATTTACTGTGAGCTGGCTGAGGCTGTTTGGGGTGTTTATGATTGTTCTTGGGAAGGACATTGTTTTCTTTATGTTGGAGCTGCCCTGGCCAGCGCCGTTGTGTCGTCTGTGCATAAAGTACGTGCTGGGGAGTTGGGCCAGACAATAGCCTGGCTGAGCTACTACCCACGCACACAATGGAGTGGTGGGATGAGGCTGAGGTTTGGGGGCGAGGTTTTGGGGACTGTGGGGTTGGAGGTTGGATATAGATGGGGGCAGGGGCAGTTGGATGCTGCTCTTATTCTATATTCCCAGAAGGGGTGAGCTGGGATTTGGGGGAGGGTGGTGAGAACCCTAGCACATCCCTATTGGGATCACGTAGCGGAGCAGCTGGATTTCTTTCATGGTGCAACAGGGAAATAATTAAAAGTTGTGGCTATTGAAGATGTCCAGTGAATTAGTATAACGTTCCCCAGACAGATGCACATTTGTTATGCATTTATGCACCAAAAGGTGTGTGTGTGCTTGCCATATCCTTTGGTGCAGCAGACATAATCAATTGAAGTTCATGTAATAATTACACCTTGGAGTTAACTGGCTTTGTTACGCCAACTTTTTCTCCTTTGGCAACAGGTCAGGTACAATAGGAGCCCGTCTTAAAACTGCGGCGTCCTTGAGCTCAGTTTATGGTTTCAGAGGGATCGTGCCTGTAAGACCTGCTGTATTATCACATTCTGTTGTCTCTGTACACATGGAAGTGCAGCCCTCACATCAAACAGTCTGCCTGCTTGTGTACTACACTATTTAACACATCATCATGTCTCTACAGCACTCCTACTCTTTCTTAGTGTCCAAATCTGCAGTTATCAAAGACATTGTCAGTGCAAATAAATCAACTCCACACACACAAGAGAAAGTTCCTCCATTTAATTCTATGCATCATCTTAATAAAGACCTAAATCAAGATTGTCACATTTCCACAGCACACACACACACACACACAAGCACACTCGAAAAGCGGCAACAAATAAAAATGCACATACAGTTATAGGTCAAAGTAAATTGCCTCATTATCTAAGCAATGTCAATTCTGCCAAAAAACGATTGTCTTCTAATCTCTACACCACTAACACTGAAGCAATCGATTACTTTAAAATATACATTTATTATTAGAAAATTATATTAAATTCTAATGGCACTTCTAAAAAAAATCTATTTAAAAGATTTTCATTTGATATTCAGAGGCTTTTTTTGTTGTTGTTGTTGTTAACCAAATTAAAACAGCGACAGTCAAATGTTGCACAGGAAGCCAATGCAATAAATATTTCTCATGATTATACACAAATTCACAGTTGTAACCTGCAGAGGAAAAAAGTTCCAGTATCAGTACAAAGTCATTTTTTTTAGACTTACAAATATTACACAGCATGAGATAGGCGATAATAGCCCTCGATCAACAGTAGCACTGTTTCAAGTCAACAATCAAAATCTCTGTTTCAGCGGCATTTGAAAAGAAAAACCAAAAAAAAAAAAAAAAGAATCAAGAGCAAATTTATTCATACAACTTTTTCAAATCCTCACAATGAGCAGCACAAGAGTGTTCACTTTATTTTGAACTTTTTTTTTCTTCATTGACTTTTTTTTTTGGATTTGATTGAAAAACAGTGGAGCATTTCAAGTCAGCGGGTCGCGGTCGCTGTGACGCGAACTTCGCCATCTCAGTCAAGGAGGACCAAATAAATGTACAGTGTTTTCAAAAAAAAAGAGCTTCTCCAGATGCAACACTCATTAATGTGTCTACAAGGCACGGATGGTGACCATCCTGGAGGTATAAATACAGACTGCAAGATTACAAAGAAAACTTTAGTGTTTCTTCCTCTGTATAATACAGAACTTAATGCTCACACTAAATAGAAAAGTTTCTTCTTTTTTTTCTCAAAAAAATGTGACCCAAACCTACATTCCTGTGTGAACTGATTGAAATATACATTATCAGCACTGTGCAGAGTGAGGGGAGTGCTTTAAACCAAGAGTCAGAACATCCATCTCTTTCAACCAGTAGTTACTAGACAATCGCAGGCACACAAACCTCCACTAATCCACTCTGGATTCAAGATAACCTAATGTCTGTATTTTTGCACAAACGAAAGTGTTTGAAGCCACATGCAGGAACACAGCAGAGGCTAATGCGTCATCTTGGAGTGAAATTAAACCATTTCCTCTTACAGACTTCATCAGGTTCCTGTAAAACCACTCATGGAAGTGAATGCAGAAGACTTGAAATGAAGATTTTTCCACAGTCGTCCCAAATACCTGACAAATAAAGTGTCAAGTTTGAATGTTTTCTAGATCTAGCTTTTTTTTTTATTTGTCTGGAAGTCATTGTAAATCTTGTTAAGACCTGCACCCTCATGTGGAGAGACAATGAAGCATCTATCTACTGCCTGCTGGGAAAGGTGGAGGAGGGGTTGGGGTTGTTCTTGCTACCTCCAAACAATACACCTGTTTACAGTCTCCTTGGTCTGCCTTTGCTAAATACATTTCTCACATTCCAGCTGCTCCATTCAATAGAGGGGGAAAAAAAGTGCAAAGAGGGACGGCGTTTTCTTATTACAGCACAGAGGGAGAACTACCTGGGACTAGGTGGTTGAGATCGAAAATGGACAATGACTATATTGTCTTATGTCCTATATAGGTAGCCAGAATGTATCAGTGTGCTTGTGTTGTGAGCGACGGTTTCCTCTGCCAGAACAGCAGTCAGAGATATTAACCTACACTGATTTATCAGGTAAAGTCATTAAAGTCTTGATTTCGGACCAAACTTGTAGGAAAGAAGACGTGACACTAAGAGACATCAGCCTCCATAAGACACCTGACTTGTGTTCTTACAAACTATTTGATAAATATATTATATTTACAATAAATATACAAACAGTAAAGAGATAGCAGCCTAGACAACAATAGTTGAACCTACACTCATGCTAAAATCAAGTGCTTCTCTAGAATTCCATCATGAGGCCAATTTTGAATAATCTGCCGTGATCTCTCCGCAATATATTAAACCTAAGTTACACAACTCTGTTTACAGAGAGAAAACCGACAGCCGCAAAACAGATGAGTAGAGTACCATTGCTAGGCAAAGTCATTCAAGCTTATAGAAATAACAAACTACAGCTACAGTAAACCCTGAACCAAAGTCAAACTAATAAATAAATTCTGATCAAGTCTTCTCAGGACAGATTAGTCGTCAACTTTTAGCGCTACAGCTCCGGTTATGCACCCATACTGCAAAATACACCAACAGATGGAAGAAGTATACATCTTAAATCTTAGCGGGGGGGGGGGGGGGGGGGGGGGGGGGGGGGGGGGGGGGGGGTCTCCTTCAGGGTCAGAATCATTAAACATTTCATCAGTAGTAACCTAAACACACATCAACAACAAAATGTTAAATCAAAACAGTTTTAACAAAGTGGCACAGATGTAAATGAGAAGTGATTCAAATATTACCAACTTTGATCAACTTTTTCTAATCAACAACACTTATAGCTACCTTTGATAATTAATTACATGACCATTTATCTTTACCGAGTACGAGCATGCATTCGATGAAAAAAGGCATGACGATGTAGCTCCATTTGTGCTTCAGTAAGTAGGACTGGGTGAACTGACAAGAACTCTCGCAGAACCAGAATCCACAAAATAAAACTTAAAACTTCTCTTCGAACCCTCCTCTGATTATACAGCTTTGAGTAAAAAGGCCGATACATCTACATGTTTTCGTGTGCGTTAGCAACAATTGTTAACAAAGCAAATAGAAAACAAAGTCATTCTCTTCACAAGACATTCAAACTTCATTTTTGAACAAGTTCTACCTCATGAAAAGAAACGAAGGAAAACTAAACACAACATACTTCCAGTAGTCAGACTTCATTAGTTCTGCTGCCTTTTGATAACTTACCAAAAACGGCTAAACAATAAATCCCCCTAATAAATAATTTTTATGTGTGTTTCATTAAATATGTTATATTGCTACTGATGGACGGCTCCGGTCTCCCATGCGCTCTAAAGATTGTATTAACGTATGTTTAGCACCTTTATCCACAGGTGCTTTTACCTATTGACATATAAACATGAACAGACTTACAACTATAGATAAGTAAACAAGTGCATCATCTGATTTGTTCAACTTTGTCCAAACAGCCTCTGACCATCACACACACACACACACCTGTGACACAGTCCAGCTCAGGGAAAAGCTCCAGCATTAAGTTGTTTTCAAATCTTTAGGATATAGAAAAAAATGTCATGATAGTGTAAAATCCAACAGAGAAACTGTTCAGTAGTAGATTTCAGAGGAGTGAAATGAGAATGTCCTGGCACTGGTGACAGATGTGTTTCATCCGATGGAGAGAGTCTTAACAAGGCCGCAGTGAAACTTCCTGATGTGGCGGTAAAGGTCCCCTGACTGAGTGAAGCGCCGTTCACACCACTTACAGGCGTGCGGCTTCTCACGAGTGTGGACTACAGCGTGCCGACTCAAATTATGCGAGTACTGGAAGCTCTTGCCGCACTGGCCACAGGTGTAGGGCTTCTCGCCAGAGTGTGTGCGTTCGTGGCGCTTCAGGGTGTACATGCAGGAGAAGGTCTTGTTGCACTGCATGCACGTGGGGACCGAGCCGTCGGGGGACAGCTTGGACCGAGCTCCGTCCTTCTCTCTGAAGTGTGAGCTGAGGTGCACTTGCAGCACGTGGGGGCTCGGGAAGACTTTGCTGCAGAGCGGACACACGCACACCTGTTGGCCGGGGGGCAGGAGCACCCCGCTGGAGGTGGAGATGTCTGAACAGGCCAGGTCGTCCTCCTCCTCTTCCTCGCTGTCCCCCAGCAGTCGACCCCTCCCATCCGCCTCCCTGCCCGAGACGCCCTCCCCCTCCTCGTCCATCAGGTCCTCCTCCTGGGAGAGCAGGGCGGCTGTGGTGCCGTTGTTGCCTGGGAAGAGGGCAGCGAACCCTGTCACCACTGAGCTCCTGGCACTATTCCCAAAGCGCTTGCTCTCAGGGCTCATCGGCTCACTGTCCTCCTGCTCTGACAGCAAGTCGTGTTCGTCTTTAACAAGTGGCTCAGTGCCCTGCTGCTGGCTGTCGAGGGCCAGCTGTCCCGAGACGTAGGAGGGGTGTAAGGGATCTCTGCTAGACAGAGGCTTGAAAGACAAATCCAGAGCACAGTCCATGTCATCCGAAGCCCGGGACCTCTGGGACAGCAATATGGTGGAACTACTGACATCAGCTTTTGTTTTTCCAGCTGTTTGGATGCAGGGCTCGGCCTCTGCTGACACATAATTGACACCTACAAGGTCCGGGGACCTGCCAGAGTGACCGTTTGCCTTCTGCCTGCTCAGCGCAGACCTATCACAATCTGTGATAGACAGCCTGACTTCGCTTTTGTCCATGTCAAACTCATCTGGAGGGGGGGCCTTGATAAACCCCTGAGACAGTGTGTGGGGCAGTCGCCGGATGACCTGCTTACTGTGCAGCTCGCTATCCAAGGAATTCTCCTTGTCCAGACAGCCAAGTCCAAAACTGTCTTCCATCCTTTCATCCAGGGAGGACAACTCTTTATCCTTCAGTTTACCTTTGCACACTTTCACTATGTCATACATGTGGAGATAACTGGCCGCCGCGAGGACATCCTCCACCGGCAGAGTGCTGAACTCCAACTTCCCCTCATACATGAATTCAAGGAGCAGACTGAAAGCCGGGGCTGTCACAATGTCATTGTTGAGATGCACAACGTCCCTTTTGTCTAGCTGGTCTCTGTAGAAGAGATGGAAGTACATGCTGCAGGAGGCCAGCACGGCTCTGTGCGCTTTAAACCGAGCCTCCCCAACGAGAACAGTGCAGTCACACAGGAAACCTTGGTGGCGCTGCTGACTCAGACACTGCAGCAACTGGCGGCTATGGTCTGGGAACTCCATTCTTCCTTCATAACCTAGTGAAAAACAGGAAAAACAGGATACTGGATAAACGCAGTAAAGCCATCAGCAAAGGAGGAATGGAGCTTCTGTGTTGTGTCCAGGTGCAGAAAAAACAATCACAAGTTGTGCCAAATTTTCAATTGTTAATAAGTTAGTAATAATGTCACCAAACACTTTATATAGTTTCATTCAAAAGTTAATAAATTAAAAAATAAATACATAGCTCATTCATTCAATGAAAAACCATCCCCCTCTATGTCGAATAACTTTGTCCAACTTTAAAACAGAAAATCTACATTTGTTCCAGAAGTGCTGCGCTCACCCACCCACCCATGTATCCCGGTTTAAACGGATCCCGTTCCCAAAGTGTCCCGGGTTGTGGCGCTTTTTCTCTGCGCAGTGACGCGCCGGTTCGTCCCTCACTGTTCACCGGAGAAGTCAGAGGGAAAAACGGACCTCAGTGCTCGTCCACGGGATAAGGAGGCAATAAATAAGCCCCCGGTGCAAAGCGAGCAAACTGGTCTTCTGTTTGCTAATTACACTGCAAGCTGTGGAGTCAGCTGCTCTGACATCACCGCAATGGAAACGGTACCTCCAGCTGTGCTCGCCTTTATACCATATGTTTAACCACGGGGCTGGGCTGTCCAGAAACACACGCAACTGGGGCAAAAACGGTGATTTTAACTTTTTAAATTACATTATTGACAATGAAACTCCCTGTGGTCCTTTTTGCGCACCGGGAGTGCGTGTTTAAAAGAGTTTAAAAAAAAAACATTTGAACAAGATCAAAGCCTTGTCTGGGGAAAAACAAAAGTCAGGATAAAAGTGAACAAGTATAAATGCGTGTGTTTTTATGGAAAAAAGTCAAAGTGCGGGTGGCTAGAGGCGCAGTAAGCCGAGCTCCATGTCCGCGTCGGGAAACGAATCGCTGGGAGTCTTTTAAAAGGAACTCAGTGGCGAACAAGGACACGCTCTCTGTCTGTCTTTTTTTTTTTTTTTTTTTTTTTACTTTCACTCCTTCTTTAAAGTGTTAAACATAGTACTCACACGTATTCCTCGCCGCCCGTTTCCTGCTCTACGAGCCCCGGTGTCCCTTCATGATGTGCGGCCAGATGTTCGCTTCGCCGTGCTGGTTTCTCGAGCTCCAGTCCGACCCTGGTGCTGGTGAGGCAGCCGCACTCAGCGCTGCTGTGTGTGTCAAGCAGGTTGATAATGAGCCAAGTCTCGCGATATCACAGCTCTCCCCACAGTGTGTTGTCTGCTGCTGCGTGAATTCACACAGCGGCAGAGCTCGCCACACCACGTCAACTGGCTTTCCTTCTAAAACACCTGCCCACACACACGCACACACACGCGCACGCGCAAAGTGGAATCTGCAGGAGGTTTGCATCGTGAGGGAAGTGCATTGACTTGCCTTAAAAAGTTGTATTTTGAATGAATGAAATACATTATTGTGTTTATTGGCGTAATCCATTTTGATAAGTGGCCATAAGATTACGTTGTTATGGATACCCATTCCTGCCAGTAAAAAAAAAAAAAAAACTAGAAAAGTAAAATGATAATAATAAAAATGGTTTATTTTCTTGTTTTTTTTTTCTTCTTTTCGAGCAATTTAACACAAACAGAAAAAGCTTTAGTAGTACATTTTTCCATTTGTAGCTTACATGGTTAATATACATGATTAACATTCACATAAATACTGTCGATAACATAAATAAATACTGCTTGAAATGAGATACTTAGTATCGCATAAATATGACTTAGTATCTCATAATGATTTGTATTATTATTTTATTTTTTCTAGTTATTTATTTTTTTTATATTTTTTTTACTGGCAGGAATGGGCTTCCATGCATTTGACACTATATAAATATAAATTCATTGAACTCAGGAGTGCCAAACTCATTGTGGTCCAATTAGAAAAATCCTACCAAGATTTTCTTTTAGCAACATTTACGGTACATCTAATTATATTTCCAATTAACTTCTGTGAAAAGTATTCAATAACTAATATATGGAATTCTTTAACAAGGCATCTTACTTAATAATCATTGTTTTTCTCTGTGCGAAATCATTTTACGGGCCGAATTGGATACTCTAACAGTCCCAATTTGGCCCCTGGGCCTCGAGTTTGACATGTGTATTAAAGGACGGTTCTTCATGCTTTGCTTTAATGCAAACCGGAATTTTAACATTGAAGTATACTCCTGAAAAAGGAGATGTTCGATGTATAGGCTATGTTTAAATAAGCTGAATTTTTTTTTATCATCTTAAACAGTTGAAATGTCATCATGAAAGGTTTAGAGTTTAAAAAAATAAAATAAATATCAACCTCCAGAGTTTGCTGCTGAACTGAGTAACATCTGAATTATACAGCTATTTTCCCCCAAGTATGATGTATGAGAAACACATTGAAGGTGAAATTTAGGCATAAATGCTCATTTTGATACCTTATTAAGTCTCACAAAACACAGTGTTTTCATTTTAAATAATAAGTAAAGTGCTGAGAGCACTGTAACAGTGAAGGTCTTCTTTTTATTTCTTTGGTGAAGCTTTTTTTCTAATCCTGCTCAGAATTTTGGAATTCCTTGGCTCCGAACCACCTTGAGCCTTTGTTTTTCTATAGACAACCTGCATGTGAATTTTTGTGGCTCAAATCTCCTGAAGTTATTTTTTAGTTCTAAAATAAGTTTTGGAGAAAGTGTCCCAAAAATGTTAAAGATAATGGCCCAGGCAGAGGAACAGAGGCTGGAGGTTGCAGCTGCTCATCCCATGCTCATCTCCCCCCCACCACCCTCAGTCCCTCCCCATGCACCCCCAACTGTCTCAGTCACCTTTGCCCTGTGTTCCAGCTGTCGTGCGTTTTGAAAGGGCCATTTGCAGCTCCTCACAGCCTCCTGACACAGAGGGGAATGAGCAATGTGACGGGAGGCGGCAGCCACTGGTCGGAAGGGGCCACCAGCTAGATTCTTATCCACTTACAGCTTTATTCCATTTTTAGTCTGCCTGTTACTGTTACAGAGGCCGGATGTCATAGGGCCTGTGGTCGTGTCCAGATGATCGTAAGCCAGACAGCATCATGATCTTCTGATATGAGCAAAAACTTTTTACTTCTATGTCACTGCAGTCAGCCAAATGTTTTCACAGGAGTGTCAGATGTGCAACCGCATGAGAAACAATCTCCAATTCACTGCAGATACACACACACATCCAGGGGTGGAGCAGCAATATTTAAAAGTGAGGGTGTTCTAAGAGTAGACTCACAATTTAGTTTATTAAATTAATTTACTAAAACCATGATAAAACTGTTATTAAGTCAGTGATATTCAACATATGGCTTTTTATGTCTGAATTTTACTTATTATTTCCCCAAAAAACCTTAAAAAGAGGAAACTTTTTTACTCCCTTTTTACCTTTTTGACTCTTTTTGATTTTTTTCAGATTTTAGCTTCCTTTTGCCAATAATGATTCCTTTTCCCTAATTTTTGTAAGTTCTTTTTGACACTTTTATCCATTTTTTGTCGATTCTTTAACCAGTTTTTGACACTTTTCATCCAAATAAGCTATAACTTTTGCCCAATAACACTTGTTTCCCTTTTCCCCTACTTTTTTCTTCATTTTGTTCCACATTTTTGCCCCTTTTCACTATTGTCTGCCACATTTTGCTCATTTAAGCTACCTTTTGGCATTACTTACCACCTTTTTTCTCTTTTTTTGTCAATTTTTTTGCCATTGTTGATCGCTTTTGTCCCATTTTAGTCACTTTTCACTCTTTTCTTGCTCCACTTTTTCCACTTTTGGACCATTTTTTGCCACCTGTTACTCATTTTTTGTCAGCTTAATCATTGCTGTGAACTCTGTGTTTACCTTCTTGGAACAGCAGCTTCGTCAAATAACTGGCTGTGATTGGCTTGATCACCATTCAGTCAATCTAACTGGACCAATACATTTTCAACAATGAATCCCTCTGTAAAAAGTGATGAATTTTAGTTTTTTATGAAAGTGCGGGTGTCGCATCCCCCCACTTCCCCCACGGGTGAGACGCCCCTGCACACATCATCCATGCAGCAGGAGCAGTGATGTGGACTAGAATCGAAGCGGTGGCCCAGTGTTTCTCTGACCCTGGCCAATGCGGGCACCCAGTAGAGGAGGGGTGTGCGTTCACAGGGCAAGACAAAGCAGTGGTTGTGCCTGGGGAACTGTGGCCTCAGAGAGAGAGGCTCAGCATTGGTGAAGGTTCTCACACATGGAAAAAAGACACACACACACACACACAAGGCAGAGAAAAGGGAGAGACAGTGAACGAGTGAGAGAGAATGACAGTGGGAGATTGGGGGAGCTAGAAGAGAGGGAGAAACACTTCCTGGAGGTTCATTCTTCCTCTGTGCAATCATCAATGGCATTCTCCTCCTGACCCACTCCTCTCTCAGACAAACAAAAGATCCCACATTCCAGTGTAGCCTGACCAGCCAACCAACCAGCCCTGCATACACACGTTCCAACCACATCACTCTTCCACTGGACCTCATCACAGTATATTAACACCCCCCCAATCTATTCCTTTAGAAAAACCTACTGATATTCCAGAATAACAATAACAATTGTTTCAAAAACACACCCAATAATTTCATTAATATTTACAAGTTTTGTCCAATCTATCACCAATAAAATCTATGTTTTCACAAATCAATTCATGACCTGGACGAAAAAAAAATTTGTTTAAAAAATCACTTATTAGCTCCACCAAAGAGGTAATATTTTCAAGAAAGTGTCTATTTGTTCGGTTGCCATACAGACAACCTCCGGTGCCATTATTACAGTTACCGAAGTACACGTAGCGTCTTAGTGTTAGATTTAGGGTTAGCTTATAATCCAATATTGTAACAATTTTTAGGGTTAGGTTTTGGTTTACGGTTAGGTTTAGTCTTAGTCACGTGACCTAAACTGGCCAATGAGGGGCGCTGCGTACGGATAGAATGTCGGTATATTGATACGGAAACCGTATGATAGCCATTGTCTATTTTCAATATTTTATTTATTTGTTTGTTTGACTGTTAGTAGGATTACGTCAAAAGTACTCAATGGATTTTGACAAAATTCCAACCAAAGATAGACCTTACACCATGGAAGATTCTATTACATTTTGGAGATCCAGTTCAGTGTTACAGATTCTGGATTAGTTTGAAAAATCCAATTATCCCTAACTCTCATAATTGGCGAAAAATTCAAAAATTCATATCTCGGTTTAGAATTGACTGATTTTTATTAAATATGACTTAGTTACACGGGGTTGGTTCCTCATTTACCTTACTGAGTTTCATCTGGATTGGATTCAAAATGCACATATCATTGCCATTTTTTGCAAAAAAAAAAAATGTTCATACCTTTGGACCACTGTATATATTGTATAATGGAGATAGAATGTATGTTGTGTGTGAATGATCATGGTACCATGATCATGATCACTGATCCAGATATTTGGTTCCTGGCAGAGGTTTGTGCTCTGTGAGTGCTCTTGTTTATCTATTTTTTATTTTATTTTATTTTATTAATTCATTTTGACTTTTAAATAATGTTACTTATTGGCTTTGAACTTTGTAGGACCTTGTTGTGATATCAACATTTCTTTATTACTCTATTGGCCAAAAGTAATCATACAATTCAAGAGTAAGACTTCTTTTCATGCGCCATTTATGTTATTTTCATACTGTACTGTTTCTTATAACCTCTTTTAACGTATAATGTAGACAGACACGAATCAGATTAAATACAAATATTGTCAGGGAAGACCTTAGGAGAGGAGGACAACTGAATAACCTCGTTAGAAAACATGCGATCCCTCAGCGAGTCCTGTTTGTATGACAGGAACAGCTTGGTGAAATGATGCGGAGCAGCAGTGAGGAACACACTGCAGAGTGAGCGACAAAGAGCGGAAATGACAGACACAGAGGGCACAGGCCAATTGGTTTTTCATCACAGAATGGCCTCAGACAGCTGTCCCCCCAGTTATTTTGATCAGTTATAGTGTAACTTTTTCAAAGTCTTTATCTTCTCATCGCTCTCGTGTATTTATATTTTCTCTCATTCCAATCCTGCAATAAAATAAATGACCAATACCTAATATAATTGAACCTATATTTTACCACTCACACACTGAGGTGAAGGTCCCCTCCTCTACTGACCCATACATGACAAATTATAACGCACTGACACATTTTAGGAACCAGCACTAATTTATTCAGATTTTCAGTCATTGGGTTGAACATTAAAAACCCATCAGTGGCCCCTGCTCACATGACCATACACTGCTTCCTTTAATAGGGACCACTTTGGACAGACACCCCCCACTACAGACTGTCAACAACCAATCACGAGGTTCTTTGGCAAACCACATCAACTTTGTGATTAATATGTTTAATTTCTGCCTGAACAATCCTACGCTCTATAGAAGATACCATGACAACATGCTAATAGGACAGAAGTCATACTCTAGTGCAGTGGTTCTCAAACCTTTTTAGTCCGCGACCTTCAAAATAAAGGTTCCAGGGGCCCCCGCTGTATCTGATGGTGGTTAAACACAAACATGAACATTGAAGAACAGTCATGTGGAGACAGGACCATCTGTACGAGGGAATAAAGGGGACAGCTGTTTGGGATCCATCCATGAAGTCTGCGTCCATTGTTATATGTATTTATTTAATTATCCGAATAATTTCCACTGTTATAAATCAGAAATTAAAAAAAAGTTAAAAGTGACAAAAATGGTGGAAAAGGTGGTGAAATGGATTTTAAAAACCACTGACATTGGTTAAAATTTTCAGAGTGGCTAAAAATGGACAGAAAAAGTGGTAAAAAGGGTTCAAAGTATCAATATTGGCTTACAAGTGGCAGACAAGGGCATGTAGGGTAATGTAATTAAAAAAGTTGGAACAATTAGTTTAAACTGGTAAATAATGGGCATGAGAAATCGGGATTGTGGTTGAATTGGCAAAAATAAGCATAAAAGTGACAAAATCAAATGAAAATTTGATGGAGAAGTGGCAGAAATGGGAGTAATGTAGCAAAAATGCATTAAAAGGAGCAAAAATATGGCAAGAAAAAGAGATGAAAATAGGTTATAATATGGCAAGAAAAAGAGATGAAAATAGGTTAAAATATGGCAAGTTTGGTGTAGTTGCAGAAAAAAAGGGTAAAAATAAGCATAAATGGGCTTTAATTGTTCAAAAAATGTTCTTAGTTTCTTGACTGCATCTGGCAACCCTCTCCCAGTGTCTTGCGACCCCAAATAGGGTCCTGACCCCAAGGTTGAGAATACATTTGTTTTTATATAGTTCCCACACAGGCAGAAGAAATCTGTTGACGTTTCCAGATGATTAATAAGCATCATAGTTTCTGTGCTACGGGCAGGTAAATTATGTCTATTTCTGATGCTTCCAGACTTCTTTGAAACAGACTGAGGTGGCCAGCCTATACATGCCCGAAACTGGTTTAACTCGTGCTTCTCCAGCAGCGCACGTTTCATTGTATCTGCTCATGGCAGTTATTTCTAATTTTACACATCTGATGTGATACACGTTGGATAATATGTAACGTGCTGGGCTTTTTTTTATGATCTCAGGTTTTGTTTTTCTTGATAAAAGTATTTATTTCTGCCTTAAAAAATTAAATTAAAAAATAAATTAAAGTATAGGCCTATTACAATCCAACAGACAAAATGTGGTTGCAGGTTTGCTCTCTTTATTGTAGGCACATCTGAGTCAGAAAACATACGTGATTTAATCGCCTGGGAGGCTTGTAGTAGAAATGTCAATAGCCCATTTCAAAGAAACCCAGAGAGGAAACATGTCTTGTTTCGTATCAGCAAGCTCAACTTCTGTTATGCTTTTACAATCAGGTGTCTCCAAAACCAAGTCATAAATCAACCAGTCAAGCCACAATGTTTCAGAGCTGACACAACAGGAAGTTCATAGAATTCCCATCCTTTCCTGTATTTCTTTAGGTAGTTTCTGATAATGTATATCACAGTGGTTGCCTGAGATGCAGACATGTTGATTTAATGTTATACATGAACCATATTTATCCTTTTCCTGTGTGAAACAGAACTACAACTGCAGCATATGTTAGTAACAGAAACACCCTAAATTGATTTTATTATTATTTGACCAAACAGTCATTTGAAAGAGCTCAAATGCACTGCATTAAATAAAAACACAAATTCTGAATGATTGTTCAATGTACTAAAATAACCATTACAAGTTATTTAAGGTAAACCTGGATTTACTTTCCTAATTCAAAACTGATTGCTGTTTACTTATAGCTTTAAATGCCTGAAATTTGAATTAATTGGATTCAAATTAACACTGTGTATTGACATTGCCCGGTTAACCTTCTGTTTTATATATATATATATATAATATATATATATATATATATATATATATATATATATATATATATATATATATATATATATATATATATATATAAACAAAAACTATATCAAAATATATTTATATTTTCTTCTACTAATAAATACAAAACTATAATTTTATCATATATATAGGAACTCTGTGTGTATCTACACACAATAATACCATCCCAAATCAGATTGATTAAATGGTAATTTAATCTTTTTTTTCCAGCCATAAACTATTTTCATGTATAATTAACTAAAATCTTCATGTAATTTAATGTTGGCATGTCTTTTATTTTGAAAGACATTTTCCTTTTTACAGGCATGCTGTGAAATGCATGTTGCACAGAAAAATATTTGGATTTATGTTTTGAAAAAAGATTAAATGTGTGTGTGTGTGTGTGTGTGTGGTGTGTGTGTGGCTCGATTGTGTGTGTGTCTCTTTTGTGTGTGTGTGGGGTGTGGGTGTGTGTGTGTCGTGTGTGTGTGTGTGTGTGTTTTCATCAGCTGTTTTTGAAAAACTAAATTTGGTTGGTTGAATTCTTAAAAAAAAAAAAAAAAAAAAAAGTGGGTAGCGATTTAATGACCATAGCAAAACGTGGGTCCCAGGGTGAGATCAGTTGAGAACCCCTGAACTAGACTATATCTGAAATAGTCCTGATGACTAAATTTGGACTAAAACTACATTGTATTTTAGTAAAAAGGCTATGACCAAACAAAAAATGATGATACAAATCAATGCTTGAATTCAGAAGACCCTCGAGAGTGAATTCTTCTGTCATCAATGATGTTCATCGATTTGCATGGCGATTTACTTGATTTTTTTTTTTTTTTTTTTTTACATAATGCCCTAAAAATAATTTAAACTCAAAATTAAAATTATTTGAAGGCGGTTCCAAAAATTTTTATTTATTTATTTAATTTTTTTTTGCAGTATGTTGTTGTCTTTTTGTTTTTTTTTTTGTTTTTTTAGTCAGAAACATAGAAAAAATACAAAGTCAATTCACAAAATCTGATATCACAACAAAAAAATAAGCAGTGATATTTATACCTCCAAAAAAATTTTGGGAGCAAATTGCACTTCAACATTCATCTGAGAGTATTTAAAGAAACATGTTAAACTATCGTGCAAGATTGTAAAATATTCTAAAAACTAAAACATTTCAATTAATATAGTAAATTCACAGGAATAAATGGGTAAACATAAAATAAAGGATATCCATTACATAGGGGTGTGTATTGCCTGGCCTCTGGCGATACAATTCGTATCCCGATACATAGGTCACACTACGATACGATATATCCCGATATTACAGTATGAGGCAATGATTGCGATTTTCTTTTTTTAAATATTTGATTTAAGCAACTAATCTGTAAATGTGTACACCTTTATGAGAACATTATGTATGAAATATATTTTATTGCTATATTTTACACTCAAAACATTGGCTTTAACATGCCATGTGCCAACAACTTGAAATAAAAAAATAACATACAATCTGCCTGTGGCTTTTAAACCAACTATAACTTTAGTGCAACATGACTTTAGTGAAACTTACCTGAGGTTTATGCCGAGAACAACAAATAAATGCAAGAAAGTTCATTTTAGATTTTATTGAAAAAACACAAGCTGGTCAACATGCCCAGGTTTCAGTGCACTTCTTTGTGTAGTTACAATGTCTCCTGCAGTGGAAAAAACTTTCCTGGATAAATGATGGTTAAAAAATTAATAATAATAAAATAAAAAAAATTAAAAAAAAATCGATATGGATGCATTTTCGACGTAATATCGAGATATATCGCCGAATCGATTTCCCCCCCAACACCACTATTATTACATAAGTTGTTGTGTATCTGTTCCCTAATGGGACCGCTGACAGTTTACTATGACTCTTCCTCTTCCTTTGCAGAAGCGGCCGTTAAAACGGGCGGCGCTAGGACCCGGTGGAGCGTGCTTTCTCGGAGGCACCGCAGACAGCGCGTGAAGGGAGGTGTAGTGGAAGAAAGGCTGGAGAGAAACGGAGTCAATGAGAGCACTTTTCTCCAGATTGTTGAAGGACTTACCCACTCCAAACACCGCCGAAAAGGCTCGCCACAATGACACGGACACGCTGTTGACTGCCTGTCCAGGTAAATGTGCTCGTTTTCCTCCGCATGGCTCACAACAAGAGGTCGACAGCTAGACAGGGTAGGTCCCCATTGTACTTAACATGGGATGCGGTTATTCTCACTCAAGCTGCCCTGCTAGGCCCCATATCCTTTAATCGATTAATGCAACTATAAAATCAACCACTCTCCTCACATTCTCCTCAAATTATCCTCGTAAAGCGACGTTTAGGGGACTTACACCGCCTGCTTGCTCATCTACAAACATCTCGTAAGCTCTTTAGCAGGTCAGCCATTCATTTTCTTCTTCTTTTCTTTACAATGACTACTTTCAGAGACGCAGCCCTCAGGCTAGTCATGTTACTCTAAACGACTCTGCTCTGCTAGAAAGTTGTTTTTGTTTGCTTTCTGGCCCAGGAGGCAGGGAAACGAGAAGCTCAAGCAGGCTCATTCATTGTTATGAACCTCTACTCAGTTTGTTTACCTGAGCGAGAAAGCTGCAGCTAAGCTCTCATTTAAAACCAAGGCCATTATACACACTTGTATTCACGTCTACACTATGTGGCACACCATAAAGTCCACAATTGGGATCTTTTATGTCATATTAGGTGTTATTTTTCCTGTTATGAGGTTTTTTTTTCCCATGTGGGATGTTGTTTTCTGTGATCAACCCACTTACAGAACAGAATTGTGTATCTACACTAAAATATGTTAACTACAGGGTTTTACAAGCATGTTTGTTTTCATAGTGTGTGTGTGTGTGTGTGTGTGTGTGTGTGTGTGTGTGTGTGTGTGTGTGTGTGTGTGTGTGTGCGTGTGTGTGTGTGTGTGTGTGTGTGTGTGTGTCCAAATCACAGGATCGTTCTGCTCCCCATCAAAACAGCACAAGTTTAAAAAACATGGACCAGAGCGCTCACATTACTCGCACTTAGGGATGTCGCGATACGACTTTTTCACTTCACCGATATGATGCCGATATTGCAGCCTTGAGTATTGGCTGATATCAATTCGATGCGATATCATACATACTTTTATTACTCATTTGGTAGTGTAGAATGTTAGAAGAGGCTGGATCAAGTGATGTCACTCAAACAGAGAACAATAGTCAACAATTCAATTTCGCTTCAGTTGTTTTTTTACGGTCAATTAATGGTGGGAACAACTAAGGGCGGGGACAAAAACCTATCGGAGCGCTTAAATTGGAGATTTTAGATGTAGTCCGACAAAATCCCTTATTCGTTTTGTGGCTGATAACGGACCGATATCAATATCGGATCGAGACACCCCTACTGTCTGCTTTTTTCCTTCATCTCCCAGGGTTCATGGTGCATGTAACGTCTAGAAACAGAACATTTTCCCCCCGGGTATGTGGTGTCAAAATGTGTTTGTTTTTTTTTTTTTGAGACTGTGACGGTCTAGTGTGTGTGTATACGCAGGAGGATTCGACATGTGACCTGAAGAAGACGCAACAAGCTGGTCCAATGATGCACCCAGTGACATCCCACCTCTCCTTGTACTATTTAGAAAAAATACCAGTCACCTCCCACCCAATCCCAGGGCAGCACTCTTTGACGCATGTGCCACCAGTTGCATGGAGAATCTAAGGAATGTTGTTTGAATTTTTGTCCTTGTGAATGGGCAGACTTGCAGACAGGCCTAGGAGTCTTTAAGATGGTGGCTCAGCCTATCCCAAGTCTAAGCCTGACCTCTAGTTTGACCAAGCCTGGAGTGGGAAATAATCTGGGAGTTTGTATAAATTGAAAAGCAGAGCGTGCAATGAATATGTTTAGAATCCAGTGCTTTTAGATGGTTTTGAAATGAGATAAACTTAATATCTATAAATATTTTGTGTCCTTATTCATCTTTGGTTGAGGTGAAAGGAATTTGGGACAACAGCACTAACAGACTAATTTAAATAAAATCTAAATAAAATAAATCAAACAGCTAAGCAGGAATACAAATAGACCCACGTGACTTATATCACTAAACATGTAACATTTTATTCCAACAAGTTCATTTTGTCTTCTTCATTTGAATAATATGTCAGGGTTTTTTCAGGAAATTTCCTTTGATCTCCTGACATGTTTCAACTTCCAACTGTCAGTCTTCCTCAGAAGCGTCTGCTGATCACTTTGATGTGAAACCATAACATATTATGTGTAACATTGCGTGAAAAATCCCTCCACAGGTAGTAGATCCTTTAGAAGTTAAGTAAAGTTTTCGTTTATGATAGAATATATAAAATTCTTTAAAAGTAATGTACATCAAAGGTTAAAATCACAGTAGGCTAGGCTAACAGTATCCTAACAGGCTCCTAAGCTCCTCCTCCAAAGCAAAGCACTTTCAATAATTAGTCAACCAAGTTGTCATCCTCTTTTAAAAATGTGAAATTTCCTGGGACAAGATCATATAGCAACTCCTTATGAATAATGCTCAACATAGTTGAACATGGGCAGTATTTTCTCTCATCCTTATTCTTGACATAGGGCCCTGACTGTGGAACAAGATGCTGTATGTTTGTGTGATAATGTATGTGTTGTTGTAACAAAACTATAATTTATTTTAATGTAATGTGAATAAGTGTCAAATCCATGTGAACAGTTTAGCCCTAATTGCATTAAGTTGAGTTATGGTGAAGTTGTTTGTCGTGACAGGGTTTTTTAAAAAAAAAAAAAAAAGCAGGTTTATTTTGTCTTTTAAGGTTGTTGTTGTTGTTGTAGCTGTTGTTTGGTATTCAGTAAGTCACAGACACGTTATTCTCACCATTAATGGTGTAATTTCAGGGAACTCAAAAGAGGAACTTCCTACTGTACTTTGGAGTGTACTAACTCTTTTCACCATGGTGACCTTTTACAATAACAACAAATGTAGCTCAAGGGACAAGTAACAGGTTTGTACAGTTGTTTTTTTTTTGTTTTTTTTTTTTAAAAATAGATGATTTGTTCTACCCTTTTCAGCCATATTCTAGTTCAGGGGTTCTCAACTTTTTTAGAATTCAGCCCACCAAATGTAGTTTTTCAAAAATGGCTGTGGAAAACAGACATGTAATCTTTTTAAAAAAAAAACATAAATCTATATATTTTACATCTCTCAGAATGCCTGTCAAAAGAAATGGTTTTTTGGAAAAAAAAAAAAAGTCTAGTCCAAAATGAGGCACAGTATTTATTTATTTTTGACTAGCTATACGCGACCCACTTTTCGGACCTGACCCACCAGTTGAGAATCGCTGTTTACATTCTTGCTTACTCTCGGCATGAGTAAACTACTACCACATCCTCATCTATTGATCTGTTGGGGAAGTACTCTATTGATATCGGGTTGATTTTCTGCTTCCTGTAGTCAATGAGTGTTGCTCTCATCTCGGACTCAGTGACAGTCTCGCTGTGTGGCATCTTTCTCTCAATGGCTTTCATTTGCATTGAATGGGTGGGTGGGTGTGTGGCCCCCCCAAGCAGGAGCCAGAAAGATGAATGATTGAAAGCTGCATTGACTCAGAAGGCGGGCGAGCGAGTGAGTGAGAGAGCGAGTGGTGATGGCGGCCCAGAGGCCTGAAGAGCATGTGACCTGCTGCCAGGGTACTGGGTTCATTCAGTGGCTGCTGGCTGTAGCGTTGGCAGCGCCCCAGCTTTTCCACACAGGCCGCAGCAGCAACAGGTCGCTCCCATTAAAACATCAGCTCTCTGTTGTGGCTGCAGAGCCAGGCTCATGCATGTGTCATTTTTGGCTGTGGTGCGTGCGTGCGTGTGTGTGTGTGCGTGTGTGTATAGCGTTTGCATGCCTGTGTAGCAGAATACACACTATTGATCAATCAATCAATCAATCAATCAATCTTTATTTGTATAGCGCCAAATCATAACCAATGGTATCTCAAGGCACTTTACAGTAGAGCAGTCTTAAGGACGGACTCTTCATTTTATGGATACACACATATGCATATATACGTATATACACATACATATGTATCCCACACCCAACATGAATTCATCATGGCGGCAAGGAAAACCTTCTGTTAAGCAGCAGGAACCTTGTGTGGATCCCATTCCTATGATGAACAGCCATCCACGTTATGCTGTGTTGGGTGTGTGCAGAGAAAAGGGTGGAGACAGAGCCGCTGAGACTCTGTAACTCCACACTGAGGATCCCACGGACCTGCAAGACAAAAGCCAGAAGGAGTACAGGAGCAAACACACAGGGGAGTAAGCAGACATAGAGGGAGTGTTTGAAAGAGGAATGGGACCCTCTCCGGTCCCTCTCTAACCTAAATGACCTCTCTCTTAACGCCCTCTCCAACCTCTCTCCAACCGAGCATGCCAGACCCCCCCCCCCGGCAGTCTATGCCTATTGCATCTTAATTATGAGCTATGAGCTGGTTCCTAACTAAAAGCTTTATCAAAGAGGAATGTTTTGAGCCTAACCTTAAAGGTAGAGAGGGTGTCTGCCCCCCGAACCGTGGTTGGTAGATGGTTCCAGAGAAGTGGGGCCTGATAACTGAAAGCTCTTCCTCCTATACTACTTTTAGAGATGAATGGAACAACGAGTAGTCCAGCATTTTGAGAGCGTAGTGTTCTGGGGGGATTGTATGGCACTACAAGCTCCTTGAGATAGACTGGTGCCTGTCCATTTAGGGCTTTATAAGTGAGAAGAAGAATCTTGAATTCTATTCTATATTTTATGGGAAGCCAATGCAGAGAGGCTAATACAGGAGTAATGTGATCTCTTCTCCTAGTTTTAGTCAGTACACGTGCTGCAGCATTTTGAACCAGCTGAAGTGTCTTAAGCGACTTGCTCGGGCAGCCTGCTAAAAGAGAATTACAATAATCCAGTCTAGAGGTAACAAAAGCATGGACTAGTTTTTCGGCGTCGCCCTGAGACAGGATAGATCTGATTTTAGCAATGTTACGGAGATGAAAGAAGGCAGTTCTTGAAGTTTGTTTTATGTGAGAGTTGAAGGATAAATCCTGATCAAATAGAACCCCAAGGTTTCTAACAGTTGTGCTTTGTGCCAGAGTAATGCCATCTAGGGCAGTTAGGCTAGCATAGGTTTCTCTAAGGTGTCGCGGGCCCAGTACAATGACCTCAGTCTTGTCTGAGTTGAGAAGAAGAAAATTTTGGTCCATCCAGGCCCTAATGTCCTTTAGACAGGCCTCAAGTTTAGATAGCTGATTTGTCTCACCTGACTTCATTGATACATACAGTTGGGTATCATCAGCATAGCAGTGAAAGTTAACAGAGTATTTTCTCATAACATTACCAAGGGGGATCATATAGATACAGAAGAGGATTGGACCTAGCACAGAGCCCTGAGGAACCCCGTAGCTTACTTTAGTGTACACAGAAGACTTATTATTCACGTGTACAAACTGGTACCTATCAGATAGGTAGGACTTAAACCAGTTTAGGGCAGTCCCTGTGATTCCAAGTAATTTCTCTAATCTCTCTAGTAGAATATAGTGATCTATAGTGTCAAAAGCTGCACTAAGATCTAATAAAACCAGCACTGAGAGTCGTCCTTCATCTGAAGCCCAGAGTAGATCATTAGTTACTTTAACTAAAGCAGTCTCTGTGCTGTGTTGAGCTCTAAAGCCTGACTGGAAGTCCTCGAACAGGCTGTTGTTTTGAAGAAATTCACAGAGCTGAGCTGCCACAACTTTCTCAAGAATCTTTGAAATAAAAGGAAGATTAGATATAGGCCTGTAGTTTGCTAAAGTGCTGGAATCAAGAGTAGGTTTTTTGAGAAGGGGTTTGATTACAGCTACTTTAAAGGACTGTGGCACGTAGCCTATTGATAGGGATATATTTATTGTCTCCAACAAAGATGGGCAGACTAGGGGAACAACTTCTTTAAACAGCTTAGTTGGGATCGGATCTGAAAGGCAGGTCGATGGTTTGGAGGATGAAATAATAGAGTTAAGTTCCTGAAGTCCTATATGTGTGAAACAGTTTAGGTTAGGCCTATTTACATTTAATGGTACAGCAGGCCCAGGTGAAGGCAGGGAGTGGCTAATTTTATCTCTAATCTTGTGAATTTTATCGTTAAAAAATGTCATAAAGTCCTCACAGCTGAGGGCTAGAGGAATCATGGGCTCAATAGAGCTCTGACTTTGTGTTAGCCTGGCTACAGTGCTGAAAAGGTACCTCGGATTATTTTTATTTTCTTCAATTAGTGAGGAGTAGTATGTAGATCGACTATGTCGTAAGGCTGTCATGTATTTACTATGGCTTTCTTGCCAAAGTATTCGTGACTCCTCTGTTTTATTGGAGCGCCACATTCTCTCTAATTTACGGGTTGTTTGTTTGAGTGTGTGAGTTTCAGAGCTAAACCACGGAGCTTTCCTCTGACGTTTAATAGTTTTTTCCCTCAATGGGGCAATTGAGTCCAAGGTGGATTTTAGTAGACTAGCAGAGCTATCGACAAGCAGATCCAGTTGAGAGGGGTTATAATTAATATCATAGTTATTTATTGGATGGTGCACTGAGTTTAAGGCAGCAGGAATGGCCTCTTTAAATTTAGCCACAGCACTGTTGGATAGATTTCTACTTGTAACTATTTTATTGCACAGTGCGAGATCCTCTAGGATAATGTTAAAAGATATTAAAAAGTGATCTGATAGCAGAGGATTTTCAGGGTAGACTTTTAGTTCATTAATATCAAGGCCATATGTTAGAACAAGATCAAGAGTATGATTTAAACGATGAGTAGCTTCATTAATAGTTTGAAAAAAGCCAACTGAGTCTATTAGGGACATAAAGGCTGAGCTCAGGCTATCACTATCTTTGTCCACATGGATATTAAAATCTCCTACTATCAGTATTTTATCAGAACTGAGGACTAAGTTTGATATAAACTCAGAGAATTCTGATAGAAATTCAGAATAAGGGCCTGGAGGACGGTAAATTATCGCAAATAAGACTGGCTGGCAGGTTTTTGATTCGATATGAGATAAATTTAGAACCAGGCTTTCAAAGGAAGTGTAACTGGCCTTTGGTTTAGGATAGATTAGGAGAGAGGAATGATAAATAGCTGCTACACCACCTCCACGGCCTATGTCTCGTGGCATATGAGTATTTAAATGACTGGGAGGAGTGGCTTCATTTAAACTAACATATTCATCTTGATACAGCCATGTTTCAGTTAAACAGAATAAATCAAAGTTATTTTCTGAGATAAGGTCATTTACTAGTAGAGATTTGGATCTCAGTGATCTAATATTTAATAGAGCACATCTAATGGTTTTATGTTTTGGTGTTTCTAGATTTGAGATTTTAATTTTTTTCAGATTTTTATAATTGATAGCTCTTTTATTTGATTTTATGTTAAAATCATTGTGAAATATGGGTCGGGGGACTGACACCGTCTCCATAAAATAATATTCATCACCATCACAACAGTTGTCATGGCGATGAACACAGCTATCCTGATAGCAATGGGAGGGAAACTGTCCTAAGGCAAGCGCAGAGGGGCGTGGAGGACTCCCCCTCTGTAACATGGTCTCATTCATGAGATGTCATAAATGATAAATGATAAATGATCCTGAAAGCATGTAGTTTGTGTGATCCTGACTCAGTTTGAACTGTACTCAGTGGGTTTCGGGGTTGGGGTCAATTACATTTCTCAATTACAATTACCTTTTCAACTACCCATGTTCAATTATGATTACAGTAACCAGCATTTTTTCCAATTATAAATAAATTATAATTATCATTTTTACCCTGAAAGACAATTATGTTCTCAATTACTAAAGTTCAATTACAATTCTGCTCTTTTATTCATATAGCATTGTGATGATTATGTTTTTTTGTGTGTGTATGATGTTGTTTTAGCATCTACATGTTTACATTTTAGTGCATTGATTATAATATGTTTGGAATTTAGCATTTAACTATCTCTTTGTCCATTCATATTATTGTGACTGTAAAATTTTATTGTCACTAAAATTCTATTCTATCCTAACTCTAACCCTTTCCACCTATGAGTGTGAAAATTAACTAACAGTTAGTGGGAAAGCTTAATTTGAGACGTATTTTAATATTTGTTCATGTGTAAGCCATACACCTGTTTTGCATTTAATTAAATTGTAGTTGACAGTTTTTTTTGTTTTTTTTTTTTTTTAGAAATTCCATGGTAATTACTATTACAAAGTAATTATCTGAACTCAATTACGATTACAATGGTGACATATTCTTAAAATACAATTAGTATTATAATTATGCCATGATTGCAATTAATCTCCGGGACAATTTCAGCATAAGTTGTGGAGGAACACAACCTCGGTGCAGTAAACAAACACTGAGCCAAACAAACCTTGTTTTATTAACCTGTTTGCTGTGTGTTTGCTTGCTGAAGTGAGGTGAAGTAATTGGAAAAGTGGTGTTGAATGTATACTTGCAGACGGATGTAATCAAGCCTAGGGCTGCGCTGACTCGTGGTCTGTCAATAGTGACATTCACTTCCTGTTGTTGTCCCCTTCAGTAAGCTGGATGAGGCCGCTCAAACAGAACTCTCTTGTGATGACTGTACTCTGATGGAGCGGCAGGAATTACTTCTGTCTCTGGTAAGAGGTTGCAGACTGCTGTAGTGTAGTGTGTGACATTTGGGTGAACAAAGGTTGCAACGATCTTTTGATTCTTGTGATTTCTCAGTGAATTAGAACAGGCTTTATCTTGGTTTGGAAGTGATTACATCAAAATGGTCAAGTGTTCTTCTTTGGATAGCCTGGAATTGTAGTTTTTTTAAAAAGCGCTATTGATTGGTATGTGATATATCTATGATAAAAATGATGCTGTTGAATGTCAGTAGTGTTTTCTTTGATTCTGTGAAACTGTTTGACTTGCTTTTAGTCATCTGCTCCCTCCCTCCCTCACTTATATATGATTTATGTGCTGAGCTTTACCTTCTCAATCCATTTTTGATGGATAACAAGAATGTACTTTGAATTTCTTTATATGTATTCTGTTCATGTATAGATTGACTTTCTGCTTTTTTTTGTCAACTGTTTTGGTCTTAAAAAAAAAAAAAAGATCACCATCTAAACTTACTCAAACAGATTTGTAGCGTAGATAGTAGAGCCACGTTGTTGTTGTTCCATAAACACCCCTATGACATTTGGCTGTTTCACATTCGCATAACAATTACATCATCCGACAGCTCTGTGGGTGTTTTCAAGGTAAACCAAATATGAAAATGAGGCACAAGTGAGTTCTTCTCACAATAATAAATTATCATGCCTACAATCTCACTTCCAGGTCATTTATAACTATGCAAACTTCCACTCTTATCACTTGGTTGACGTTGTGAAAAAGTTCTGTATTGCAGTAAACAAAAATGTATTTCTAACACTCCAACAAAAAAAAAAAAGAAATTCATATGAGTTCTGCAATCACATTATAGGACTTTTACACCACAACTTTTATAAAGTGAAACTTTGTTTGAATTAATAAATAAATAAATAGATAAATAAATGAATAAGTAATTACTGGTTTAAAAAATTACATTAAAAGTAGAATTGTTTTCTATGTAATTTGCCGACTCTTAATTTAAAACTGATTTTATTCCATTACACTTATGAGAAACTTATGTTTTCCTACCATAAGGCTCACTTTGAAATGAAAAGGGTAAACTTTGATTTGAAATTGAAACACATTATTTATTCACATTTTTTTTTAAAAATGTGTATTCAAAATGAGTTTTTTTTTTTTTTTTAATCCAGACTTTCAGCTACTTTTAATTTTCTTTAGGTAATTTTTTTCTATATCACTTTTCCATAATTTTTGGCATTATCATTGTTAGGGGTGTGAAAAAAATCAATTTCACGATATATGGCAATTTTTGGTCGATTTTAAATTGATTTTTTTTTTTTATCGATTTAAAAAAAAAAAAAAAAAAAATGTTTTTTTTCTGATATTTAATCAATATTTTTGTAAATGTATTTTTCACATTTTTGTGGGCGTGTGTTTTCTACTCCTGGAGACATTGTCACTTAGCGGAGCAGCCTAACTACTGGGCCTGTTGACCAGCTCCTGTTCCTACATAAAAACCTTGAAAATTGTGCCACTTCCACACCTCCACTCCGATAGATGGTGCCGTAGATATAATAATAATCAATTTGTCCTCTGAATGATCAATATCTTCTGTTGAGCATACAGTATACAGCAACTTGATTTTTCACCTCTGTTTAATTTTGATGTCAACTGGGTAGAATATTGTGATATCAGTTACGCATCATATTGCAATATCTTTGCCAATACTCAACCCTAATCATCGTAGACTTTATGACTCACCTTTTTTCTCATTCCACATATTCTTGTACTTTTGAATGTTTAAGTGAGAAACACTCATCAAATCCCGACAACAACAGAATAATTATGTAAAATGAGAGCGTATATATCGTCACTAGCTTCAAGCTTCCATGTCTTTAAATGTTTACTTCCTCAAGGTGTCCACTGTCTTCTTTTTTATTTTAAATGGGAGTTGGCAACTATCCTGCAGCAATGTTAGTTGCCTGGTTGCAACACATTAGCAGGTTAAAGTGGAAATCCTTTTTTTCCTCTCCAGGCTGGTTAGATTAAAAAAAAAAAAAAAAAAAAGCAATCCATTCCATCAGGAATGGCTCCCTGTTGTAAACACTAATGAATTGTCCCCATGCTAGAGATTTCAAACTACAGCCTTGAACAGATATTTGTACCTTAAAAAAGGAATGGTTCTATTAAAAAAAAAAAAAAAAAAAAAAAAAAAAAAACACTAAGAACCTGTTTGGGTTCTAGGCTTTCCACTACAATGTTGATTTGAGGGTTAATATTCATTCAGACCAACAGTAAACTCTTTCACCTCAAGGTAGGGCTAATTTTTACTTCTTTTCATCTAATAGGTAACCACCATTGAGAAGGCGGCTATAAAACCCAGGACCCGAACTCCAGGCTCCTGCAAAGGATTCACTGAAGGGAACTTGGGAAACAGAGTTGGGTCTCTCTCTGTTGGAAACCTGGACTCTCCACCAACATGACCAATGTGGTGATTGTCAAGGAGGGATGGCTGCACAAAAGAGGTAAATTAACCTTTGGGTTTTTTGTTTTGTTTTTTCAGTTGTATTCCAATGTCTTTTGACATTTAATGTCATTAAAAGATGGGGTTTAATTTGGTTTATTAAAAATGATAAAATCTCATCAAACTCTATACACTTGAAATCCTTCACGTACAAACAAGCAATAAAACCAAGTTGGCACAGAACGCAAAATATGTTAAGCTTCTGAATTATGTTGAAATCCTCCTGTCAGTGCACTTCAAAGATAAAAACAAATTGGTGTTTACATTTTCCGCTGTAAAATCATTATAGTGTACCAACAAATTAGATTTTTTATATATTTATTTAATACTAGTGTAACAAATCAACTTGTATTTTATATATAGATGCTAAAAAGATAAAGTTATGGAGAATAAGTAAATGTATTCAAATTGGGCTTTATGTGTGGTATATTTATTTTAAAAAGCCAAACAGTTGGAGAGTTCCCTCTGGGCCCCATTTAGCAGCTCTGACAGTGCTGTGTAGCGTGGCGTAGTTTAGTGTCGGGCGTGAGTCCTGTTGTTTGGACGAAGAGGCATTCCTCGCATACCTGCTGGCTTTGAGCAGCTTTGTGTGTGCATACTAACTTTGCCTTCAGCTGTGGCTGCCTCAAACAGAGCCCACTACACCACCACTATCATCTGGACCACCAGTGGCAAAAATGGGAAAAGGAGCTGCACCAAAGCAACTGAATTGTATCAAAGCTGGGGATGAAAACATTCAAAGTTAAAAGGTCTAATAAAGTTTTTCCAGTTGGGTTCATTACAACAACTTGTGAGCTCTTGTCTGATTTTGATGACTTTGTTAAAGAGCTGTGAGCTGCTAGTGCTCTGTAAATAATAGGCTTTCTGTCTCACTAGACATTTTATGCAAACTGTTAGTCATCAAATGTGGAAAAATATTTCTGTTCTACATCACACACGAGAAATGTAATGTTTCAGGCTTTAGTTGTTAACAATGTTAACTAAAGTCATGAGCAGGTCAATTCAATTCAACATGTCATCTCATAGGGCTCCATCACATTATATAGTGTTTTTTTTTTTTTTTTAAAGAAAAAAAACCCATTATTTCCACATAAGCAGCAACAATGGAGAAGATAAACTCCAGACTCAGAAGTAGCTGACATCTGCTGGACTGTTTGGGGTTAGCGAACAGAGGAGGAAAGACTAGAAAAAATAGAGAGAAAACTAGACGTGTCCCGATCCGATATTGATATCGGATATCAGCCAGAAAACGAATATTGGATGTTATCGGACTCCATCTAAAATCTCCGATATAAGCTTTCTGATAAGTTTTTGTTGTTTTTGTCCCCGCCCTCAGTTGTTCCCACCATATACTGACAGTAAAAATTAGCTGAAGTGAACTTGAATTGTTGACTATTGTTCTCTGTTTTAGTAACAACAGTTGGTCAAGCCTTTTCTAACATTCCACACTACAAAAAAAGTAATCATAGTATGTATGATTTGTGCTGGTATCAGATTGGTATGGGCCAATACCCAAGGCTGCAATATCGGTAACGTATCAGAAGTGAAATCCAAGAAATACACAAACTGCTGCTGCTATGAATTTCAAAGGGAACCTCTACTCTATTAAATAATGTTGCTTCAAATGGTCTCTATTGTTCTTAGCCAAAGAGTCATGCTTTTGAATGTTTTACATAGAAACATGTTATGTTTAATGTCTTCCAAAACCAATTCAAGATCTTGGGATTGCCATCTTGATTGGCACGCAAAGTATTGTGGGTTGGTGACGCCGTTACCTTTCATAGTACTTGAATGTGTTTTCTCATGAAAACGATCAGCAGATTTTACTCACGGGAGCGGTCCCAACTTTAGAAGACATATCAGATTTTGTTATTTGGGGCATTTTTAAGGAGATTTTCTTACAATCACAATAGTATCATTTAGGGCTACAGTTGTGAATAAAAACCAGAGAAATTATTTCTACCAAGTAAAGATTTGTATTTGAAGCCTTATAAGTGGTTTCTAATGCAATATTATCCAAATCTTGTTTGATCTGGCCAAATCAGTGAAGTTTGTCAGTTTTAAGTAAATTATTTAGAGTAAATGAGAGTTTATAATTTACACGTAATCAGTCAATTTAAGTCAACAATTTAAGCATGGGAATGAAAACATTTTATAAGTGGTAAATGATCACTATGGAACACATTCCAAGTGAAAGGCAGAGTAAACTATATCTGTTAAATTGACTGTTTAGATGCACACATTAATAGGTTTTTGTTCCCACAAACATGGACACACGCATAGGGACACTCAGACACCCTTGTAGTTGTGACAAACACACTAAAACAAACCCTCCTTGAAGGATAGTGAGTTGGCATGCTGTCGCTGGCCAGCAGCTGTGCCCTGTGAAATGTCACCCAGAGCCTCAGTGTTTTGATCAGAGGGCGTTCTCCTACTTTCTTGACAGAGAGGCTTTTAGTGTCACTTCACTGTCACACAAGCTTCGCCCCAGAGTCACTGCACAGAAGGTGAACCTACTGCAGCCCCGTCTCACTGTCCATCACCTCAATGTGGTAGCTTAAACCCAACAACTATTTTCCCAGCCTGCACCTTTAGTGTAGGTTTCTGTGCACTGGGCACCACCCAAGCAACTCAAATGTCCATGTGGGCGTGATAATAAATGGGTTATACAGCCTTTAAGTGTGTTCTCCATGCTCATTACTCCCTTGTTTGCACTCAAAACACCAATTTATTCATCTATAAAGAAGAGACCACAAACAGTACTGTGTGTGTGTTCCATGGACCTGGTCACAGATTAAAATACTCCTTTTAGGGCTTTATAAAATGCACCAAGTTAGAGTGACCTTTCAGTAGCATTCATTTATGCACTCTTCATAATGATTAAACTTCACAATGGGTCGGCTGCATGTATCAGCTAAACATAGTTGTAGCACTCAAACTCACCCATTAATTCCATTCTGATTAGTCATCTTTGGATTACACATGGAAACTGTGGTAAGATTCCACAAGAGAAAGTATAGGAAGTATTTTGCCTTGCAACTCATCACCTCCACTGGTGTTAATCTGCTATAATAACTCTATAGTGTCATCTTTGAAGTGCTCTTACATTTGTTCCAGGCACTCCTCTGTATTCTCTTTGTAAGCAAGCTGCTGAGAAGGCTGAGCTGTGTGTGTTCAGAAATACATAATGCAAATGTTTGCAGGAAGTGCATGCTCCGTATGCCCTGCCAGCAGAACCTTACCCAGTGCCATTATTGCACAGGCCACATGGCAAGTAATTCTTCCAAAAATACAGTTACTTCATTGTAACTATCGTACCCAGTTGTTATGTGTCCCCAAATGATACTTTGCTTTCATATCCTTTGTAGGACGCACCCACACACTTTGAATGTGCTTACGGCCTCTAGTGGCCACAAAAGCCAAACGGCGTGGTATGTCGTTTCCAAGTGTGTTGTCCTAAAGTGGCTATTAAAGCCAATGCATCACCAGACACCAAAGAGGCAGATTGTGTGATCCCGGAGTTTCTAGGGAAGCATTGTGGCCAAGAACCCAGTGAGTTTAAGCAGGACAGCGCATGCTTGTCCTCCCCTTTTCCCTGCCTCTTGTTTGTTTGACTCATTTGCTCCCTGACAAGTATAAAGAGCCAGCCCCCTCGTTAGGCTAACGAAGGCCACAAAAACTGTTGAGCTTGGATGCACGCTCAGCTGGCTCTGAGTCATGACGGGATGGGTGAAAGGAGGGAAGGAAGGACAGAGCAGAGACCATGGCCGTAGAGATGGCGAGTGAGAAGATAAAAGGCCTAACAGAGAAACAGAAGTTGAGCAGCGTCGTCGTGATGTTCCCAGAACATTGTTCAGTGACCCTTGTTGGCCTGGACCGTGCTGATAGATGTGTGAGACGTGCCATAGCTGAAACCCCTTGTGGACTGCTCTGGTGCTCGACAGCTGATTAGTCCCTGATTGGATGAAGGACACTCATAAGCAAAACCTTGTTGGCGGTTCAGGAAAAAGTGATAATGAGACGGGGAAGTCACAGGGTGCTAAGGATAAGGAAGTTATGAACTGACAACTATTTATATGCAAACTTTTCATTTACACTGACAACCTCCTTTAAATCAGTTGTCTATTAGTATGCTCCGTTAGGTATTCTTAAAAGAAGCATTGTTGAAGGCCTCTGCATGGTTCACAAGAACAGAGGACTTTGTTCTTATTCGTGATGTGGCAGGAACAAGAGGTAAGAGATGGGAGATGCACTTTTCCTATTAGGCTTTCGCCAAATCCGTTTACTAACCTCTACCTAGGAATAGAATTAGAAACTAGAGGCAAGGCACTCTGAGAGTGCAGACCTCTGACACACGATAGCAGTCCCCCCGTATTATATTGTCACCTAAATGTTATAAAGATATTTGGAGAATCTGTTGGTTTACCCATAATGGTGGTTTTCTTCCAGATCCGAATGAACTTGATGGGGTGATAAAGGAACCAACCGTACATGCCTAAGTCAAATATCCTTAAGATCAATCAGTTTATTGACTAATCATTATGATTTTTTTTTTTTTTATTATTATATTTCATTATTCCAAGAGGGTTCAGCTGCAGAACCTGAGTGTAGAGGAGCTGTAGCTCAACCCCTCTCCAATTATTTATTAAATAAAATATTTATAAAATAAAGATTTTATAATTAAAATAAAACATGTTGAAAAATAAATCAAGATCAGTCAGTTGCTTAAGGCGGGCATACACTATGCGATTTTTGGCCCATTTTGAGCCGATTTTCGACTCGTGCGTCTATTTTGTGGGATTGTGTGAGTCTCTGCTAGATCGTGTGTCGTGCATCGTGTAGTTTACATGGGGTCATGAGAAGCGATGAACACCTCACGAAATTTTGCCAATGATGAGATATGGATTTTCTAATCACTTGTCCATTTCGGATATTTCCTGAAAATGTCATCAAATTCAGTCCGTTAGTTTTTGAGTTAGGCTTATTACAAACTAACAAATAAATAAACGCAGGCAAAAACATAACCTCCTTGGTAGAGGGAATAACACAAACCACACCTGTCTCCAATTTCTTAGCAACACTACAACAATTAAAAAAAAGAAATTAAGAAATAGGGAAAGCTGCAGAATCTCCTTTCTTGCAAAGTCTGGCTTTTTAAACGCAAGGAGTGGTTGGCTGGCTACCCCTTGCTACAGCATTAGCACATTAGTACTGTACATTGAGGTCCTGAGTCACACATTTCTTTGCCAACGTAACATGCTTCGATGACAACTAGTGATCGTCTCTGAACTGTTAAGGGAAGAGGCTTGTGAATAGATGCAGGAAAAAGTTTGAGTTATTGTTTCATGTTGGTTGTACTGCACATCTTGCTAGTCTAAACTTCTGTAGGAGCCTTTAAGTTGTTTGCTGTACAAGGGGGATTGTTGGCTAACCAAACCACTCAACTGTTCTGGATAACGTCTTAGCTTTGGGCAAAGTTCCTACGAACAGGAAGCCAAAAAAAAACAGTTTTAGTTGTTGCTTTTGTACACTCACAGTCAAAAGAAACGCATCCAGTCATTTTAATTGTTTCTATAATACAACACAATACCAGTGAATTTCACTACTGACGTCTACGGAATCAGTTTGTGTAATTTCAAACCATTTCACCACTGATGCCAACCAAGTCACCTGATTTTTCACTTGAATTCCTCAAAAAGTGTGAATTCCTTGAATTGGACATGCTGCCTGAATGAAATTGCTCCAAGTAACACATTTATACTTAAAAGTAGACACAATACCAACCCAACTTTAAAAAAATTATTTTTGAAAGTGTAGATAATAGTAAATAAAAAAAATCCTGAAAGATTAGAGAAAATCCAAATTGTAACTCATGCTAAAGAATCACCAGTAGTTGTCGCTGTGGTGTCTGACAGACCCTGGAGTCGAGCCCCTTAAGGCAGCGTCCAGTAGCAGAGGGTGTCACACCAGGAAACCTGCACTGTCTGGACACATCGCTGTCAGCATAGACCCCCCTGTGCTGGTTAATGAGAAGCAGTTTTCCTGTTCAATGTGGTGGAGAGAAGTAAATTACTCAGATGCAGCTGTTGGCAGCATGCATGATGGGGGGGCACAGTGAAGCTGATGAAGGTGCCACCTCAACCTCAGCCTTGCCTCATGATGAGCCTGCTGTGTGCTTACTTTGCTGTGCAGAGCCCGCCTGCTCGCCACAACTGTGGTGCTTAGCAGCGCTCTCTGCCTCTAATGCTCTCGTCTGCTTTCTGTGTCTATACGTGTGGTTATTCACTTGTCCTTTTGCAGTTCTTTTTCTTCCTTTTTGGGCTTGTTTGCCATTTTCCATGCACCCCATGCACATACTCCACAAACTCAACCATCCCTCAGTCGAAACATGCACACAGACACAGACAAAAACTTCCAGCATACAATCCCCCACCATCCTGTTGCTAGGATAATAACCCTCCTGACAAATCAGGCCCATGGCGGAAGTGGCTCTGGACCAGAAAAAGCTCCCAGTCTTTAACATCAACCACATCACTGGCACCTCTCCCTAATTCAGGGCGGGGAGGCAAAAACAAGATGCTAAGCTGTCTATTAATTTTGAGTTTACTGTATCCTCAATTTGGTGATGGTCATGTTTTGATTCTGTTGCACAAACTGTACATTTTATTTAATATGTAACAAACTCAAATATATTTAAAAAATGGAGTTAAAAATGATGACGACTCATTATTAGCGTTTTTATATCATCTCGATCATTAAAAGTTCATTGACGCAAATTTGCTTCATACAATGCAAGTTTGTTTGTTGTGCAGTAAGTTGGTTAACTAATCCGTGGACTTCTTGTTTACTAAAGATGTGGGGGCAAATCCCAGACCCACTGTGGCAGGGGGCACTTCCCACAGTGTCTCTATGGTAATCAGCAGGTGTCACTCACCATAGAGAAGAAGTGAGGGCTTTCTTACGAGCGTGAGAAAGAGGGGCAGCCTCTATCGCACCCCCAACACTTGCTTTTTTTAAGTTAGTGTAGCAGCAGCAACCCCAGTGACATGGAGAGGGGGGGATAGAGGAAGAGGCAGTGAGGGCTCAACTGGAAGCTGGGGTGGCCCTTCAATACAACCGGTTGATGCTGCTGCCAAAGCCTTGGCAGTGGCGGTACCCCCCACCCCCCATCCAGCTGCATAGGAGAGAGTGTGGCCAAAAATGGATAGTCTAAAGTCAGAAAAGGAGATGGACTAAATTCCTGAATGGGGTACCCTGTGAGTCTGATGCTGCCTTATCTTAGAGCTGTATGACAGTTACAGGAGCACTGAGATTGTGGAGGCCGAGAGTGGATACTTGGAGCTCCTTGGTGAACCCCGCATCAGGGAGCCTCTTTTCCGCTGGAGCAGACAGCTCATGGTTCATTGAGATGCAGGGCACACGGTAGTAGGCCGCAGCTGCAGCTTATAGGCAGAACCCGGCAGAAAAGGGCCAAAGGGATGGCGGGGGCGACTGAGGAAAAACCAACAAAAGGCAAAGCCCCCCTTTTTCCTCCTCGCTCGCTTTGGAGTTCTAATTCCCTAATCCTCAACCTCCGCCTACCCCCCCACTTCTCATCCGATTCTCACCACTCAAAAACATAGACACCCACACAAGCACAGTTCATGCAGTTAGCACTGGCTCTGCTCCTCACATCCCCAAACCATGAATGGCCAGACGGGGACAAAACCCAACAGCAGCCCTCAGGAAGTCCAACCACTGGGTGTGGGCACTGAGGGGCACATTTTGTCTGACCCTCTTATTTAGTTCCCCTTACTCTGTGTGAGATCATTGAGCCACTATCCATGTGACTGTGTGTGCACGGTTTGTCTAATAGCTCAGGACTGAGGTGGTGGTCCTCTGTTTTAGAAATGAAGCAACATAGGAAGGAAAGGGGCAATGAAGCCATTTGTTTGGGCACAGTTCTAGGACACTGTGGCCTCTCTTTCAGGGTCTGCTTGATTAATGCTAGGAGATGTGTCTTATTAAAAGCCAACAAACCTCAGCAGCTGGGACCTCTGCATTCCTTTCACTGTCACATAGAGATGAATGAAACAGGATGCTCCTCAAGAGACGACGACTAACCTCTGTCACTCTCCCTCCCTCTCTGTCAAAAGCAATCCACAGTTTGCTCATTTTTAGGCTCCTTTAAGAGGACATACTGTAACTGCCCGCTTTTATTTTTATACATAAAAAATTATACGGTTTGAAAAGAAGAATACATCATAATGTATTTTCAGTGCATTGAATCAGGTGAAATTTTCTTTCTTTTTTTTTTTTAAATGATTTTTTTAATTGATTTTTACACCTTGCGACCCTGAAATAGTGGAACAAGTGGGTCTAAAAATGGATGGAGGATTTTTTACATATGAAAGGAGCGAGTACAAGGAAATAACATCAATGATGCATGGCAGTGACTGTTCTTACATCAAGAACGACCTTGATGCATTGGTAAATAAACCTTTCTTACAAACGGTACAAACAATTACACTCATTCACACAACAGACAAAAAAAAATTGAAGATTATAAGGCATCGACACGTGGGGACTGATAAGAGAATATAGCAAAAAAAAACAATGACTATATATATATATATATATATATATATATATATATATATATATATATATATATATATATATATATATATATATATATATACACACACACTGTATATTGATATATCTACATACAAAGAGAAAGGAAGAAAATGCATAAAATATTAAAAGGGAAAAAACGGGGGGGAGGGGTTAATAATATGTAAAACAGAATGAGGAAAAAAAAAAACAGCTCAGTTGTCAGGAGTCCATAGATATTAAAAAAGACTGCCAGATTTTATGAAATGTCTGTAGTAACTCATTCACACATTATAATATTTCCTGGATCCATCTATTGTGTGAGGTGATGCTGTGTGAGTCCATTTAAGAAGGATGTGTCTCCTTGCAAGTAAGGTAGCGAAAGCAATAATGTGTTGTGAGGGTTTGGGCAAACCTTTTAAAATTGTGATGTTGCCTGTCTAAATACATAATACAATGATTCACTCCTTATGACGCTAATACTTTTTAGCCGCCCATTGTTTTGCGGCTAAATCTAATATGCATAAACGTTTCATGCCCCTGATTTTATAAACACCGTGGCAAAACCTGTTCTCTCTTATGTACCTGTGCCCTGCTGTAGGCATGTACTGTATGTTTCTGTTGAGGATAGAGGGCATGGTTCTGACACGATGGTGCTGTTACACACAAGGCCAAGCAGCAGTTGGCAAATAAAGATGAATTCTGTTATGTTTGGCAGCGGTTGTAAGTTCATTATTTTCCACTTTACCCTGCGCACATCCTAGCCCTCAGCAGCTGCTTGTCATGTAAAGACACTCTATCAGGCCCTGACAGCTTCTCCCATATACACACACACAGACGTGCACACTGTGCATGGCTCATACACACACTCGATTTACAGTCCTACATATGTGGAGAACATATGCAGTGATCTGTCTCACTACGACTCCATTCAGCACGAGCCTTCACACACAGCATAGCTTTCTCATTCTTTCCTCTTGCCTCATCCTTCATCTTATGTCAGAACGCTCTTCTTCTGTCCTTTCTCTGTTTTTGTTGATTTGAGCCACATGTCTGCCATCTCTCTTAACTTGTGTTTGAAAAGCTTTTATTCCGGAAAAAATGCCAAAACTTTTCTTCACATGCCTGCATGTACTGTATCTCAACCTTATCCTTCATGAACTGATGAAAAGTTCATCTTAAAAGAGGACTTTATGATTCAGATGAGAGTTAATGTTTAAAGCCACAACAATACCAGTTCTTCATTACATCCCTTTGCTCCAAATGGACACATTTTCAGACTAAGGAGGATAATGATTTAATTACAGGCTTTTACTCCAAACATCAATACATTTAAAGTGTGTGATTTTACATGGTGCCACCGAGTATCTCAGTCAATCTATACACATAATACATGCAGAGTGTTGTAACCACGACTTCTTTTTTTGGAGTCTTATAGCTAAAAGGCATTAAAAATGCAACAAGCCCAAATTTGCAACATGTTGTGTTTATAGAATTCAATGTAGAGTAGTAGTCAATTTCTCCTGAGGAAAAACTCAATGTCCCTGTTGGTGTGTGCACATGGCACGACCAGAAATTTGATAGCTTAGCAACTCAATTAATCCACAAAGTGAAGCGTGAGATCAAAAACACATGTTTGCTTGTTCTCAAGTGGAACCCCTGGCTATAAAACGCCTACATTTCTTTTTTTAAGTTTGTCTAAAGCAAACATGCCACAACTGGTCATGCTGACTGCTGGAAGTGTAGCAGCCAGGATCACTCAGAACTGTCTGACCACCGAAAACATTCTGACACCCGATATCACCCCCATCGAACATCTTTGGGATGTTCTACATCGACAATTACGTCAGCAGAATCACCCACCCACAACTAATTAGGAGCTCCCAAATGCACTGTTGGCCGAGTGTGATCAAATTCAACGATCATGTCACATCAATGCCACAATGGGTAAAGGCATTTCTGGCGGCAAACTGCGGACACACACATTACTGGCACGTGTGATCTAGAATATTTTTTTATGCTCACGGCTGTTTGTCCATTCTGAAATTGTGTATATTATTTTATTGATATGGTTAAATATAATCACAAAATTATAGAAACAACTCGATGTTGCATTTTTAATGCCTTTCAGTATATTTGCAACCCCCCCATCACTGGCTGCTCTGCCTGCACAACTTCCAAGTTTACTCAGCCTGTGTCACAGTGTCAGGTAGGGGACTCATTATGTTGTCGTTGCATTGTGCACATACTGTCCCCTCAGCATTGGCTCAAGTCTGCTATCGTCAGGAGAAATTTCATTGAATATTCCTTCTAATACCCTTTTTATCGTCATCAATTGGTCACAACAAATGTTTTTGGTCAAGAGCTTCCCAGCTGCATCACTGATGCTTTGAAGTTTCATATTCAACACATATTTGAACCTAATCGACTTAGTCCAATCTTTGTACTGGGAAGTTAAAATCCAGGACATGCCTATCCTAACCAGGTTTCGCTGCATGGTAGAGCATTCCTCAGCTGCTGAAAGGTGCAAAAAACAATACATTTGAAAAGAGCACATTTTAACCTGGTGAACAGTTAGTCAGTGTTAATGCATTTTAACAATCACAGGCTTATATGTATCAATTGAGTTACTGTATCTTGGCTTATGTGATGTCTATCTATGTATGTATGTATGGTGTCTTTTAGATAGTTTTTTGGTTCAAATCAGGACTGCCCAGATACCTAGGGAATATATCTTTGTCAACGTCCTCATTCATTGCCATTGGTACTGCTCTGATTAGATGGATAGGATATTTCATTGACTCATTCGCTAGGGTGGTAATATTCTACTGCAAAAGTCTGCTAACGTTCATTCCCACATTCAAGTTTAAACTTAATCGACAAATCAGACACATTTGTGACCTAGAAATAACCAGAGAATCACTCTTTTATAAATGCACTGGAATGACAGTCGCTTAAGTGGTACAGGGGCTGTCCAACAGCCGGTTTTTGAGAACCGCTACAATAAAAGCACTATTGGTAATCTCTGCCCCACCAAAAGAAGGAAAAGAAAACCCCAAATATTTGTCATCTGTCAAGGTTATGCTATCTCAAACATTCAAAACTTTCAACCTTCTTTAAGAGTTTTATAGGTCAGACCAATGACATGTTACAGAAAATGTTAACATTATAAATTCTGAAAACCATGTCCTGTCTAGATATATTCCAGGTAAACCATTACACAGGTCCTTTGCTCAACGTTGCGTAAATGCAGTGATGGCGGCTCTGTAATGGCGGTTCAAGTCTAGTAAATTTTTAAGTGTGCTATACAGTATTTGGTGTGTAAATGCTTACTCTACAAAAAGCAAAATGAAAAATCTCCTCCTCCTGCCATGATGAAAAATGTATCAACGTATTGGACATCTGCTGTGAGTGTGGATTGAGAACTACAGTGTATGTTGCTGAGGAAAAGATATTTCGCTGTCGTAATCTGTGGCACAAGTTTGAAGCTTGGGTGAAGTTTTGTTCTTTTCTGGTCAACTTTGTGAGAATGATTGTTTTTCCCATACATCTAATTCTTCTCCCATTTTTATTTGGGAGACCAGATGGTGAACTCTCCCCAATAAATTTGATGCTTTTGTTTTTGTTTTACTAAAATGGTGAAAAGTGGATGTTCATCATTCTGAAATGGCATAATTGAGGAATCTTGAAAAGTGGTGTTCAGCCAGTGTTACTAATTCATGTGTTCTAATTTAATAATTTATGTGGACTAAATTGGAAAGCAATTAGCAGCTGATGTTTGCTGTGCACTGTCTGGTCTGTTTTTAGTTTCATCGGTCAGCAGTGCTTATTTGAAGAAGCTCATATTAACAGATCTCAAACTTCTCTATTTCACACACATGTACACTACACTCTGACAAAAACACACACGCACCACATTTTCTCTGTTCGAGGAAATAGGACAATTAGGGACAGCTTGGTGCGGCTCTGCATGGGGTTAATACGCAGCTCCGTAATTAAAAATAAATTACAGTTTTCTATATAAATATTCAAGTTCCACTCCACTGTGTGCCGCTGCCTTGTTATGGTATCCGAGCCATTTTTTTCACGCGTCTGTACAACATCTGGCACAATGTTTCCTGAAGCATCACAAGAATAAATTGAGTTTTGTATGACTGAGATGAATGCATTTGTCGGATGCTGTTGTTTCAAGATGGACACACACGATTGGATGTTTGGCTGGAGCATAATACTTATGAAAAGGAGTTTCAGGTTTTGCTAATAGTTGGTAATCAATTTGAAATTCGTATTTTGAAAATTGAGTGGGTTATAATGTTCTGCAAAAGATTAACACATTTGCAAATCAGTTGTAGCTTGCAGCTTTGTTAATTACATTATTCAAAAGAATGCTTCTTCTTTAAAGCACCTGTTAAAAAGTCCTGCGGTAAGCCATCACTGCCACCTACTGCCATGGAGGGTCAATTACACTGCATGTCACTACAAAGTCTAAAGGCTTCTCCATAGTCGTAAATTAATCTTTTATTTATTTCAATCTCAAGTTAACACTACTACACAGTCAGTCATTTATACCGACACCCTGGCTGAAAATCACTGTTCATAAATAAAAGAACTTTCTTAACTAACTTTCTACTGAAGTGAACACACTGGACCATAGAAATAGTCTTTACTTCTAGCAAACCTGTTTTTGACCTAGTATAAGACAATAAGAGGGTATTTTAAATGAGTGCTGGTTAACATCAGAGTAATTAGATCTTCTACCTAGTGGGAATTGGAAGAGACAAATAAGAGTTGGGTCATTAATCAATGAAACCACATCGTGAACAAGAGAGTTGTTCATTGTTCAGCTTTTATAAAACCTCAAAGCATGTTAAATGGCCTCATTTGTAAGTCAATAGCATCATCGGTTTGTTTTTCAATTGAGTCTTTATGACTCCATTGCCCTTACAATCTCTTTCTTGTTTCAGGAGAATACATCAAGACCTGGAGGCCGAGGTATTTTCTCCTTAAGAGCGATGGTACATTCATTGGCTACAAAGAGCGACCTCAAGATGTCGATCAGCTGGAAACCCCCTTAAATAACTTCTCTGTTGCTCGTGAGTAACAATGTTTGTACTTTTTGTTGGATGCTGTCTTACCATGACATTTGGTTGTAGATGTGTTTCAAGACTGTTTGCATCTCTATCAAATCGGACTCAGTCCTCAATAAAAAGCCAAATAGATAATGCAGATTTACTTTTTTATTTGAAACCGTTAACTGGTACATCTGGAGGAATATTTCACTGTTCAGCTGAGTTTGCGTCATATATATCTTATCTCCTTTTAATGTATGAATTGATAGCAATACACAATACACCTCAGGATCATCACAAAGTTTAATTACATCATATTTTTGCTCATCAAACCTCTGAATTGTAGGTCTTGCATCATACAGTTAAAGATGTTGATGCTTTGTGATAATGTTAGAAATTGAAGTGTTAAGTTTGGTAACACTTAACTTCAAGTTTTAGGCTGACAGTACGTTGTTGGAAAATTAACAAGCAAAAGCATTAAAAATATAGGGTTTTATAATGTTTATTTTTTAGTTTGAAATGATAATCATAATTTTGATGCAGCAACTGATCTTTTGATGAGAACATGAACTGAAAATAGGCATGAGACAACAGGAAACGATAAAAACTGTAGAAATAAATCCATTTAGGAGGCACGAATTATGGTTTCATTCCATTTATTTACAATGGCATTCTTTAAAATATGTGTTATCACTCGTTCATTCCATCATTATGCTCTATAGTTATTTTTTCATAATATTCTGATCAAAATGTTGTCGGACAAAGGGGGTACTTGGATTCTGAAATAAGAGAAAGGGGGTACTTGGCCTAAAAAAGTTTGAGAACCATTGCCCGAACCCCTAACCCAAAAAATGCCAACATAGCTCCAAAGGTGTCCTAATTTAGCCAACAACACTTAATGACAGCCTTCGTCACACCTTATTCATGCTAATGACAGGTGTCATGTCATAATAATGACAACTTATTGTCAGCCTTGTGTATACCCCTTCAAATAAAGTGTGACCAAAATTTCTAAACCCAAAGCTTTTAAAAAAGTAAACAATTTAACAATTTCAAAAAAAAAAAAAATATTTAATAAACACTTTATTTTTTAATCTTTCCAAATGTCTCTATTAAAAAATTAGCTGTCCCTCAGTTTGATAAATGATCTGTCATACCCTCTGTTTCTTCACCAAACAGTTTGATTTCTATAGCATCACAGAACACTACAGTGACGAAATGCCCAAAGCAGCCCAGCTTATTCAGTCTCCCCGTCAGACAAAGTTGCTGCGATAAGCTGCGCAGATGACTGAACACAGCAATTAGACAGCATACTGTTTGTTTAACAAAATGTTTCCTCCCCAACGCTCTTGAGTTATTGGCGCTATTAGCCGCCTGATTTCAAGTATTTTTTTGGGCTCCGCTCTGGGGCTCCGTCTTTATCAGCGACGGCTTTGCTTTTTTGTCACCAATGCGACCGCACCGCAGAGGACACATGGTACGACGCTGCTGACGGGGCTGCTGCAGCTGGATTACATATCCACCCCAGTGGAGCCATGTTGGATCTCAGTGGTGGTCCACTCCGAGTCTCCCATCTATCAGATGGAAGCCATTTTGTGTCACTTTTCTGACACATTTGCTGACATGTTTCATTTGGGAACAGATGTTAATGGGAAGTAGGTGCAGATGGAAATCTTCGCTGCAAAGTCAGTTATTAGGCTGCTGTTAGCAATTGTTTAGAAACTGCTTACAAGACAAAAATTAACTCCAGAAGGAGGGTGGACAGATACATTTTCTACAAGTTTATTTGATAAATTGTATAAAAGGAAAGAGAAGTGCCAGGATAGGGCACCAATTGACAAGTTGGGGGCAACCAATGGGACTTGAACCCACAATCCCTGCACTGAGAGGCAGCAATGCTCACCAGTGCGCCACAGAGTGACCAGTTTAGGATATAGATAGATAGATACATAGATTGATTAAAAGATTGTGGCGTTTATTTTGGGGCAACACACATTTCGTTGATTTATATAATTTTGTATTTATTGATTTTATACTTTTCATGTGGTGAAACATATTTCAAATTTAAAGAGTTCAAAAATTCAATTCAGAAATGAAAAAAAATGTTAATTGGACAATTAAACAGTTATTTATTACTATTCATATTCTCTCTTTTGTTTGTTAAACTACAAAAAAACCAGAGAGACAGCTCAACCAATTATTAACCAAAGCCACCTCCACGGTTAGTGATTAACTATTTGCTAACAGCTGTTGCTATCACGGCTGAAGTTGCGTTCCTAATAATTATTAGGGTTGTGTATCGCCACTGGTTTCTTAGACTCCCAGGTCTCTGGTAGAGGACCCCAGTTAAACGATGCAAACAGACCACCCTGAGAGGATGATTTTTATGTGCTGTAATGGTGTGAAGCTCATGGGCTTTTACTTACTAAAATAAGCTAATAAATTCGAGCCCATCTGGAATAGAGGGGATATGTTTAAAGCCGAGTACATCCTCATGAATGAATGTATCGATTAATTTAAAACACAATTCCCAATGCCATAGTACTTGGTTAATGAACTAATGAAATATTTTAAAATGGCTGACAAGTGAGGAATCAAAGTGGGATCTTCCACCAAAGTGCACCTGTGCTTCCTCAAATTAGCCGACAGCGTTTGTTAGGGTGGCAATAAAGATAAATGGTTGTAACCGTGGCTCTGTCCCTCTCTGCTGCTCTATCGCACACTGGCTGCCTTTCTCTTCTTCATCCCCCTTCTCTCTCCCTGGCTGTGGTCAGAGTGCCAGCTGATGAAGACAGAAAGGCCCAAACCCAACACATTTATCATTCGCTGCCTGCAGTGGACCACTGTCATCGAGCGCACCTTCCACGTGGAGACCCCCGAGGAGAGGCAAGCAGAAGTTCACAGCACTTTTAAACCACAAATCAATTTCATTGCTAAATGTTTTAATGTTGATTGAAAATACTGTATTCAGGCTGTGTTTTGGGGAAATTGATTACATTTCTAATTGTCTTAGAGAATAATTACGTGTCTAGGCTGTTAAATGTGTATGGTGCCAAATGTAATGGGCTAATGTAATCTCTGCTGCTTCTGTCCCTCCTCAGGGAAGAATGGACCAAAGCCATCGAAGCAGTGGCTGAAGGCCTACAGAAACAAGAGGAGGAGATGATGGACTCCTCTCCATACCCCATGGACATGGAGGCCTACCTGACCAAACCCAGGCTCAAAGTGGTATGGGACCATTTACAAATCCATTTTACAGTTGATAGATTGCTGAGTCAGCTGCCCTCACCTAGGCCTGGGCAATATATCGAGATTTTAGATATATTTCTAATTTGGAAAATAAAAAATATATCAATATAGGCGATATTGTAATTTTCTTAATCATTCATTTTGTATAAAAATACTAAATTTAGGAGTCGCTGCTTTCGCTACTTCGCTATATTGAGCCTGAGCCTGGTTCTGCTGGAGATTTCTTTCTGTTAAAAGGATGTTTACTCTCCCCACTGTAGCTGATGCATGTTCATGTGGTTTTGTTGGGTTTTTTTCTTAAGAATTTTATATTTTGATAAGCACTACAAGATGATTATTGTTGTAATTTGCACCATATAAATAACTGAATTCAATGTTTTGCAGATGTTTGCCTGTGTGGCATTTTGCATCAGTAAATGTAACTATATTAAGACTTTATTTAAATTGAAAATATGGAGATTTATATTGTATATCGCTATCTTGAGAAAAAATAGTGAGAGATACGTTTTGGGCTATTATCGCTCAGCCGTACCCTCACCATCAACCTACCTTGACTTATTTACTCTTTCACCAACATCAGACATGGGTGGCTTAGCACCAGATAGCATGTCTACTAGGTTTCACAACCCCCACATGCGTACTGACCTAAAGGTCCAAGGCCACCAGATTGGATGTCCACCACACAACCATTTTCTACATTCTCCTCGCTGCCGGTGTCAGAGGTTAACTGAGACACAACCGCATATAGGCCAAACCATTACAGGAGTGGAAATTTGCTCAGTGGGTGAAGCATTGCCTTTAAATGCTCCTGTGTTGTCAGTCGGATCGTGTGTCCCAACTACTGTAGTTAGTGCTTCTTGGGTTTGATAATGTTGCTCTTACTTACTTGATGTCACTTTCTGTTCTTTTACCTACCAGACTATGCACGATTTTGAATACCTCAAGCTTCTGGGAAAAGGCACTTTTGGAAAAGTTATCCTGGTGAAGGAAAAGGCCACAGGTCGCTATTATGCCATGAAGATCCTAAAAAAGGAGGTTATTGTAGCAAAAGTGAGTGATTTCCATTAATATGATGAGTTTGGCATTGTCTGAGTTGCATAAACACTTAACTTTTGGGTTAATCTTATTTTTGGATTTGCGAACTTTGCAAAGTCACTCATCCTTAGTAACATGTGCGTGTGTTGTTGTTTATTTCCAGGATGAAGTGGCGCACACACTTACAGAGAACAGAGTCCTCCAGAATTCAAAGCATCCGTTCTTGACAGTAAGTAGTATTTCCATAAACCTAAACTAGGCCCTATCTTAACTGGTAGAGATCCTCAGTGGCCTCTCCAGTCCCATCTAGCAGAACTCACTCAGAAAAGAAGGCAGTTCTACCAAGAAGCTTCTCAAGTGCTTTTGCCACAAAGGCTGCAGTTGAGTAGGGCCTATTGTAGTGTCGAGCCCTCTTTCTTTCTTTTCTGGTCAACTACTTTCTGTTTTCTAGGTGTAATTGAGTAATAGGTGGTGGCAACACAATGTGCAACAAAAACACACAATAGATATACGCAAGAGTTGTAGTTATTTATTTATTTATTTTTTTTGTGATTTTAAACTTTTGGCTGGATTAGTTCTGCAGTGGTCGACAACTCCTGAATCTGTTTAATAATTTTAATAGCTAACTTTGCTTAATTTCCATTGATAAGTATGATTAGGTTGGTGAAATTATGTGCCAATCAAAATATATATACACAAATGAATATTTTGCTCAATAGTTTAATTAATTTAAGCAAATAATTCGGTTTTCTTTGCTTCTTTGAGCGTTTTCAATGTTTTCTTAAAACATGCTGAAATTTATGCAATGGACTGGAGCCCTGCCCAGGGTGTACCCCCGCCTAGTGCCCGATAACTGACTGGATAGGCACCAGCAGACCCCTGTGACCCTGAAAAAAAGAGCAAGCAAGTGGGAAAATGAATGGATGGATGTAAAGCAAACTCATAAAACGGGGTTTACTGGTACTCTAATGCAGTGGTTCCCAAATGGTGTACCGTGATTTAGATCATTAATTAAGATTATATTATGCTATTAAATGTAGGTGATGTCTTAAGCCAATTATGAATTATTAATTTTCACTTAACAGACATGAATGTTTGTATTGAGGTACTTTTTTTCTCCGCAGGGGCTGAAATACTCCTTCCAGACACATGACCGTCTATGTTTTGTCATGGAGTATGCAAACGGGGGCGAGGTAAGCAACAAACAGTTAGTGAATGTGCACCTGAGAGCAAACTTGGTTCAGGTTTTTGACTGTTTTTTTCCTGAGACACGATTCCACTCATTTCTCACCTCTTTTCAGCTTTTTTTCCATCTCACAAGAGACCGGGTGTTCTCTGAGGAGCGAGCACGTTTCTACGGCGCTGAGATCGTGTTAGCACTGGACTATCTGCATGCTGAGAGAAATGTGGTTTATCGAGATCTTAAGGTAGGTTCAATCCTGCTTCTCTTGGCAGGATATAAATAGGGTTTTTCCTCCATCTAAAGCTGAGGCGCTGACAGTGATTATTGATCTACTTCACACTGATCAGTCTACGGATTTTGTGGAGTGCATTTTGTGCACTTTTTACTGAGGGATTCAAATATTTGTGAAACAATGGTGCAAGAATATTTTATATTGTGCTTTCATTAAGGGAGCAAAGTGCCAATGTTTTTGTCAAGTCAAGGTGAAAGGCAAATGTAACTTCTGGACTGTATTCCATGTACATCACTGATTAATGGTGCAGATTTATAGTAGGTTTGAATTAGAAGGACCTTAGTTCCTCCAAGGAGTTCTTAGTGCTGCAGTCCATCTGTAGTCCTGCTAATTCCAGCTGATAAAACTGTAACAGCCAGGTCAGCATAGCGCCCCCTTCATCTCTACCCCACCCCTCTCCCTTGGGTTTATGAGGCAAGCTCCCTGCCTGCTAGGGTTCTCCTGAAAATGCTTGGGTAGCAGGATTGGAGGATGTGCTGACTCTGGCCTGGGCGCTGCTGGCCACGTGTGAGCTACAGCTGCCAGGTGACTTTATCTGAGAGAAAGAGTGAAAGGAAGAGGACGTGCTTATAAAAAGCTTTGCAACATCAAGCCATGACAGTCCACAATGCACCTCTTTTCAGGCCTCCGGGGATATTTTATTTGTATATGTAAGACATCAGGTAGCATTAATCTGCATTTTTTTAAATTCAAGAAATATAAAGATAAAGAAGTATTTCTACTTTATGTTTGCATTTAAAAAATAACCTTAGTCTGAGACTTTATTATTATATTTTTGTTTTAGAGCCAGTGTTAATGTGAGCATGCAAATACATGTACTCGTATTACTTTACATCAGGACATTTGTTTTATTGGTGCTGCTGCTCATTCAAGACACAAATTCTGATTGTGTGGGTTTCTCTTTTGCTCTCAGCTGGAAAACCTCATGCTGGACAAAGATGGACATATAAAGATCACAGATTTTGGCCTGTGTAAGGAGGGGATCAAGGATGGTGCCACCATGAAGACGTTTTGTGGTACACCGGAGTACCTTGCACCTGAGGTGCAGTATATACAGCAGCCTTCCACCCTAAAAAACAGATTTCAATGACACATTAGAAGAAAACAACATTGTTGTTTCTGCCAGAAATGCTGGTGCGCAGCTCAAAGTTTTTCCTCATTCTCGAATTAATTGAACAAAATAAGGTTCAAGGTTCATTAATAACTTGCTTTAGCAGCCACATGCTAATTCTAGCATTCCTGCGGATCCTTAAAAAGTCTTAAAGGGCATTCAATTTATGACTTTAAAAATAAGGCTTTAATTATCATTAAAATGTCTTAAATTAATGTTTTAAAATTCTTACATTTTAACACATAAGTATGATTTTATGATTGGATTTAGTCTCATGTTTCAAAATAAATGGTAACATTAATTTTTTTTTAAAATATATACTTTACCGTAACATCGCGCAATCTTGACAGTGGAACCAACTGCAAAACGGTGACGTAGTTGCAGCGGGACTCTGTACAGATGCGCATCATGCTTATAGCAACTTTCAACAGCATGGGGAAATGTAAATTAAAGAAAATTGTCTGTAGTGTCCAACGAATATTTTCCTTCATGGTTTTTTTTTTAAATTTGTTTTTGTTGTTTTATTTATATTTATGATTTCTGGCTATTTTTGTAGTCATCTTGTGTGTTTTGAGTGATTTTGATTATTTTTTTTTTGTCAGTTTTTTTTGTCTGTGTGTATTTTACTGCAAGTTTGTGTATTTTTGTATGTTTTCTTTGGTGGCCGCCAGTCTGTACTAGACACCCTATGTAATTGTGGCATTTTTTTTCCCTAATTGTGTTTACTGTGAAGTCGGTTTAAATTTAATTTCAAATGGCATTAAAAAGTCTTGAAGCTGAAGGAATCCTGAATTCTCGCACGTTGCATCGAAGCATCCCGAACTAATCGGTGCACGTGTCTGTTGTCAAATATCATTGACTAACGTGCATTTGAGTGAAGTAAGAGCAGCTGTCCCAAATGCCTCTCTAATCTGCAGCTGAAGTCAAGTTAATGAGTGTACTGTGTGCACAGCACACTGCTCATATTTGTTGTATTATGAGGAGGGGCGTGGCCACTCCCTGTTGCGTGCAGGTATGACGTGAAGTGGGCTGTGTAACTGGATATTTCCGTGTGTGTAGTGTTTGTGTTTGCCTTTGCCTGTAGTAAAAATCTTTTCCAGGGAGGGGGGAGGTTGGGGTGGGGGGGCCTGTGTTGACACAGTTGCTGCATCGTTGTTTTTAGACTCCTATTGGAATTTTCTGATCAGGGGTGGAGGAGGAGGATAATTGGCTGGCATCACCTCAGGAAACGTGAGCTTCTGTCTCTTTAAAAAACCTAGTGTTGACTACAGCTGTTGAATGGCACCAGAGGAGCTGCTGTTGTTTGGTGTCCCCTACCCGACTCTCTCTATCTCACATTACTTACATGATCACTACCCAGACACAATTCTGATCTTTACTTTTTCTTTCCAAATTACCATTTTTTTTTTTTTGAAAAAGCTTTAACTTTCACGATCTTCTACAAACTCCTCCACCTGTCCTTCTCTAGCATATTCAAGCCTTCATTGATCCTTGACTGTGCAGCGGAGCCCATGACAGCTACAACCTCAGCAGGGGGGGGATATTGGGGGGCATTACCACGGCAACAAGGTCGCTGGCTAGCGTCTCCATGGAGTTGAGGCCAGGCAGTGTTACAGGTTGTTCTGCAGTAAACAATGACCTTGTTGTGTGTGCTGCACAGGAATGCTGTATCGTCTGGGAATATTCCACCCAGGAGAGGAAAACGAGAGAGAGAGGAGCGGAGGGAGGGACACTAATCTGCTTTTTTTTTAGGCAGTTGGTCCTTTGAGTAAAATACACCCAGTAACTTTATTATAATATTATTAATGTGAATAGATATTGTTGTTACAGCACTTTTGATTACGATTTGTTATAAAAGAAGGTGCTTTTTTTTATTGTCGGTTCGACACAGTCACAGGTGCTGCTGCTATGAGTTCCAGAGTGAAGAAGCAGAGATAAAGAAGGCTATGTTTGCCCAAATCCAGTGCAAAGGCATTTGAGAAGTGATGGGATGTTGTCTGCCAGTGGAGCAGGTTAGTGAGGAGGTGGGGGGCCTGCTGGGGGAGGCCTCTGAATAAGAGGAGATGGGTCTTAAACTGGATATGCTGAGAAAAACGGAGCCAGTAAAGTTTCAGGAACATAGAGGTGGGGGGGGGGGGGGGGGTTGTGGTTGCAAGTTTTTGGTTGTAGATATTAATACAAAGGGGTATTGGTTTATTCTGTATCCACAAGCTTGAAAGGTGCCTGTCACAGCAGAACTCTGGGAAGAAACAGCAGTTTGCAGGCCAGAGCTCTAAAGGACCAGCAGCGTGCGTGTGCGTGCGAGTGCGCGTGTGTGCGTGTGTGTGTGTGTGTGCACGCCTTTTATCCTCTGGCCTGTGGTCCTTCAGGGCAGAGTAACTGTTAGTTTGGGGGCTGGACCCCAGGCAGGCAAACAGTCCTGGTTATGTATATGAGGGATGAGCTTGGCTCCTGGGCTCCTGGCAGCTTCACAGCTGTGGTGCACTTCTACATATATGGGGCAGCTGCGGGCCCAGCTGTCGCACGGTGTGAATCACACGACGGCAGCGCTGGAAATAGAGACGGCCCAGTAATCCTAGCCCCACATCGGCTTCACGTTACTCCCTCTGCGCTTCCACTTCTCCTCCACGATGCTCACAATGCACTACAGACTGTGTGCACGCATATACGCACGCGCGCGCACACACACAGAGTAGTTCTGTTCCTTTTAAGGTCTCATTACTCCATTTAATTTCCAAGAGTCTTCCATTTCCTATTTGTCCATCTCTAATTCTAGTAATACGTCCCTCGCCTTTAAACCCAACTGTCTATTTTTAGGTCTAAATTAGCTAATTCGCTTCCTTGGCTTTAAGAGAACACACTGTTCTCCTTGTCTTGATTTCACCTTCAACATCCGTCTGGAAAGGTAGAATCCAGTACATGTCCCCTGGGACCTTGAAACAACTCTGCACAGCAGCGCATTAGTCATGCAACAGGTTGCACCGCTCACACAGCACAGCATGCTGGATTGTTCCTCAAAATAAGAATGTAAAAAAAAAATGCAAGTTACTAAGATGATATGAGTTAATATTTCCTTCTCGTGCGACTATGGTTTAGCACGGGATTCTGACAGATCACCGCTGCTTTTTCTTATTAAGGAGTCCCTCAATTTGCCTGCATGTTGATCTGTTTGCGTCTATGTGCGTAAGGCCCCGTGATGATTAAATATGTAGGGCTCGAGGGGAAACTCAATCCTTCGTCCTAATGTGAGATGTGAGTCAGTGTTGGCTGAGTCTGCCTCAAAACTCTAGACCAAGGGGTTGGGCTGCTGACTTTTCTCAGGGCAGCCCAGTTGTTTTGTGAATTTGAAAGTTCAGCTTATTTACGTCACTGCTCTATTTAGCTCTAAAGTTCATGCTGCAATGATGATGCAGAGGAATATAAAGCAGCACATTCAGGGTCAAACATCTGCAATAAATGATGCATTTTCTTCTCACTTGTTCTTTAAGGTACTGGAAGACAATGACTACGGTCGTGCCGTGGACTGGTGGGGTCTGGGCGTTGTGATGTATGAGATGATGTGCGGCAGGCTGCCTTTCTACAACCAGGACCACGAGAAGCTGTTTGAACTTATCTTGATGGAAGACATCCGCTTCCCTCGGACCCTCGGGCTGGAGGGACGCTCGCTGCTCTCTGGGCTTCTAAAGAAGGATCCCATGCAAAGGTGAAACTCTAGCAAACCTTGTCCTTGTGTTTCTACTTTGCTTTTGGTCACTTGTTGGAGTAAAATATTTGCAATAGTGGCAATGAATGCACTTAATACACATAACGTTTCTATCTATCAGTAGAAAGTGGTTTAATTTTGTGTGCTTATGTTTCCAGGTTAGGTGGAGGACCTGATGATGCCAAGGAAATCATGCAGCACAAGTTCTTTGCCGGGATTGAATGGCAAGATGTTTATGAGAAGAAGGTGAGTCCTTAAAATCTTTTGTTGTTTTTTTTCTGTTTTATTCTCTTGTTATGGCACCATTTTGGCTCATGGCTATCATTCTCTCTGGGATCAATAGAGTCAAAGCACCACCGTATAGACCTGATATAAATCGTCATCAGACTAATAACTGTTGCCCAAGCTGACTGTGGGCTCTGATGTCCTGATATGTCTGTCTCTCCTGTCCTCACAAACAGCTGGTCCCACCGTTTAAGCCCCAAGTTACCTCGGAGACAGACACACGATATTTTGACGAGGAGTTCACGGCACAAACCATCACGATCACGCCACCCGGACAAGGTAGCATCGAACGCACGCTCAGACGTTAACACAGGCTGCCAGAGGCTTTGCTTTCTGGTTCTTCATCAGCCTGCTTTTTTTTATATATACTTTGTTTTAAAAAGGTTTTATTACTTCACATTTTTTTTCCTCGAGATGTGCTGCATTGCTAATACCTCAAAAACATTTGAATTTCTGTCTTTAGGATGTTTTCTAGAAGATAAATCTGTAGCTGAGAGGCTCATTAGAAGAGTTAGAACTGAGACTTTAGCTAATTCATTAGCTTTTCCCCATCTCTACTCATAATGGTGTCAGGCATCTGTTGGTGTTGAGAATAGTGACACATTCTATCCAGCTCGGTTTAGTGGAGTCTGCCCTCTCCTGGAGTAGTGACGCCATTAATTCTGGTACTCAGTATTGATTAGTGGACTGAGCGCTTTCTTCCATTGTAGATTTTTAACTCTCATCCAAAGGGCTTTGTCAATTTTAATCAGGGGTTTTTGCCCCAGAAAGCAACCTAATATTCTACACCAGGGGTGTTAAACTTATTTTAATTCAGGGGCCAAATACGTAGCAGTTTGATCTGAAGTGGGCCAATGAATATTAACATTATTGTGTCATAGTATGCACTTCTACGTATACATAAAATATAAAATATGTAAAAGAAAAAAAAAGAAAACGACTATATCCAAGCAATGGGTAATAGATATCACTTCCAACAGTATCTTCACTTTAAATTTCCTAAATTTTGTTACCAATTTTTATTTAATTTAAGCTAATGTTAGGTCATAATTTGAGGAAAATTGAAGGAATTTTGTAAGAATTTAGTTTTCCAATAGTTTAAGATTAAAAATGACTGTAATCATGTGAAAACAGTGAGCCTTTGCAAACGTTGCGTTTCACTTACACAACGATTCATGTTTTCTCTGTCATTTCTACTTTCTCCTGTGGGCTGAATTGGATGCTCCAAAGGGCCGGATTTGGGCCCCTGGGCCTTGAGTTTGATACGTGTCCTACACTAACCTATCACGGCTACTATGTGAAAGCTCCAGACTTAATATCCTTCATATTTGATGTAAAAGTGTTGCTTTTGACTTTATTCTCAGGATATTGTGCAGATGCAGAGAGTTTTTTGTTCATTAGATTTTATATTTTTGCTCTTGAATTATCAGAATTGTTTAATCAAATCTAAGAGAGCAGAAAATCTGTTTTCTGGTCCTTGTTATTGCCCCCTATCATGAATCATGTACAGTGTTGAATGACTCATCAGTGCCTATCATCTACTCCAAACACTATGTAACAGATTGGTTCATTTGTTGCCATTTCCAGATGACTGTATGGAGTCCTTTGACAGCGAGCGGAGACCTCACTTCCCCCAGTTCTCCTACTCTGCCAGTGGGACAGCCTAAACACAAAGCAAAAGAACACATTCCTTGGGTACCACACATGCCCTCGGTCCTCTTGGTGTCGTCTGCAGACCCTGTTGATGGATGCAACAGTCCCAATCTGCAAGCTGTGGAGGAGGAAGTAGAAGAAGAATCAGAAAGTGCAGCAGTTGTCCTGTGTGGCCTTAGGAGAGCAACCAAGGAGAGAATACTACCATGCATTTTCCTGCCCTTATGCTGTATACTGAGCAGGCATCCTTACATCATAATGAACTGGGAAATGCTGTTAGGTTTATGCACAAATTAGGCATACTGCTATAAATCTTAGGATTTTTTTTGAAAAGGGCCATTTTTATATAAATATATATTAAAAAATAAAACACAAATGAAGCATTTCAGATAGAAAATAGGCATGCTTTGGACCAAAACCATCATATGAGCAGTGTGTTTGCAGTTGAGTGGGTTTTTGTATTATTATTATTATTATTATTTTTGTGTTTTTTTTTTTTTTTTTTTAAATAGTCCTTTCAGACATTTTGGTGTCAAAGGTGAATGTACCTTATCAAACAATAAAATCAATCTTCCTCCACTCCTAACTTGTTGTAAGACATGGCTAATTCTACCCAGACCAAAACAGCATCTTCTGGAAAAAAAATAGATCAACTTCCTGCTACTCATCAGTCTGTTGTGTTATCACACTGCACCACAATGAGTCTGATAACTGTGCAATACTGGCTGATGCGAATGCAGCAGGATTAATTGATTAATTGTCATCCTTTGGGTTTTTTTTATTAGTAGCTGTTTGCACATCAGGATACATTGAGAGAGCCACACTTTTTCCTGTTAGGGAAATAAATATTTGCTTCTCTAGCTCCCTCTGAAGTAAGTGCTTAGAGTTCCTGATGCCTTTTTAATCTTGATGCTATGCTGCAGAGACCTTTCAGCTTCCTTCTAATGAGGCTGATTGATCCATCTGAGACTTTTCTCTCCTCTGGGTTTTTCCCCTCGATGTACAGGACACTACTGGGTGCTTTCCTGCGCCCAGAGCATTCACTGCAGCCTCAATGAGGTCTCTTTTTACACCCTACTCTTCTTAAGGAATAGTTAACTACCTGAGCTTCAGGGCAAACCACACAAGGACTTTTGACCCTCTTTTTTTAAATATTTCGTTAAGATTCTGAGGTATTTATGAGACCGTGACTTCAAATGAGTTAAACTGTGCCAATGATATGCACTTTGCTGTCCCAAAATGATTGTATTTGGATTTTTACTTGTACTTTATGGTTGGCAAAGACTAAATTAGCGTATTGTCTAATATAAAAATCTCATTTGCATAAAAAAAAAAAACAAGGAAGACTCGCTTGTTTGGATGATGTCTTCACTTTTTTTTTTTGTTTAGTCTGTCGCTAAACAGACTCTAGGATAACAACTGTTTTCTTTCTAAGTGTGTTCCTTTTTTGAAAGTAATGTGGTATTTTATAAACGACAGATAATCGTCGTTTCCTTACAAAAGTGCATCATACATTATTGAATGTACTGGTTTTTATGATGTGTTTGCTTCAATCATTTGCAATGTTTTGTGCAGTCAACACTTTGTTTCTTATTCCTATGCACATTCACAGTTTGCTGTTACCTTCTGATAATAGGGAAACTCCTTTTGTACTTTAATTTTTTTTACAACATTTTTGTACCTGCCCTTCCATATTCCTGATACTGAGGACACCAGCTTTAGCAAACAAATAATATAAACTTTGTACACTGTTTGTACTTGTTTCTCTCAAATTTATGAAATAAAAGGAATTAACAAGAGCCGTGTTTTTTTTCTAATGGTGCACCTTTTTTTGTCGGTTACTTGGATATGATAAGAAATCAAGAGCAACAACTTTGGATGAACTCCGGCCAGGCCCGCATAATAGCACTTTCCACGTTCCCAAGAATTCAGTCAAATGACTCAATTCTACCGAGTAAAAAAATGGGCACCCTGGTGTCCCTGTGGCACATATGGAGAAATGGGCCCCATTCAAATATTGATGTGTCACCAACTGTTGCAATATTTGACTCACAAATAAATGAGAAAACGACTTTAATGGAAAGTGCCAAAAAGAATGTACAAGGCATAATCATATTCTACGTTGAATTACCTTTGAAACGATATATCACACGACTATGTTTACATAAATTTGGAAATTACCGAAATGGGGTTGGGCCCTCGGGTCCCATTTTAAAAAAAAAAAAAAAAAGGCTCCGAGCGTCACATCATATTCATTCATAGAGTGTTCATACCAAACTGCATTTTGATCCAATGGGAACTAACGGAGGAGTATTTCTTTGAAAAACGGGGGCCCCTGGCGCCCCCATGACACATATGGGGTAATGGGCCTCATTTACATATTTGTATGTGCCAATGATTTGGTACTACCAACCGTCGTAATATCTGACTCGCAAATAAATGAGAAATTCATTTATTTTTTCTTTAGAGCCCCCCCTCAGCTCCAAATCAAAAATCGGGTACCTAGCGTCGATGCGTACACGTCCATAGATTATAGCTACCAAATTTAATCGCGATCCGTTCACGAATAACAGAGGAGTAGCGATTTTAACTAGTGTACACAAGAAGAAGAACAATAACAACGAGAACAAAGTGAGTGGTATTTTGAGTCCAGTAGCCCGGCCTAAAAAATGCACTACTATTTTATGTAATGTACCTAATTTTACACATCCTGACCTAATAAATCCTAGCACACATTTTAAAAATTGCTTTGAAAACAAATTATGAGTAATAAATCAGAAAAAAGGTGCAAAAGTTTATCTTCCAGGTAGTTTTTTTTTCTCAATATATAAAAATCCAGCAGGCAGAAGTAGACATCGATTGGTTAGATTTGGTTTTTCCAGGCTTTTCTTTTTTCAAACAAACTTGTACTGGAAAATATAAAATTTTAAAGAACTGCAGATAAAATTAAATTGTTTCACACAAATGTTTCCTTGCAGTTTCTTGCATATTTGCCTTCGCTGCTTATAGTTTTTAACTATTTGCAATTAGGAATCCAAAATAAGTTGAACCGACGTTTATGAATATTTCTGTGTTCTGTATGGAGGTAGATTTGTGTCTTTATTATTAAAAACAAAAACAAAAAATTAATGAAAAGTGAAATCAATTCAATCAACAACAAAAAAACTTTTCAATCAAAAAAATTTACTTAATTCAAAAATAAATATTTTCAATTGAAGAAAAAATAAATTAGACGGAAATTTGAACACTTTTTTTCTTTGAAAACGATTTTGAAGTGATTTTTCTTCAGATTGAATAGTATTTTTTTTTATTGAATAATAAAGACACAAATCTACCTCCATAGTTCTGCAGACAAGTCGTTCATTTATAGATTGGGGTTTTTCAAAGTTCTTCAAGGTACATCAGTATAGATCTTTGTTTTATCAGTTACATTTTATGTAACCACACCATTTGACTCCACCACACCAATATGCAAAGTGTGAGGGATAAATGTGCCAGCACTCAGTGACACTGTCTTTGTCTTGGACAGTGTTTCTCTGCTGTTCAGGTCCACGTCTGGGGCTCTGCAGCTGGTCTCAGACAGGGAAAGCATCTCCCCCATGGGGCCCTGGGGCAGATGGTACAGTCTCTGGAGCAGATGTTGACAGCCAGGGCTTATAGGCTGTCTCCTGGCCAGATGCAACAAACAGCAAGGCCAGAGTTTGGCCCTGTGTGGCTTTCACCTGACAGTCGTCCCTTACCTGCCTCCAGCTGCACTGCCTGAAAACAACAGCAAACGGAAACAGAAGGGGACACAACTCTCTTCTGCTGTATATGGAATATATATAGAAATAAGCTGTTAGAACACACGTTTGGTGAAATCAACCATAGAATGGCCTTGGTGAACTGAAAATAGAACATGCATTTTTTTTATTTGGACTTTATTAAGACCAGTTGAGAACCAGTGGTTCTCAACTGGTCTCACATTTTGCCACAGTCATTTAATTGCAACCCACTTTTTTTTTTTAGAATTTAATCAACCAAATTTAGTTTTTCAAAAATAGCTGTTGAAAACACACATATGTAATGTTTTTTTTTTTTTTTTAAATCTATATATTTTCCTGTGCAACATGCATGCCTGTCAAAAAAAAAGTCCAACAGGAGAGACATTAAGTATTTATTTACAGTATTTTTGACTCTAGCGGTCTGCGACCCACTTTTGGGTCCCGACCAACCAGTTGAGAATCGCTGGTCTAGATAATGAGAATGACCTTGCTGAACCTTGTTTTGTTTTGTTTTTTACTTTATTAATAAAGACCTTCATTACTGTTCTATTTTTTATTTTATTTTTATTTTTAAAGGGTACACTTTTTTTTTTTTACCCATTTTTTAAAAATTTAGCGCTATTATGGCATCCCTGAAAGTTTTTCATTGTTCAAAGGGGGAAAAAGTTTGGGAACCACTGGACTCTAGACAATGCTTTGTCCTTCCTTTAACTTTTGCGTAGTAAATGGGACTATATAAATTAACTGTAGAAAAAAATCTCAAGCTTTAACAAATGAATCCCCATGAGAGAGTGTAAAATGTAACTATAGATCAACAGATAAAATATGAAAAAATGAACAATACATTCAAATTTGATATTCCATCAGAAATCAGTTGATTTCTATTTGTTTGTTATTATAGGCATTTTAGTATTGTGGTGGATTGCTGTGACATGAGATTCCACCTTTCAAAAACATGTATAAATGATCCATTATTTATTTATTCAATTAAAAAAAAATTTCCCCCATTTTCTAACGCGGACATGGTGTTAATTATAAGATGGACTGTCATTCAAAACTGAATTTCAATGAGGACTGTGTTTGATATATTCTGTATATTTTGTTGCATTGCCCTATACCACAGACAACAAACTACATCTATAACATCTATATTTTATTTATTTGTGACTTCCATTCGGAAAAAGTGAGTTTGGTTATAAGCAAATGACATTAACTTAATACTACATATAAACAGGAAAGTTTTTCATATGCTGAATAATATTGGAACAAGAGCGCCATCTTGTGTGTGTGTCAAATAGTGGTTAAGTAGCTTTTTCATGGACGATTTACATGGGCGTTTTAATTCCTCCTTAATTCAGAATAAAAGTTAAATCCTGACCTTGTAAACACTCAATTCCTAATGCAAATTTAATCTTGAATTACACACACACACATGCACGATTTATAATATAATTTATAATAATTATTCACTGAGGACACCTGATGATTAATTTTTATGGGTTGTTTTTTTTTTTTTTTTTTTTTTTAGGATATTAGACCCACTTTAGTCGTTATGCCAACCTGTCAACATTGAGCTGTTTAAACTTGTCCTGAGTTACCATGACTACCTGTCAACATTGAGCTGATCTGCAAAGATGCATTTTATGAAATAATTCAAGGACAGTATCATTGCAGTGCAAACAAATCCAACGTTGCACACCCTTGAACCAAGCAGCAGCCATGTTGAAAGTCTCAGGTCAGTCTGATCCTGATGCACTGAGATATTTGAGGAACACACACACACATAGAAGTTCCTTACTTTTTTATAGATAGATAGATAGATAGATAGATAGATAGATAGATAGATAGACAGATAGACAGATAGACAGACAGACAGACAGACAGACAGACAGACAAATAGCAGGGGAATTTTGCTAAGGTATACAAAACATAATCACATATTTCCTTATTTCCTTCCTGAGTTACATTTTTCATATTTTTTTTAATCTTCGGGATTTTCACAAGTACATTGAAAATGCACTTACACAAATTACACATTTTGTAAATATATAAAAAGTATAGCTACTTACGCCACACTTTCATGCTAACACTTTTAACACAGTTAAAAATAATTGTACTCTATTACACTTTATAGAATATAATATATTATTTTACAATATATTTTAACTGAATGTTATGTGTAATTTCTAAAGTGCACTGATTTGAAATTAGATTTCAGTATAATCAAAAATGCATGCTAAAAATTATTGCATCACATAGTGCTACAGAAATCTAAAGCTAAATGTTTAGAAATTGTGCAAAATGGGCAGGTCAGCGCCAGTCGATCACATAGTATAATTACATTTAGCTTTACACTTGGCGACTGATTTTTCCATTTAGATTTAACATTAAGATTAAAATGTAACATTTAGATTTAATATTTAGATTTACATTTAACATTTACAATTAACTTTTAGATTTAAATTAAACATTTACATTTAGATTTATTTTTCATGTGTACACATTTTTAACAATGACATAGAACATGCTCTTTTAAATGAATTTCTGTCTCAAATGAAAGAAAAATGAGCTTAAGGTTCAAATTATGTGGGACTGAGTGACTGAGTTTTTACGTTATATTCCCATATTCATGTACATAACAAAATGATGTACCTCTGTTAAGCCCTTATATAAATAATGTATAAATAAAATAGAAAAACACACAAAAGTATCATCAGCAGCAGCACGTGGCAATTATTATTAAGAGTTTAGTTAAATAACAAACTACAAACTCACAAAATTTAGACAAAACCAAATGTAAGTTTATTTTATTGCATTAAAAAATAAAAATGAAAATTAAAGGCACAGTTGGTGCCATAGTGTCAAATCCTCCACACCGTTGGAGTGACGCACAGTAGTCCCGCCCTGTCCCCCGCCCCTTAATTCTGGACCTGTCATGACGTAACTACGTCTGAACCGAGCAGAGGGCGTCAGAGTTTCGGCTGCTCGTCATTCCCGAAGAAACACGAAAAGGAAGAGAGGGTGTGCTCGACGTTTACCTGGCTGCTGCTACCTGTCCACCGCGTCCATTGTCGACCTTTCCCTTCGCTGCGAGGGGTGAAAACAGGCTGGCTTCACTAAGGAACAAAACGGAGAACACTTTGAATGTGAGTTGGTGGTGTTGTTGCTGCTGCTGTTGTTGTCTAAAATCCACTGCTTACTGTTAAAACCTTAGATAAACACTTTCTGTCGCCCACACGCTCCTAAAACATATATCCGGGGTGTTTAAAAAGAGTTTTACTGCTTTTATTACGAGCTTAGACATGTAGAATATTTTTACAATGACTTTTATTTAAATGTTACGTTTATTTAACGCAGTTTAGTGACGGACAAATCTCCTACCTGAAGTTTAACCGGTTGCCAGACGTGCTCAGTGGCGCCGCTGTGCAACAGGTTCCTCATCAGGCTTAATTAGGCACTCAGCACTAGTTTACTTTAGACCAGGGGTGTCGAATCGAACCATCTCAACATTATTGCTACTTTGTATGTCCATGTTATAAATTATATAAAAGCACGCACGTAAAGTATATAAGGTACCAACAATGTCCAAGAAATAAGTGACAGGCTGTGACAATATTATTTCAATTTGGGGTAGAGCTGGGCGATTTTGCCTAAAAAAACAATCTCCGAATTTTTTTTTTTTTTTTTAAAGAAAAATTCAAGTTTCGATTCGATTTTTGATTTATTTTTATTTTTTCAATGCACTTAAAAATAACTGCAGACATCAGATATATTGTCAAAATTGCAACTTTATTGCTGTGATTCTCCTCAAGAGTTAAAATGCATAGAACACCCCCCCTCCCCCCCAAAAAAAAGGAAATGAGGCTCTGTCATTCAACAATTTCAAGCTTTAACCCAGGTTTAAGCAAAAGTGCCACAGCAACTTCACAGTAGCTTACCTTTTCTGATTAGGAAATCAGATAACTACATATTTTATAACATTACAATTAAAAAAATAATAAACTCTTCCTTTAGCATCTCAGCATTGTGTGAATAAAAAAAAAAAACATGCCTGTGGCGCACACATAGCCTACTCAAAGATTAAACAAATGTAAACAAAGGGGCGGGCTCACATCTCGCTATGGTAACCCACATGGACGGCACGCGAAGAAATCCAAAGAAACTTTTTTTTTTTTTTTTAAACTCAAATTTGCAAAATAAAAAAGCGTTTTTATCTACAAATTCCACAAATCCCTAATTTTGGGGAACAAATAATTTGAGTGTTGAGCAGGATAAGGGGAAAAAAAATTGGTTGGTTCAACAATTCAAGAGTTCCATCAAGCATGGGAAAATGCCAACCCCTGCAAATGTTGTGTAGAGTTTCACTAAATTTGTGACAAATTCAATGAAACTCCACTTGAATAATTGTAAAGTTCTACTTCCAAATAAATCTGTTGGAATCTGATGTATTTAGGTGTATTATTTTGCATATATGCCAATATTTATGTTTGGATACGATACAGTGATGTAAAATCACTCCCAATTTCTAATATTCCCATGAAAAGTTTCTATTTTTTAATATTGTTCAAAATTCCCGAGCTCAAGTTCCTGTGGAAATTTGCCAGATATTTTACGCCCCTTTGCAACCATACTGAGATATCCACAATTAAATGAAATTGGTAATTCACACAATGATTGTTTTCTTGCGTTTGACACATGTGCTTTAGACATTCACCGTCTTTACTTATATAAACAACCATGCATTTATCAATGGTTACAACTAAACGCATGTAACATTGGATAAAATAAAAAAAAAATAGGATTAAAAATATACTTTGGTGTTGGTTACTTTTTGTCTTATATGTTAAACAGCTATAGTTTAGCTGTAAACCTCTAACATAAATATACATAAATAATAATTCATACAATCCTAGAATGTGTTATTTAATAAGTTTTATCTGATGTGTGCAATGCAGTGCTTTGAGCTCAATTTTCAATGTAAACATGAATGGTTTGCCCCAACTGTTACTGTGACTGAAATATCCTTAACTCAATTAAAAATTGAATGGAATCAAATTGAATTGTGACTTGATTTGTGAAATTTAAATAAATACCCAGCTCAATGCTTAGCAGCTAATCTCACCTATTTCAGTTTATCAGAGGTATCATCTGTCTTTTTTCATTTATTCAGACAACTGTTCCTTACGAAATCCACTTTGATCTCCTGCCATTTTTTGACTGTCAATTGCCAGTCTTCATCAGAGGCATCTGCTTTGAAGTTTCCTTGACTTCCACGTATTATTTCCAGCAAGATTGTTTTTGTATTTTTTAATATTGTAGTATGTTAGGTAGGTAGGTTTCATTTATTCAAACAACTGCTCCTCAGGAAATGTATTTTGATCTCCTCACATGCTTCGACTGTCAACTGTTAGTGACAGCTTCCTTCAAAGCGATCAGCAGACTCCACTGATGAAGACTGGCAGTTGACAGTCGAAAGATGTCAGGAGATCAAGTGGATTTCTTAAGGACCAGTTGTCTGAATAATTGAAACCTTAACATACTATTCAAAAAGAATCTTGCTGGAATTATCACCTGTCTGTTGTCACATCTATTAACGAATAAATAGCGACTATGATTTAAGAGACTTGATTGAATTTATTGATGTGACAAAGGCAAGTTGTTGGGGAAAGTGGATGTTAACTTAGCTGATTACTACATTAAATTGCATTAAAAGCATTATATGATGTTTGAGCTGTATTACAACATGAATTGCACGTTGACTTTTGGAAGTTTTAATTGCATACAGATGGGAGCAGGTTGGATAAACTGGTTTAACTTTGCTAAAAGTGTAACTTCCTCATACAGATTTTTAAATGGAAGCACATTTTCATTGCTGTCTGGTTTTTAATGGAACATTTAGCGTTGTCTAGATGCACTCGTACTAAGGTTATATCATCCTCTGTTGTACAGTTATCGTTGCACTTGCTCTTTAACAGGATGCTCAGAAGATCCTGACTCCTGGCGCCAACATGAGTGTGACATCATGGTTTCTGGTCAGCAGTTCTGGCACACGCCACAGGCTGCCACGTGAGATGATCTTTGTTGGTCGGGATGAGTGCGAGCTAATGCTGCAGGTGAGCATTTACATAGCAAACACCCACAAGGAGTCATTTAGAGTCCCGGTGTGTGTTCACTGTAGTATGTGAAAGATGGCCAGGGCACATTTCAATACACTGACAAGTAGCGTGTCACAGGTATGTGAAGAACCAGCCACGAGACTCGGACAAGCTTTAAAGCAGTGAAGCAGTGACTGGAGCATTCCTCTGAGTTGTTTTTCCCATGAATTGTAAATATAATTTCATTGTGGTCAGTGTTAATACTTCTTTTCCCTTCTACTTTTTCCCTCACCCTGTATTTAGAGCATTCAGAGAGGAATGTTGCCTCTGGAGTTGTTGTTTTTATTTTGTTTAGTTAGTGTTTACTGCTGAGAAAAGCCTTACCAACCATAGAAGCTGGACAGATTTAAGCATTTCCTCATGTTTGCGTTTAGATGATGCTGGATCCAGAACCCCAAGATTGTTCTTAAACATGGTTTCTTGTAAGTTTCTCTCGGAATCATTTAAATGTTAAGCTTTTTTTGTCTTTGCATTTGCAGCACGGTGCATTTTTCCTATTCAAATCACTGCAGAGGTTGTAACATGAGAATCCTGTCGGGTGAAGTGAAATCCCATTTAATTCTGCAGTTGAGGGCCTCAATTAGTGATCAAAACCTTCCATAACAACTACTGTTAAGATGGCATCATGGTTTTTCTTTAGCTGTAATTGGATCGTATGTTTCCTTCACTATTGGCAACAACCTTGTGGTTCTAAATTCGGGGGGTGTGTTTAGTCTTTGTAGAAGCCATAGTTAATGTTTTCCCTCTGATATAATGGGGGGGGGGGGGGGATGAAGCTGTCGTGATAGGTATGTGTACTTTCTTTGACACTTGTACAATCTTTATAGTGACACTTATCAAAAGTGGCTGATAGCACACTTTTGAAAGGTCACTGAGTGCAAAAGTCGACAGAATGTTTTACTTTTTTGCTTTAGTCATTGATTTTGATAGTTTAGAGTAAAATTCCCTACAGGTACCATTTAAACTCGATGTAAAAGTTTGAATTGTGTTTTTGTAATGTTTCTAATTAAACCTCCTTAAAGTCCCTGATCATCAGCTGTTCATGACACATTTATAAAAGCAATGGGAAATTAAACCATTAACAATGTGGTCGATGAGGACTGGCTTTTCCTCATGAACTTGGCAGCCATCTTCAGCCTTTGTGACAGAGTGACACAGAGTGCCTAATGAGCAGAAAAAAGGGACAAAGTCTGTCTGATTCACTCAGTGTGCACCATTGATTGAGGTATATCTCCACTAATGCTCGTCTCTTTCTTATTGTTGACATTAAGGCTGAAATAAGTTAAAGCTTGACCAAATCCATTTTAGTTCTGGTATTATTATTTTTTTTTTTCTTGTGAATAATTTTTTTAATGCTAGTTTTGTTAAATCATGTTCACAGCTAGAGATTGTCTTCAAATACCTTTTCCTTTTGGGATTAGTCGATAAAGTATTTAATCAGCCAGTCAATGTAAAGGATCACTATGTATTCATACTTCATGCAGAAAATAAATGTTGTCACTTCATTTCATCAACTAACAAAAAATATGTTTGATTATTTTTTTGCTTCAGAAAAGGTTTGGAGCCTGTCCAACACCAATGTAACCAACTGGCTAATTCTGTTAAAGAACACTTTTTTTTTTTTTTTTACAAACTGTAAAGTCACTGAGATGAACTGCTTTGTACATTAAAAAAAACACACATTATTGTGTTGCAGTCACGCAGTGTAGACAAACAGCATGCAGTGATCAACTATGTCACAAACACGGATGAGCACATGGTGAAGGACCTGGGCAGCCTGAATGGGGTAAGTAAGACTAAAAACTTATTCATTTAGATGTACTTGAAGCAGTTGGTAGAACAGTGACAATCAGGCTTCCCTGCTGGCCTGAACCCTTTTTCTGTCTCACAGCGCAGCCCCCCCCCCCCCCCCCCCCTCCCAATTTACTGATCTATTGCCACTCCACTGCATGATTATCCAAGTGTAATCCAGAGCTGAGCTGTGAGAGAAACCATTCATTGTTCTGAGAATGTTTCTTTTGGCCTCGTTAACCTTAACCAAACTAATCAGAGCAGAACAGGAGAATGACTTGTAACTGAAAAATTTCCCAACATTTTTTAGGTAATTTTTATACCACAAGATTGTTTTTTGGAAAAAAAAAAAAAAAAAAAGGAGCGTTATAGTATCGGTTAAGTAACTTCTTTTAATGCAGAGTTTTTTTTTCTGTCGCTGCAAAGGGGGTTGACGTAGAATGTTTAGGAACCACCGTGTTTAGCATTCCACAAAAGGCACCATTGCATAACAGAGTAATCCTATCAGTTTAATGTCCTGTAGGATTACTGTTTGATGAAAAAGGAGCCAATTGCAAAGCACTTTGCATCCTTTGAGTGTGAAGCACTGTAATATTGTTCCTTTTTGTTTTCATTCTTCAGCTAATGTTTTGTTGCCATTTCTCTGAATTGCAGACATTTGTCAATGACCTCAGGATCCCAGAGCAGACCTACATCACCCTCAAGCTCTCTGATGTCATTCGCTTTGGTTATGATATCCTTTTGAACGCTTATTTATTTCGCCCTTAAAACGAGCATCTTGATCTTAAGCAGCATTTTGGTAACAGAAGAATTACCCCCAATTATTTAAGGTCTGTGGGTTAGAAGTGTTTTCTTCATTCAAACAGTTCTTACTCATACATGATTGCGTTTTCTTTCACTTCTTTGGACTATTAATCCAATGAGGCATTTCAGTCAGGGGTTTTGGATTATGGTTAACTGTGGAAAACTTTGCCCTTTCCACCCTAAGTAGAGTAAGAAGTATTGTATTGTGGCATGTGGCACCTATCTCAGATAATTTGCAGGAAAACTGTTCAGTTCCTCTTATCAGAAGTGATTGTAAGATTTTATGCTGTCGGTTGTTTATATTTAAATTGTAGCCGCCCAAATGGATACTATAGTTCTCTTAGGAGAAGGGAAATGTTATTCACTGGAATAAAATACCATCCTTCAGGAAGTAACTCTATGTTAATTGTGTTAGTCTTGCATGTTTTATGCTAGTTTGTTACTTTTACCTTCAGCCTGATGCTGAACTATGAATTTGTGAAGTGGTTTTAGATGCATGAATACTTTATTGTGATCTTTAACTCCGTCTATACATGCACATGTGTATATCTTGGAGAAAAACCAACACAACGTCCCAGAAGAGGCTCTTAAAGTAAGTAACACAAAAAGCCCTTTATTGCTTCTGTAACAACTACTTTTTCCTATCATGGGAATAGTAAAATGTGATCATATCCAACTCTCAGAAGCTTTTAGGAAAGAAATGGTTTTTGATAAAAGTTAGAAATGTTGGATGTTGTAATTACTTGAGTTGCCTTCACATTTTTGTTATTTTCATCCATTTTTGACAAAATTTACTGGAACACTGGAAATATGAAGTAAAGTCTCAGATATTTGAACATTCCCGTTTTGCTTTCAAGCATAATCTTTTTGTTTAAGTAGTCATTTATATCGATTGATATCAACGCAAGCGCAATTGTGGTAAAATCCTTATTTTCTTTACAAAAATACTGGGATTAATCTTGTTTAGTTCATTGATTTTAAATTGTGTTGAATGTTGCCTCTGAGATAACATGACAGTGACACTTCAGGAATAATGTTTACGATGTAATTTTTTCTAGAGCAAAATCATCCCACAAGCCGAATTGGATGCTCTGGGGGCCTGAATTTGGCCCGTGGCCCGTGACTTTGATAACATGTCTAATGATATAAACTAATCAACTAATCTTTTCTTATATTTGCTGCCTGATTCTAAGTACGTGCTGCTATTCAGTTTAAAATATTTAATGTCTCAGATTTCTATTCAGTGGTTTTTGTTGGCAACTTCTGCTTGAAAACACACTGATCTTATTTAGTTTACATTAAGCAATGTTTAGGTTTCTCTTATAAGATTTGTTTTGACAGCACCACCACTTTCAACACTTTGGCTCTGGACTCAACCACATTGACTTTTAAATAAAACAATCATGACTTTATTTGTCTTTTCTTTTATTTTTTGGTTTTAATTTGATTTAAAAAAAAAAAAAAAAACTACAGAAAAATAAATTATAATTGACGTAAGGAATTTACCTTAAAGTGAAGCTGAAGTTCTCTATTTAAAAAAAAAAAAAGAAGTATTGTTTCATTATGAGTTGAATGTGGTTGCATAGAAAGTGGACAAAATAGGCATTTGGGTACTGTCCAAATATATGTGACCTTGTATTTCCTACATGCACAAAAAGTAAGGAACACTTAGTAACCTGTGTTTTTGCTGTCAAAACCATGTCACCTCTGTCTGTTACTTTAGACATTGTCGATTATGTATTTATAATGTAACTTCCAATTTAATGAAATTAAAAAATGTAAAAAAAAAAAAAAATCATAATTCCTAAAACATGCACAAAACTTCAATCAAAGAAGTAATTATTGGATGTTCTTTATAATACTGTCACATGCTGTTTCTGTGTGCAGCATGAAAAGTACACCAGCCAGTTGCAGATCAGCATTAAAGCCCTGGAAGCTAAAGCAAAGGAAAAACAACAGTTCCAGAGCTCGGCAAAAACCAAAGACTTTTTTTCTAATGTCAAAGCTCAAGAGAAGGAACGGAGAGCACAGTCACTCACAGGTAAACAGCTCTGTCAACACACTCCTCCCCTACAGATACAATGGAAATCAGCAGGCTTGGTATTAACTTAAGTGAGATCAGTGTTATTTTTGCTTGGTTGATTTAACTGCAGTTTGTTTGAGTGTTCTGCTCACACCAGAAAGTTGAAAGCTTTAAAATCTCCCAAGTGCTGCATGGCCTTTGCCAAAGGTCCCATGTGAGGGCGATGTGTTTTATTTAGAGCTTCTATAGTGTGAGATTAGGACACCATGTGAGGCAAGGCTTCAATCCTCTGTTGTAGATCTTTATATCCCAGGTTTGGCAGAATGTCTACACGAGTCCAGGCTTCTCAGCCAAGCTAGTAGCGATGAGTTAAAAACAGACAGTCTTATCTCATTTGGCCATAATGACTGTTATATCCACACGTGTTGTAAACAAATTGGCAAAGCCTTCAGACCTTTCCTGCTCAGAGATGTAATAAGTAAAAAGTGTTTCATAGTTGGTCAGGGATGGTAAGAAGCAGTGAGTTCAAACAGAGGCACTTGGTGAATGTTGCTCATTCACACTGACAAACCTTTTCCAGCTGTTGGTGAATTTAGCAGCTTGTGTCCCTTCTGCTCTCTGAGCCTAGAGGAATACAATTGTATGAATGAGTCTGCAAAACAGGATTGTACAAAAGAATAAACTGAAACACTTGTTAGCTTTTTTTTTTTTTAGGCCAACAGTTTTTCATAGAGAACTAATGATAATGTACTGTTGTTAAAATGTGTCAGATTTAGAATTTTTAATAAACACTTCCATTGTGAGTTTTTATACTGTATACACTCAAAAAGACCATTCCTCTGCTGTTGTGATAAGGATGGTCTTTGTCTGTATATCAGAGATAATAGACACATGGTTACAGTAGCCACTAGTGATAGGTGGTATATGCAAAACTGTCCCCTCTGAGTGCAAATCTGTATTTCTAACATTATTAGAGCAATGTCACAGAAAATGTTCTGCACTGTTTTCATGACTATACACTTCATTAAAATGCTAGTTTAGTATTTTAAACACTGTGCTTTAATGAGGTCAATGACTATATATTGTTTTTTCTGCTTGTCCTTGCATGTAATATCACAAACTTCTATATGGTTTTCTCGTTTCATTTAAGGACTAATGGAGCTGGGTTTTTTTTTAAGTTGCTTGTGTCTTTTTTTCCTTTCACCAATGCAGCTGTACAGGATGTGAAGTGTCCAACCCTTCTGCTGAGTGCAGGGCAGGATGACTCTCTTGTACAGTGTGTGACTCAGTCTGAATTCGTAGACTTTACCAGTATTTTTTTATTCACAAGAAAATACACATTATTTGGGACTCATTTTGTCCCTTGATACACTGTCAATGGTTTAGCATTTAATGGGATATGTATGGATTTATTTTAACTAACAGTTGGCAGAGAAGTGAAGAATTGGTTAACCTTATTTGGTAACAGAGTGACCCTCTCTGCCACTGTGTTGATTTCTTATTGTGTGTCCCGGGCAACAAGGATTTGTGCTGCTGATGCTTAGGATTGTACAGCCCTTACAATAAATGCCTAAGCTTTTGTTTATCTGGTTTATCAGGTCAAAAACCAACATTCAGATTATCTTATTATAATGCACTACATGCTGACTTGTCTAGACAAGCTTATCCACCAATATGTTATATTCAACTAAAGATAATATATATTTCTATAGAAGCCAATCATTATGAAGAGTATCCCTGTTTACAAATGTTTTTGCTGCCGTTATCGTGAGTTTCCAAATTCTGTATTAATTTTTTTAGATTAGATTAGCTAAATCAGCAAGGATTATGTCTTTATGGTGTTTTGCATGACACAGACGGTATCAGAATTTCACCATGTCATACAAGTGTGAGAAAATTACAATTAATCCTTTTTTTTTTGCAATTATTATGTACACATGTATGAAATAATTTAAGACCAAGCAAGTAGACCGATGCTGTATATGAAAAGACCGTTGCTATTTCTTCCTTTATGTTCTTACGGTTTTCTCCATGCTTTCCTCACACTGTGTTTTTGTGTGTCTGTCTACTAGCTGCCACAGACACACCAATATCTAAGCCCAGTCCTCTGTATGGTCAGCCCTCCTGGTGGGGAGATGATGAAGACTCTGTAAAAAAGCAGGCCAGAGGCAGAAAACTGGAATCTCCAGGTCAGAATATTTTATTGTTGTAATTCATATAACCTGTTCATGCCTGTACTGCTCAACTGTTTCTGTTTCAATCTTTCCACTTGCGTCAATGGGATCTCAATTTGTTTGTTGGGCCTTTTGGGGATGCAGATCTCCGGCTGCCATTTGTGGACTGTAACACAGACCATACAAGTGGAAAGTCTCAGTCTACTTTGTGATGGATTATGTCCCACATAAGCTGCCAGAGGGGGGAGGGTGATTGTCCTCCTCCTGATTCTTGTACTGGGAAAAATAGTTTGCTCTTAACTAATCTGTTCTGCTCTCTGAGCTTGCAGATAATGTATAATATGTAATGTGCATTTACATAAATATGAAATGTAATTTATATTTTATATTTTTACAAATGTGTAATTTATAGCCTGGCTATTGTTACATCAGAGCAACTTGTAGATATGGATTCATTGTCATGTTAACTTTTATTTTACTTTTTAATTGATAACAGAGCTGGGAAAAGACTCGTCCAGGTATGAGTCCGGTGGTTCCTTGTCAGAAAACCAGGCTAAATCAATTTTCTACTATCGTCGAGAGCCAAGCTACTTTGAGATTCCTACAAAAGAGTTTCAGCAACAAATTGCCAAGAAACCTGAGGTGCAGGTCTATGAGATTCCAACAAAGGACACATCAGATCCCCAATGCCCCCCCACCACCCCTCCTGTTGTCCAAAGCCATGCCTCCTTCACCATTGAGTTTGATGACTGTACTCCTGGTAAAATGAAAATCAAGGACCATGTGACCAAGTTTTCTGTCCGCCAACAGCGCCACCAAACCACCTCAGAGGTGCCTAGCACGCCTACTGAGGTGATGTCAGCAGCAAGCAAAGTGGCTGATTGGCTGTCCCATAGCAATACTAGCACGATGACGAATGGGTCACAGGGTGAAGACCTATGTAGCACAAACGGCGACTCATTTCTAAAGAACAGAAATGGTGAGTCTCTATTGATGCTTTTGTTTTTGCTGGTCCTAGCTCTGTGATAACCTCTTGCCCTTTTCTTATCAGAAAACTACATTGAAGATGGTTCCCACACTGATTTTGGAAACCTTTCTATCAATGGAAAGGATTATCAACTGGCTGAACATCAGACATTAGCTCATGTTTCTCCACAAATTCTGCAATCTTCACCTCTAAAACGCTTAACTGATTTCTCTGGGGAACCATCTTCTTACTCTTTACCAGGATCACAGTCCCAGACTTTTGGCAAAGGTGAGCCCCACCAAGCCTTTGTTATTGAATTCCTCGACGATAACCCTCGAAAGAAGCGCTCTCAGTCATTTACGAATAGTTCTAGTCCCCCAGAGCCCTCCAGCCTTGATCCGCAGCAGGGAACGGCAAAAAAATGTTCTGGCCAAATTGGAGAGAAACATATTCCATCTACGGCCTGCGCCACTCCGCCGACACAGCGATACACCATCCCCTTGAAGAGCCCTGCATCTACTGGCCCTCAGAGAGCTGGATCTTTGCGTAGGGAAAAGACTGAAGAACATCTCGGTACAGAGTGTTCGTCATCTTCTGTACCTACAAGACATTTTAGCAGTGTGGGCCGTAGATCTAAACTTGCCCAGGAATTCACTGCAGAATTTCTTAAGCAGGCAAAGCATAATTTGGCTGCTAGCTGGGGCAAAAATACTTCCCAAAAAGCTATCAAGCCAGGACCTGTGTTGGTGCAACAGTATGATCAAAGATCCACTAGTCCTCCTCAATCTACTCATTACCAGCCCCAGACTTCTTCACCAATTAACCAGCCTGTTCCCCTCAAGACTCCAGCTATGTCCCCGGGAGCTCAGAATATGAAGGTCAAGAGCCCTCAGGGAAATGGACAAAATGAGGAGGACGACACTCTGAGTGATGCAGGGACATACACCATTGAAGCAGATATTCAAGATAAAGACCTTGAAGAAGCAAGGAACAAGATCGACCTGGTAAGTGTTTTAAATAAATGTTCACAGTAAAGTTTCTTCTTGAATTGTTTCAATATTTACTAGTTTTCTCTCATTCCATTGAAACAAATTCCTATTGAGAATGTCCCAAAGACTTTAGCACTTCTTTCTTTCTGCACTTATCCACTTGCAATGCTTTATTTCTGACAGGTGTTTGGTGTTGAATGCCAAAAGCAAACCAACCTGAGTGAAGCAGAAACTACATCACCATTTAGGCCTACATTTGATCAGGGCAGGAAGCAGCATAGACAAAATAGCTCTGGGGATGTGAGGCAAGCTCCAGAGCAGGGACAGAGTCTAGTAAAGGTAAATCTTACTGCTCAAGGTGGTAGTGGTGATTTAATCAAAAGTTCATCATTTGAACACTGTTTTTCTAAAGATTCCTTTATGGGTCAGTGGGCTTTAAACTTTTAATTGGCATATTGATTCATCTTGATTTCTGGGTTTGTATTCTTTCATAATCTAGGATCTAAGGTGCTTTGGTTTCTTTCTTGCCTAAGCTTCATGTGCGAATTCTATGTTTTTTCTTATGCTTTTAACACCAATACCAGCTCAATCACTCCTTTATTGTATCAGAAAGGTTTTTAATAATATGAGTAAGTTTGTGGTTTTCTGTTCCAGGTTTCATCAGTTGGTACAGAATTACAGGGAGCACCTAAGTGGATGTCTTGCTGGGCGAGCTTGGTAGACAGTTACACAGAATCTGGCCCTTCGTCTGACCTCTTTGACATTACATCCCAGATGGAACTGTCAGGCGCGGGTAAGCCACCTGATGAGACAGTGGTCTGTTTGAAATGATAATGAGACAGTCTGATGAATATGAAAGATATTTGGTTTCATTATGTGTACTTAATATGCAATTAAACTGTTCCACAGCAACACCAGGCATAATCAACCACAATGCCGCACTTGAATGCAGCCATGACATCAGTGAGTTTGATGGTTCAAGAACTTGTCACAGTCTGATGCAGGTACCACCGAGGGACAAATGTGACCTTCCACCTCCCAGTACACATGTTCATTATGACTTGCAGTCAACATTTGATTTGGAAGACAACAGCTTGGATTCTAAAGAAAGTCTTAACAATTTAGCAGTGCAAAATGACGTTGAGCCTGATAGCCTGAGCGATGCCAGCAAGTCTGATGATGGCTCCATCATAGAGCACAGGAAGGCACCGCTGTCAGACGCTGATAAAAAGCTGAATGAAGATGATCCAAACATTTTATCAAAAACTACAACTTTCTATATCGAGTCTGATGAACCTTCGTCTAATTCCGAATTTAAAGACACAATATCCAGCTCTCCTAATGCTGAGAGGAAAAGAGTTGCCAAAACCTTCTCCAATGCTACTCTTACCAAGCTAAAGGGGACTGAAAAAGTCAAATTCACTGTATCAGAACCCGTACGGAGTCATGAGACACAAAGTACTGAGGTGCGAGAGCGCACAGTATCGCCATTAATCAGACAGGAAAGCTTTACCAAGGAGCGGCCAAGCAGTGCAAGGCTGCCCCACATCTCCAGCAACACAGACTTTGAATTATTTAAGGGAGTTAGCAGCCATGACACCCATTCTTACCTCAAAGAGACGGAGGATGTTCTTGCTTCTCTAGAGGCCAAACTTCAATCAGGACATTCTGAGAGCACACCGTCACCCGTTATGGATTCTCTCTCTGGGGAGTCTGATATGGACACCTCAAGTACAGTCAGCCAGAACAGTAACAAGACAAAGCCAAACACATTACTGAACAAGACATTTGTGAGTGGTTTCCACAGAGAAAGGTCATCAGCTAGCATAGCTAGTCAGGACTTGTATTCCAAGTCAACATCATCGGAAAAGAGCCTATCTCGGAGTGGAGTCGGCACCAATAACAGTGTGTCAACAAGGAGACCATTGGGGCTGCGACGAAGTACGGGCAAGTTTAGCTCTACAGACCTTAGTGATGAGCCGCACAGCTTACACTACTCTGATCAGGAGTCCAGCAACCATCCTGTGTCTCAGAAATACACTGTACCTCTTCAGAAGGAGGATGGAAAGACTAGCCGAGTGTCCAAACCCTTGGGACGTACCAACAGCTTGACAGCCCCAAGACCAACTCGAGCCTCTATGCTCCGCAGGGCTCGCCTGGGAGAGGCTTCGGACAATGAAGGTGCTGAGACAGAGCGGCTGACCCAGGAATCTGTGAACTCTCAAACCAGGCAGCCTCAGGAGGGCAAAAAACTGTCTAGGTTGGATATGCTGGCCATGCCCCGAAAGCGCACAGGCTCCTTCAATAATACCAGTGATACTGAGACAGGCAGAACCACTGGACCTTCCAGTCTAACTCGAAGGGCTTCTGCTTCTGGACCGAAACCTGCAGAAAGGCCACAAAAAGCAGCACTCACCAAAACCCCAGTGACCAGAGTACGCTCCTGCTTTGCCAAATATGCTAGCAGTACAGCAAGTAAGTGCAATACTGACTCTTTGATCAAGTGTTAAATGGTTAAAGTTGTTGTGTAGATAGAGTGAATATAATAGAAGTTGAAGCATTAAGACGGCTAGTTAGCCATGGTGAACTAATTTATAACCACAGGTTTTCCTAGCTTTGTAGGTCTTTCCTTCTGCTGTGCTTTTCGTGAACTTTTTTAACACATTTCTGTAAGCAGGGACTTAACTCCTATATAGAGTTTAGGTTCACTGAAAAAGATCCCACTTTCTTTTTTTCATCAACAAAAATTGTGAGGGTGGAAAAAAATAATGTAACATTAATATGTAGATATGTGTTGACTACACCTTACAGCTTGGAAAAGATTTTACTAAGACTAACAAACTAAACTTTGATCAGTTAAGGTTTCTCCCTCTTCCATGACTCACTACCTACATTGATGGTATTTGTGGCTATGTTAGTATGAGGAGTGATGCTATGAATGTGTGATATACTCATTGGCCACTTTGTTGTGTGTACTGTTAATTAGTGATATAGATATATTATTAAGGCACTGGAAACCCTGTTTGTGTATTTTTTGGGTCATTGGATTTTCTGTCAGGAAAAAAATATTAAAAACAAGTATGTTGTTTGATTTTAATTTTAAAATTCAAAAATTAGGATTGGACAATAAAACTGTGTCTCTGAGAAGACAACGTAAAGGCAGTAAAACCTCTTCCACCCCCACTTTGGTGTGATCTGTGTTGAGAGATTTCTACAAATTAATTCTTGTTGTTTCGCCAAGTCAAAAATCTCATCGGAGTATAATTCCAAAGACGTTTTAGCCTGGGTTAGGGAAACTACAGGTACAACTTCCAAATTTTGGTGCTCTTGCCCGAAACACAGCACGTTCTCATACACTCACCATATCGAAAACCAGGCTTTAAAAAAAAGAATGTAAAAAAGGTTTTGTTCATCCTTTTTTGATGCTGGTAACGAAAAATACCTTGAATTTCAATCTTAATTTATAAATTTTAAAATTAAAATCTAATGATCACCAAATGTAATCTTTTTTTAATATATATTCTTTTTGAAGTGAAAATCCAATCTCTAAAACATACACTGACCAAACCATATTGACGAAAAATAAACACCATGTTACACAATTAAAACAATTGGTGTACCTTATAAAGTGGCCAATGAAACTGGTTTTAAACTAATCTTCTGTAAATATGAAGATGAGCACTTCCCCTGTTCACAGACGTGAGAAGTAAATGGACATCCTTAAAAACAAATGAAGATGTGTAGTTAGTTCTTGCATGTCTGTGTATTTCAGGGAAAGGTTTTGTGACTGGAAAATTTTGGGTTATTCTTTGTTGTATTCTTTGATGGCCTCTATCTCCCTCTCTCTCGTGTTTCTCCAACAATTTCTCTATCCTTTTACGCTCACCCAAACTAATTCACCTCACCAAGGCTCCAGGAGACACCAGAAAGGCTCTGATTATACCTCTACCTCAGATGAAGAGTATGACTCAAACCAGAGCACCCCTAAACAGAAACGCTCCCAAACTTCCTCAGCTTCCCACAGCCCTCGCCACCAGCCTCGCTCTCAGCCCATGGTCGCCCTGCAAAACAAATATCGCCGCCAAGACTCTGAAGAGGAAAAACAGGAAGGAGAAGCCACCCAGAGTTGGTCCACACATAGCGTTGAGATAGCACGGTGAGGATTTTGATTAAAATGAACTGATACCAAGATGAAAAGTCCTTAATTGTAAAATACAATGCAATTACTAGATTAAACATGCTTTTGTGGTTTTTGAGTCCATAGGGGTATTTATAGAAACTTTTGTACTTTGAAAAAAGAACAATGAGCTATGGATAATATGACGTTTCCCTCCTCCTATTTATGGTCCCTCCTGTTTTCTCCCTGTCAGGTTGAGTCAAGACTTGGCTAAAGACTTAGCCATCTTGGCCAAGGAAATCCATGATGTTGCAGGGGATGGAGATCTACAAAACCCCGAAGTCGGATGCAGTGAGCCCGTCTCTGCTGTGACTGCTCACGAACACGTACAGCAAATATCTTACCCTATATAGTTGTTAGACTTTTTAATTGGCCTAAATATACGAATAATGATAACATAACATTATCGTGATCTTGTGAATTCCCATATAATCGTTAAAGGTGTAATCTAGCCTGTATACTGAGACTCTTCCTCTGTTTGATTGCATTGCAGCTAGTTCATATTCAAGACGCCGGAACAAACTACCAGAGGCCCCCCCCAACATGTGCATCCCCAGAGGACCCTGACCAGAGATCATTGGATAACAAGCAGAACTCCAGAAAGGCTCATAACAGAGACGAGGTATCATTCAATCTGCTGCATTGTTCCTTTTCTGTTTGTTGTGCAGTGTCTAACTTTTCCTCCACATCGACCAGGACATGATAATGCTGAATCCTGTATCAAAGATCATCGTTGTCATCAGCAACAACACAGAGCAACTTGCTGACAAAATAAAGTAAGAAGTACTCGCACACCATCACCACAGTCCAACACTGTAACTCTTTTATGACCAAATTGTATTGATCCTGTCTAACAATGAGACTGCGCTGAGCCTTTAATCTTGTTTTAACCGAGTCAGCTCGTAGACTGCCTGATAGTGATGGAACAGAAAATGATAAATGTTTGGATGTTATTTTAATCTATCCACCTCTTTGGCATTGTCACTTATGCATTCTAACCACTGTTCTCTGCATGATGTGTGTAGGGTTCTGTTCCAGGACAGGTTGGATATCTGGGAACAAATTGAGGCAAAGCTTGATTTTGAAAATGACGTCCCTCAAGACACAACCTGCAACAAGGTGAGAGACTTTTATTTTACTATGTTGTTTTCCTGCACTAAGACACTTTTGTGTACTTTAGGAAGTTGCTTCTATTTTAAAAGAGCTGAGGAGAGTTCAAAAACAACTTGAAGGTGGGTGATTTTACCAAATAGTTATGAGAAACAAAGTCTATTGTTTAGAATGTGATTGTAGTGTTGAGCTGTCTTTTTTTTAATTTTTATTTTTCAGTTATTAACTCGGTTATCGAGCCCAGCAATCACCTGGAAGCTGCCAGGACTTCCTCATCAGGTGCTTCTACCTTACGATCATCTCCCTCCGGAGACTGGAGGACGGTACATTCTGTGTCGAGGCGTGGCGGTGGGCCGAGGCCAAGCGAGAGCGTCAGGAGAGCAGCTGTGACTCCAGATGACATCAGGCAGGGTTATTTAGTCTAACAGGTGCTTCTTTTTTTGCTTCCTTTTTGTTTTAAACCTCAGTCGGTTTAAGCTCTCAGTATGCTGAATAAAACCAGAAGAGAAGAAGTGAAATTTTATCACCTGTAGGTCAACCTTGTGTTTTAAAGAAATTGAACAAGTGCTGCAGTGGTGTGATTCAGTCACATAAAGCTTTAAAGTACCTAAAACAGGCCGAATGGTCACGAGGTGTGGATTTTGGGAGAAATGTGAGATTTCTAACACCCGTGTTGGGTCAGTCTCATTGTTGTCGATCGTATTCCAAACAGCTGATGTGAGGAGCTTATTATTAATTCATGGTTTGTTCGACAATCAGTTTTAAGCCTCTCAGGGAAGAGACTCAAGATCCTGCTCACGGTCCTACGTTTGAGAAAACTTTCAGTTGCTCATTTGTTTCCTGTAGAAAGAACTTAAAGATGTTGGAGTACTGTATACTTGGTATTGCTGCTGCATTTGTGACACTTTAGCCAGTTTTTCATTATTAAACCAGATTTGTATAAAAAGTATTTGTTACTTCTTTGTGGCACGGTGGCATTTTCAAATGTTACCTGACATTAGGTGGGAGATTATCTTTTTTGTGTTTGGAAACTTGATTTTTCTACTTCTCTGTTTCTGCAAGCCCATTACAAAAGTGTCCTGGTTACCCTTTCCCTCCTCGAACCCCGGATGGCATTTATTTTATTCCTCAGGAATGTTTGGTCCCATTGGAGGGCAACTCTCTCACCCTGTAACCACAAACTGAAGCAGCAATAAACCACAGCCTAAAAACTAAACTAAAAGCATTTCATCTACCTTTTGAAATTTGTGTTTTGAAGCTTAAAAAATGTCTTTGGATGGGTTTCCTTTTCCTGTTGAGCACAATTACCTCTGATTATTGGCCAAAGACAATGAAGCGACTGATTAAAATGGATGGCTGTTGTGATCTGTTTGATGACTTTCTACAGCTCTGTGCCTGGAAGATTTTGACATTCATCCTCTGGGGTCATGAGCCCTCATTTGTTGGGTCTTTAAATGACACGATGTAGCATTTGTCTTGAATCGTACGTAATAGTCAATGGCTTCCTGATCAGTTTTGTACATGTGTAACGATAGCTTTGAGTCCTACAAATTACCTCCTGATCTTCATTCTTTGCACTAAGATGGTAAAACATTCAAACTGATTTGTTGCAGAAACCTTTATCAAAATATTTAATGAATGTTAAAGTAGAAAAGATGTAATTCCTTTTACCACCAAGTTTTCTTTTTAGTCTGTTTTTCCCAGTCGGTACTACTGGTAATCGTTATAGGGAATATCCCTCCAAGTGCTGCATAATCATTAGGGATGCAGCCAAATGCATTAGTTCATTGACTTGGAAAATTTGAATGTTTTCTTGTTGCTGCTACTCTTCTGTGGGATTGTACATCTTGTTTTTTGGCTTTATTCCAACAGTGTCAGAATGCTGGACTGAGAACCTTGTGTCAAATTTGTCTCTTTCAGTCAAAAGTGTATTAGTATTTAGAATTTGTGTTATTTGTTAGGAGTTGATTCATGTCTTGTTTACTTTAATAAATTTAATTTCCAGAACATTGAAAGTACTGTTTGTTTTTTTTTTATCTGCTACTTCCCTTTATTTTGGTCATAAGCAGATGCATCACTGAGCCTCAAATGAAAGTTAAAACCAGGAACTGTGTCGTGCTGCTTTTGTGAGCAGACTTTACCTCGACTCATTGTGGGGATGCATTAGGTTTGTTGTGAGCTCCAATAGAAGATATAGTACTTTCATCACTCTTTGTAAGTTACTTTTTTCTTTCCGTTTTAATGCACAGATCATTTTAGGTGTTTTAGATGAGAAATGTTTCCTGTGTTCTATTAATAGCCTTTTATTGTGACTTTACAGTCAACAGAGCACTACAGGAAAAGAAATGATTCTGTTAATGTTATTCTGGTTCCAAACACAGTCAGAAGCTTGAAGGTTCACTTAAAAAAAAAAAAAGGAAAATCTGAATGATTCCAACTGAAGCAATAAATCTAAACATTCAAATTTAATATCAAATACATTTTCTAAATGATCTTTTATTAGAAACATTTTTAACTATAGAATTTCTAAAACATTTATAGTGATTAAGGGATCGCAACTGTTTTACTAGTGTAACAAAAAATTACGTGTTGTAAAAATATGTTTATTGTATGTATAAAGATGGTACAATACACTGAGTTCACAATCTATAGACAATAATGGGCTTGCCATTACAATAATATTTTTGGGATGAAAAAAGGACAAAAGAAATTGCATTTAAACAAATGTGTTTAACACTGGGTATGACCTTTTCAATAGGAAGTTGGAAAAAAATTAACTAACCAAAACAATCTGGTGTGTAGTAGATAATATTAATCTGTTTTTATATTGTTAATATTGCAATATCTTATGGCTATATCATCCCATCTTTTAAATAAATACATTTTCATGTTACTTAGATATATAAATGACATATTTAGATACATGAATTACATTTTAAAGTTTGTTTCTAAGTCCAGTAGTCTGCATTTTCCTCTGTTTTTTTCCCCATCAAGCATTTTTGCTACTTTTGTTCGATTATTGATGTGAATAACTTTTAGATTTGTCTTTTCTTGGGATAAAAAAATAGTCTACATTATTGCAGTGTTCTCTGTTTTGAACGGGTTAGGTAGGTGCTGTGACCCAACCATGACTGTTGGGTATGAACGCCTTCATCTCAGTAATGGGCCCAACAGGCAGGTAGGTTGGTAGAACGTCCCACATTACCCATTATTATTGAGAGGTTGTGTTAATCCTGCAGATTCTGTTTTCCTGTTGACAGAAGCTGACCAGCATTGTAGTGTTACTGGTGCTTTTCTTATCTCTCACCGTGGCGGGGATCGTGCTGGCGTTTGCTGTGCTGGATAGACCACCATTCCCTCCAGATCCTGGGACTGGAAACTCTTCGATTAACCAGTGCAGGTCTGAGTCTCACTGTACAAACACATACACATTGTGGTATTCTAAACTAGTGTTTCTCAAATGGTGTTATGTGATTGCATTACAGGGGATACTTGAGAGAGAGAGATTACCACATTTTATTTTTCATTAAAAATGACAGTCACACTGAATATTATACCAGCCACTACCAATAGGACAACCAAAACACATAACATAAAAGAAAAATACGCTGAATAATAAAAAGAACAGACCAACAACAAAATGACACCAAAAACACACCCACTAAGAGAGAAGAATACACAAAAATAACAGAGAAACAACCAGACACTAAAAATACACACACAGAGAGAATAATTTTAATAATACCAACAACACACAAAAATTACAACAAAAAATATACTGAATAATAAAAAGAACAAACAACGAAATACACAAAATTGTACCAAAAACACACAAAATTATGATAGAAATGAAGGTGATTAGAACATGAACTGAAAATACAAAGGTCAGTCCAGAAATGATAAAAACTATAGAAATAAATCTATTCAGAAGCCACTAAATACTGTTTCATTTCACTTGTTTACAAAATGAGATTCCTCAAAAGCACGTATTCATTCCATCATAATGATGTATGGTTGTTTTTCACAGAATTCTCAGCGTAATGTAGTTGTCCAACATGATTGGGTGCTTGTGTAAGAGAAAGCGGGTACTTTGTAGTTTGAGAAGCACTGTTCTAAACCAGTCGCTCTAGTACATGCTTTATATTTTACTTCTGTATTTTCATTTCCTCTATTGTCGCCGTGACCGAACGCTTGTCTGGTGAAAATCGTCATCGTTCAGTAAACTATGCTGTTAAACTGACTGAATTCTGGAATCCTGACATTGCCCATTTTTTGTTCATGATATCAGATATTTTCATATCAGTCTACAGAGGTGTAAAGAGTATTGATATATCCTCCTCAAGTAGAAGAACTGTTGCTTGATTGCAATTGTACTCAAGTACAACAAGTAAGTCATACATGAAATAAAAAATACCCAAGTACAAGTAAAAAGTAGCTCAGTAAACTAGTATTCAAAGTAAAAGTTACTATATACTTTCACCCCTCACATTTATTTCTTTATAACAAATCTTACCACGGTTCCCTTCCATACAGTAAACATCTCATGGATAAACTTAAATCTTGCACAATTGGAACTTAATTTTTTTTCCACAAAGGCATCTGTATAAAATTAATGAAAAGGTTTGTCAAAATGTACAATTCTTTTAAAAATTAAATAACACCAATTAATTCAATTCAAAATAAATAAAAAAAATCTCTGGCCCCAAGTATATATACATTTATGAACTCTAAAACTGAGAAAATAACCTCCATTCAGTGCTGTTTTGGCACCTTGCATGACATTTAATCTGGTTGTGATTGTTGACTCGTCATTTTTTTTTTGTTTCACAAAGTCTGTTGATCATTTTAAAAAAAAAAAAACAATTTACTCAGTAACTGTTGGGTGTAGAAGTGTAACAAATTATTCTACTTGTTTCCAAACATACTTAAGTACAAGTGAAATGACTGATTACTGAAATATACTCAAAAAAGTACAAGTAGCCATAAAATCAACTCAATTACAGTAATGTGAGTAATCCATTACTTTCACCTCTGTCAGTATATCATGTATCGATGCTGGACACCTTAAAACATTCGCATTTTTCTTCCATGCTGTGGTTGTTTCCCTCCTCAGTATGGTTCTTGTGGAGAGCATTCCTCTTCATGTCACATACCAAGACAACGAAACACTTGGGATCCCACTAGAACAAGTCTGGAAAGATCTGATCTCTTTGGCAAGCACCCAGTTGGATGTGGTCTCTTTCTACTGGACCTTAACTGCAGAAGACATCGGCATTAACTCGTCCTCTGCCAAACCTGTGAGTTATCTGCTGCTACAGAAAAGACCAAAAAGTGGGACAATTGTTGGGGAAAATGTTACCTCAGTCATTAGGGAAGACTTTTTAGTTTGTGTGTTGACAAAAATGTCCACTCATTTCAGGGAAGGGACATCCTGACACAACTTGGAATGCTGCCTTCGAGGAACGTCTCGGTTCGAGTTATAACCAGCATTCCCACTGTTGTGACCAACACTACGGATTTACAATTCTTAAAGCAGAATGGTATGAAATATACAGTAACACACCTGGTCAAACCCTTCTCGAGTCAACGTACATTCTGATTCGATCTGTGGGGCAGATATTAATCACATAGAGTGGGTTTTATTTCATCAGAATGGTAAAACTAACTGCAACTCAGTCCCTCTTATAGGTGAACAACCCAACAATGACATCTCTGAATTATTTTACAGGCATTGCAGTCAGAATCATATTTTGATTGTTTTTAGCCTTATTTCCTCATGAATTTATTAGGATTTAGCAGCTGCTCCTCTACACTGCTGCCCCTAAGGTTTTCATTAAAACAACTCCATGCCCTGGAGGGGGTCACATACACAAACACGCTCCAGCAACTCACAAGTCTTCCCCTTCATAATTAGAATACATGCACATTAAATGAACTAGAGTAAACATAAGCAACTGGTATCCTTCAGGCTAATTTTGTGTGCCCCTTAAAAAAGTAAGTACAAAAAATGTATCTAAAAACACACAAAACAATAGAAAAATACACAAAATGTACTCCAAAAAGCACTATGACAACAAAAACACACAAAATGACACAAAAAATGGCACAAAACAACATACAAAACACACATTGCTATAGGAAAAAAAAAAAAAAAAAAACACACATCAACAAAAACGCACACAATGTGAGAGAAAAATATACAGAACAATATAAAAAAGCAAAATGAATCCCAAAAACACACAGTGACAAGAAAAATGCACAAAATGAATTCAAAAACAAAGAAAACAACAATGCATAAATCTTTAGTTCTTTCCTGTCTTAATGCTCACATCAATCATTCTTAATGCTGACATGAATGTTAATAATGTGGCCCTTGAACCAGACAATCACAGTTTTGTGGCCCCTGCTGTGATAAGTCGCCCACCTCTGAACTTAAGTAAATAATTCAACCATTGTAAAGAAAATCTCTCATTATTCCTCTCTGCTTTTAAACTCTGGTGGTTTTCTGAGGGTGTACCCTACCTTGTAGTCTTCATAATCTGAGAATAACTCCACTTCTCTCTCTGCTGTAGGTGTCCAGGTGAGGAGGGTGAACTTTGGACGCCTGACCGGTGGCGTCCTCCACAGCAAGTTCTGGATCGTAGACAGAAAGCATGTGTTCATTGGAAGTCCTAACATGGACTGGAGGGCGCTCACACAGGTAAAGACAACAATGAGGACACTGTGCTTGTTTAAATAAGATGTTTCCACAAACTCTGACCAACCATGTCCTGCTGTAGGTGAAGGAACTGGGTGTGAGGATCTACAACTGCTCCAGCCTGGCTGAAGACCTTCATAAGATCTTCCAGTCCTACTGGGTGATGGGAGAGTCCAGCAGCACCCTGCCTCAGCCATGGCCTGCAGAGTATGATGCTGCTTTTAGCAAACAACGTCCTCTACTGGTAGAAGAAGATGGTGTCCCTAGTAGTGTTTACATCTCTGTGAGTTTAAGGCAATTGAATTGTAATTGAGTTCAGATAATTAGATTTGGAATTGGCAGGAAATTCCTACAAAAACTGTAATTTACAATGTAATTAAACACAAACCTGTGAAACCAGGTGGTTACACTTCTATGGCTTACACATATGCAGTTAAGTTATTGAAAATATGTTTATTTTCAAGTTTTCCTGATCGTTTTACAATTTAAAAATAATTTGAAATGGGCGATTTATTAAAATGCAGAAGATAAGATGTGTAACTAATGGTTCAACTAAAACATTTCATAAAACATTGGGCATTTTTTTCAAATATGTTACTGGATGACTCTGTCTGTGGAAACACCAGGACTTTTTACATTTTATTTATTTATCTTTGATTTATTACATTTTGCATTTCAGGCTGAATGCTATGGTAGTGATATGTAAATATTCCTCCTCTGTGTTTCTCCTGTTTGCAGGTACAGGTTACACCTATGCATTCTTGTTCAGTTTTTCTTCCTTGTGCTTTATAACCCGTATATACTGTATACTCCGCTATAGTTACCTTAACTTTATACCATGTCTATTTTTTTTTTTTTTGTAAATCGTTGAATGGCCAAGCTTAGTTTTTGTTAGTTTGTATTATGTTTAAGACGTTGTCTTTTTACTTAAAGTTACTGTTATATTGTTTAAGATCCAATCGAACATACAGTATATCTGTATGTTTTAAAACTCAAAAAAAAAAAAAAAAAAAAAAAATGATAATAATAATTTGAAATGGAGGGGCGTAGTGACAGAAAAAAAGGCTTGGCACCAAAAATATTAATTCCAAAATGTTCATTGATTAGGAAGCCTAACAAGGTAAACAAGAGATGAAAAACAAATTAGATGATAGATAATGTTTTTCAGTGTATTTTACATCTGATTTAGGACATGGGTCAAAACTGACGCCCCACACCAAAAATACTAAATCTATATTTTATTGATTAGGAAGCCTAACTAGTTAACCAATAGATCAGAAAGAATATTAGATGATAGATATTTAGTTTTAATGTATTTTACCGCTGATTTAGGACCTGTTATCATTAAAGATGCTAACAGAAAGCTATCAAAAGAGGACGGTTAACTTTTATGGAGTTATTTATTAAAGGCTCAGTAATTGTGTTCAATTGTAATTGAACTTTGGTAAGTGAGAACGTAACTCTAATTGACTTTCAGGACAAAAATAGTAATTATAATTTTAAATGTAATTGGGGAAAAATGCCATTGAATGTAATCGTAGTTGAGTTGTAATTGAACATGGATAATTGAAGACGTAATTGTAATTTAAAAGTGTAATTGACCCAAACCCTGGTTCAAGGAAGCTGTTTTCTTTGATCGTCTCTGATCAGCAGTGGCTTAATGTCTGCATGTGTGTGCGCCAGTGCTTTCAAACTGCAAAGAAAATCCAACACAGTGAATTGTTTTTGTGTAACTTCAGGCTTCTCCACCATCGTTTTGTCCTCCAACAAGAACCCTGGACCTGGAGGCCATTCTGTCCATCATGTCAGAAGCTGAGGAGTTTGTGGACATCTCCGTCATGCAGTACTCTCCAAACACATATTTTACCAGACCTCAGAGGTAAATGTATTTCCCTGTCGTTTGTTTTGTTGTTCTCCTTTTGCAGCGTTTCCTCACCACGAATCTCTGACTTATCCGAGCAGATACTGGCCCTTCATCGATACCGCCATTCGAACGGCTGCTTTCGAAACAAACGTCAAGTTCAGGATGTTGATCAGCTGTGGGAGAGACTCTGACCCAGCCGTGCTGCCTTTCCTTCAGTCTCTGGCCTCGCTGGGCTCACCGTCCCAACAGCTCAACATCGAAATTGTGCGTTTATTCTTAGAACACAGTGAAGTTAATCTAGTTGTTTAAACCTGAGAAGCATTCAGAGAGACAGAGGGTTTGTTTTTGCTTGAATCCATCAGTTGTTTATTAGAGATTTAAAATCAACAGAATGAATCAACAAGAATATCAAGTCAATAGGAAAACACAGGAAAACCACAGCTGTGTTAAACAATTGCTTGTTTTCCTATTGACTTGATATTCTTGTTGTTGGACTCATTTAAAGCTGAACTAAAGACATATTTGTTTAGGAAAGCTTTAAAGTGTTAAATCTTGTGCAGTTTTATTGTGTTTTTAAATGAAGCACTTTGAGATTCCTTATAATGAAAAGTGCATTATAAATTAAATCTATTATTACTATTACATTCTTGTTGATTTTCATTTAAATTCTGTTAATAAACAACTGATTGATTGATTTAAGCCAGGGTTGGGATCAATTACATTTTTCAGTTACAATTACGTTTTCAACTCCCCATGTTCAACTACAATTCAATTAGGATTACAGTGACCAGCCTTGGTTTTTCCCTTTACAATTAAATTACAATTATTTTTTTATCCTCAGAAAGTCAATTAAAATTGTGTTCTCAATTACTAAAGTTCAATTACAATTAATCACAATTACTAAGCCTGAAATAAATAACCTAATGAAAGTTAACCTTCCTCTTGTGTTAGCTTTCTGTTAGCATGTCTTATGATAATAGGTCCTAAATCAGCTGTAAAATACACTAAAAATAAATATCTATCATCTAATATTCTTTCCAATCTATTGGTTAACTAGTTTGGCTTCCTAATCAATAAAATATAGGTTTAGTATTTTTGGTGTGGGGGCGTCTGAACCTTTTTGTGTCCGTATACCCCTGAATATACATAGAACTGTAACATGGTTCCCAAGTTGTGCATTAAATTATTACTGACAATTTTTATACAATTTTCATGGCAATTACAATTACAAAGTCAATTATCTGAACTCAATTACACTTTAATAACCATTATGACAGCAACAGATTTTTTAAAATTATAATTACAATTAAAATTACACTATAATTGCAATAATTTATCAATTACATGATTACAATTATAATGGACCCCAACCCTGATTCAAGCAAAACAAACCCTTCTGACTCTGTTTCTCTGAATGCTTCTCAGGTTTGAACTATAATAACTTCACTCTATTCTAACTGTATCTAATCATCTAAAAGCAAATAATGATTTTTTTTTTTTCCTCCTCAGAATGTTGAGTTTATTCACTGCCATCATATTCTGTTTCCAGAAACTGTTCATTGTTCCTGTCGGAAACCAGTCTGACATCCCCTACACCCGAATCAATCACAATAAATACATGGTGACGGACAAAGTGGCCTATATTGGTGAGATTAGTGGTTGTATCTGTAGGATTTCTGTAGGATTTAAAGTCAGTGCTGCTCTGTAGAGTGACTCAGCTGTATTAATCATTGACCATTGGCTGCACTGCTGTTTTCCAGGTACTTCCAACTGGTCTGGGGACTACTATATGTTCACAGCTGGAGTGGGTTTGGTGATTTCCCCACATGCTCCTCCTCAGACTGAAGCGACACCGACCCTGCAGATGCAGCTGAAGGCAGTGTTTGACAGAGACTGGCACTCGGAGTTTGCTGTGCGTCTCTCTGACCTCGGCCATCACCCTGACTGTGCATTAGCAAAACCCTTGGACTAAACCTGTGAACTTACAATCCAGTTTTTATTTGTCAGTAATGTATACTTTTAAAGGCAGTCAGCTAGGGTTCAATCATAATTGACAGTTTATTGCTAATCCAAGCTTCTTTTGCAGAGTTGGCATCAACAATGTGAGGCCCAAATGTAGCAGCAGATGGTCAGTTACAAAGAAAGATCTTTTAGTGTGATATTATTGTGTGATGATTACTAGCTTTTTGTCACAGTTTTGCTTCAATGTGTCGCTTTGTTTGTGTAATACCACAGGGAAATGCTCATAAACAATATCAATCATGTATAATCCTGGAGTCGGTCTCATGATGTCACAGCATAGCTGGGGCTGACCTTTGCCATCACTGGTTGTGTGTTAGACCCTCAGATACTCTGATACTACTGACAGCACCATGTGACCTACAGTATGTAGAGTATTGTGCTGTATATCATGTCTGGTTGGCTGGTATTGTGTGTTTGTTACATTAAGCCAAAACCTGACAAAAGGTGGATGTTTTTCCTACAGTTCAACAACTTTCTCCAGATAAAAAAATATGTATCATGTATCTTTAGTTACTGTTTTTCTTTTCACCTTTTGTAACTTCTACCTGGAGCCACTGACAAAGTAATTTTCCCCCGAGTTCATTAAAGTATATTTTGATTCTGATACTGAAGACAGATGCCGCATGGGCAACTGGCAGCCCATAGGCAACATGTTGATGTCAGTCTAATTTTGTGCAGCCCCCAAAGTAAATACAAAGAATGACTCCAAAAACAGACTAAATGGCAGAAAAATACTTATAGGACACCAAAAATTAACAAACATGACTCCAAAAACACAAAACGACAGCAAGAATGACTCCAAAAACAGACTAAATGACAGAAAAATACTTAAAGGACACCAAAAATTAACAAACATGACTCCAAAAACACAAAACGACAGCAAGAATGACTCCAAAAACATACAAAACGACAAAAACACACACACAAACCCATTGTTCGTTCCTGTATTAATGCATAAATTGGTAATTTCTCTAAATGCTGACATGAATTTAATAATGTGCCCCTTGCATCAGGCAATCACACTTTATTGGGGAGATATTGTAATTAAAAAAAGAAGGGGTAACCGTGTTTGTGATACGTAGTTTTAAAAAAATGCATTGCTAAAAACGCTCTTAATAAACAACTTTTGTGAAATATTCAAGGAATTTTGTGTATGCTTTGATTTAGAAATAATAGAGAAACAACAATAATTGATTCACTTACTTGGATATTAAAATGGATGACAAAATCAAAATAAACAGTAAAAATATGTATATATAGATTTTTATAAATGATGCTTAGCCTAATGAATAATGTCACAGTATAACTTTATTATCTCTATATATGGTATAGATACATTTATTTCCAGCAAGTTCATTTTGTCTTCTGTTTTAAATAAAATGTTATGGTTTCAGAACCTTTTTTTTTCAGGAAATTTGATCTCCCGACATGTTTTGACTGCCAACTGTCAGTCTTCCTCAGAGGCATCTAGTGATTGTTATGTGTCCCTACAAGGTTTTTCAAGGAAAGCATCAAAGCATCTAGAGTTCAACCAACCAAATTTAGTTTTTCAAAGATGAAAACTTGAATCTATATATTTTCCTGTGCAACATGCATTTCACAGCATGCCTGTCAAAAGAAAAGTTTCTTTCAAAATAAAAGACAAATCCAACATGAGAGACATTAAGTATTTATTTTTGACCAGCTGTCCGCGACCCGCTTTGGGGTCCCGGCCCACCAGTTGAGAATCGCTGGCTTAACATATATACATTTAGTCACTCACAAGTGAACAACGCTAATATTCCAGACTGTTTTTTCCAGTAGTGGATAAGAGATTGGGTTTCAAATATTTAACTTTCATTCAAAAATAGTGAGACAATGAATAATTATCAGTTTTGTGTGGGTGAAGCACATTTTGGTAATGAAAGTCAATTACAAAGTAATAAATCTGGTAAGAAAGAAGACACAAAGATTAAGTTGTCAAAATAGGAAAATAAATTTGGAGGTAGATTTCTGTCTTCATTATTCGATCAAGAAGGAAACTTTTCAATAAAAATTTTAAAAAAAATCACTTAAATCGAAAAAAAACCTTTTCAATCAAAGAAAAAAGTGTTTAAATGAAATTACTTTGGTCTGGTCTTTTTTTTTTCTTTGATTGAAAACATTTATTTTTGATTGAATTAAAAATTTGTTTGATTGAAAAGGTTTTTTATAATTTTTTTTAATTTTATTTAAGTTATTTTTTTGATTGAATAATAGAGACAAATCTACCTTCATAAAGAAAAAGAGTGCGAAATTACTGCAAGATTCCAGGAGAGGGCGGTAGTGTAACTACATAAGTGAAAGCTGCCAGAAAACACCATAGAAGAAGACGAAGTGCGTGCGCTGGGTGGGGCTTCGGCTGGCAGTACGTGTGCTTTAGTTAGCGTTCCAAATTGTTAGCTTCCATTAGCCTTCAAAAGACTAACATGGTGCTGCTGGAAAACGACGCGGTAAGCTTTAAACAAACACATTTTGGTTATTTATTGGCTTCGTATTAGAAACACACGCTTCACGATTCGGCTGTTGAATTGATGGATACCTTGAAGCTTGAACATTAGCTTAGCATGCTAACTATGTGGAAACATCAGTGACTCAAATGATAGGCTTTTCAAAGTCTGCCACTGCCTACAACCACTCTGCTTTATATTCAATTAAATTATACATTTGTGCTTACAAAATTCATTTTAAAAATATATTTTTTTGGTTTAATTTCCTCAGTGGCTTCGTGTTTAATGTGTCCTGATTCCACACGAGTTTCCACGTACACTAAAGCACACATTAGTCAGCGTTAATCCTTTAAATTACAGGTCGTGTTCTAAAATTAACTTTTAATCAGCCTTTATATAAACGTGGAAACTGTAAAGAGGTTTTAGAAACTCACTTTAATCTAACCCTGGTGAACTCAGGCAGCCTCAGTAAATTTCTAACAAATAATATAAAAATACACAGAAAACATTGTAAAGAAGGAATTATATATTATTGATCAAACGTATCAACCAGTAAAATATTTTACAAAATAAATCGCCTCACAATTGTACTTCATGTCACTACAATATTAGTGAAAGTAATCTTTGCCTTAAGTTTCAGTTCCTTCATTAATAATTCATAGGTCACACGTGTCAATTCTATAAACAGTAAACCAATGATCAAACAATTGTTGGGAAAAAGGGAGAATTTAAGTTTGTGGAAAATTCCAAACCATCACTATCAAGGAAAGACATGATTAAATCACTCAAAATTTGCTCTGTAATCTGTAATATACAGTGACTACTAGCTATTTATTGAGTGATTTCATTCTCATCATGGCTGCTACTGATTCTACATGGTTTAGTATTTGTTCCACTGGGATGAAAAGGACATTATTGGAATTACGGATGCACTGATATTAAAATTATTGGCCGACACTGAAATAAATTATTATTCAAATTAAAAGTCCCATATGTATTTACCAACCTCACTAAAATGTAAACATTGCAACTGGATAAAATAACATTTTTAGGTGAGTAATATTTTTGGAGAATAAAACAAATTATAAATATGAAAATATTTATTTAGCACGGACATTCTACCAATTAACACTATAAAATAAAAATGTTTATCGTAATCCCACTCATACATTAAATAATATTGTACATGTCTATAACTGACTAAGCTGCTGAAATGTTCTCTCAATAAAACACAAAGTGCATTGAAGTTCTTAAGCTTTGTTTATTATCCAAGCATTTTCACGCTAACTGCAGTGTTTGTGCCCGTCTTTACAACATCCTGTTTTGGTTACAAAGTAGTGTTTTGGCCGAAAAACCGAAAATGTACTTTTGAGCCATTTTCGGTGGTAGGAATTTTGGTGTGCCACTAATTGGAATCACACTTAATTATTTTACTTTTCCAGAATTTAAGGATCAAACTGAACCAATGGAACTCTCTCTTTGTTAGAAATACTAAATAATACATCAGTAGTGTTAAACTAACTAGGGATGTCCCCATACAACTTTTTCATTTCCGATATGATACCGTTAATGCAGCCTTGCGTATCGGTCGAAACCGATGTTGATCATGAATCATACATACTTCTAACTTTCTATTTTTTTTTTTTTTTTGAATAAAAAAAATAATTATTTTGTGGTGTGGAATGTTAAAGACTTGATCATGTGATGTTACTTAGAGAACAAAAGTCAGCAACAGTAGGTATGAGAAAAACAAAGCCATTTATTATTAACCAATTGGTTACATATATTTTAACTTCGAACATAATATCTACAGTATTCTACAATTGAATAAAATACATAAGAAAAAAACAATTAAATTGGAAAATCTGAAATTTTGAATCCGATATCTGTTTTCAGGCTAATATCAGACCGATATCGAATCGGGACACCCCTAGGTTAAATAGTGACCGTATTCATGTCTGTAGGACGGAATGTTTTTAATGATGTAACTGTTCTCTGCTGTTCAGTTCCTTACAGAGCTCACACGGCTTTTTCAGAAGTGCAGAACATCAGGCAGTGTTGCGATCACCCTAAAAAAGTGTAAGTCGTACCTTTTGAAATCCCTAAACAGCCATGACAATGTTGTTTGACTCCCTCAGACGACGGCAGGACCAAACCGGTGCCCAGGAAGGGTCACTCGGAGTCGTTTGAGCCTTCAGATAATAAATGTCTCCTCAGAGCAACTGATGGCAAGAAGAAAATTAGCACAGTGGTAAGATGAACCTTTGGAATTACTCCTGTCTTTATAAATATGAATATAAAATCATAAATAGTATTTCTTGTTTACATTTATTATGTGTTTTCAGGTCAGCACCAAAGAAGTCATTAAGTTCCAAATGGTAAGTGGAATGTGAGTTTGCCATGTTTCTCAGGGTCTGATATTCAGTCTCTGTGCCAGGGTTGGGGTCATTTATAATTGTAATTGCATCATTGATAATTCATTACAATTACGGCATAGTTATAATTATATATGTAATTTTAAAGATATTTTGCTGCTGTAATTTTAATTAAATTGTAATTGAGTTCAGATAATTGACTTTATGTATAATTGCCATGAAAATTTGATAAAAATTGTCAAATGTAATTTAATGCTAAACTGGGGAACCATATTAAAGTTCTATGTACAGTTCTAAACATGTAGTTGATTATAATGTTTCATATCAAGCTTTCCTACATTTTACCATTTCAAATATATATATAAATCGAGGGGTATACTGACAGGCAAAAGGCTCAGATGCCCACACATAAATATTAAAACCTATATTTTTATTTATTAGGATGCTTAACAATGTAACCAATAGATGGAAAAGAAATTAGATTATAGATGTTTGTTTTTAGTGTATTTTATAGGTTATTTAAGACCTGTTATCATAAGAGATGCTAACCGTGGCTCAGGTGGTAGTGGGTCGTCTTCTGATCGAGAGGTTGGGGGTTCGATCCCAGTACCTGACTATGTGTCGAAGTGTCCTTGGGCAAGACACTGAACCCTAAGTTGCTCCCAGTGGTCGACTAGTGCCTTGCATGGCAGTCCTGTCCCACTGGTGTGTGAATGTGAGAGTGATTGGGTGAATGAGCTGATATGTAAAGCGCTTTGAGACTGCTTCAGTGTGGTGATAAAGCGCTATATAAAATCAAGTCCGTTTAGTCCGTTAACACAAGAGGAAGGTTAACTTTTATTAGGTTATTTCAGACTCAGTAATTGTGATTAAATAATTAACTTCCTGAAGATAAAAAATAATGGTAGTTGGGAAAAAATGCTGGTAACTGTAAATAAATTGTAATTGAACATGGATAATTAAAATCGTAATTGACCCCAACCCTGCTGTGTGCTAACTATTGGTTCTTCCACACAGGCGTACTCCAACCTTCTCAGAGCTCACATGGATGGATTAAAAAAGAAAGACAAGAAAAGCAAAAGCAAGAAAACCAAAGCCACTCAGTGAGCGACAGACTCTTTGAGAACGCCATGGGTTCATAAACTGGCCTGTACAATCTGAAGGAACTGGAGATGGCTGCTTCAGACTCATCGTTCGTCCACCTAATGACTGCTTCCACATCATCACACCATTGTTCTATGGTGACCTCTCGCCTGTGCCCCGGCTGTCCGGTGCCATCAGTGATACGAACGAGAGAAACTAGATCATTTGTCCGTTCAGCAAGAAGCAAGCCAACCTCATAGAAGTTCCATCGTCTCTGTTGTAGAAGATGTTCTCTCAGCCACGGCACATGGAGCCAAATCCACAAATAGTCCTTATTTATATTACGTCAACAGATGTACGTTGGTGCAACAGGACATTTATTTCCTCTGACTTTCTGTGTAATTTTTTTTCTTAATTTCATTGTGATCATGCTCAGAAGATTTAGAGTAATACCGATTATTAGACCCTTTAAAAAATACAAATGAAAAGTGTTTTTAATTTGATCTTTTTAAATGCAGTTAACAATAATGTGTCTACTTGTTTTTCATGCCAGTGCCAACCTGCTAAACTGGCTGTACTAGATTATTAACCATGTATTGTACATTAAAGGTTGACTCAAAGGAATGGTTTAAATATGAGTATAAAAACAAGTATGAATTTCAGTTTGATTAATGGCAGGTCCTGTACTTGGAGGTGTCAACGACAGAAATAAAGAGCTTTGTTACAAATTACTGCATGTTTAGATCCATCTTACCCAAACAGATACTAATGATGAGCTTGTATAAAACAAATGTGTCCACGTGTGTAGTGAGTGTCTGTGGAGGTTCATAAAGCGTTGTTTTTGGCTGCCCTGTCCTTTGGGGACAGGCTGAGGCTCCGCTGCAGGGCGCACTCCTCCTGATAACCCTGTGTCATAAGGCCAGTCACAAACTGGAACATGGTCTATATCAGAAAACACAAGAGGTAAAGTGAAATAACACATGATGTAATAAATATACAAGACAAAGTACACAATCTAAGAAAGATGTAACACCACATTGTCTCAGGTTCACCAGAGAATGTAAGTTATCCTTGTTTTGGAGCATTTCAATACCATGTATGTCATTAAACTGGGTGCTGCCAGCTGTGGTTATAGAGCTGGACTGTCAACACAGCTAAAATTAATTAATCAAAGCAATGCAACTGAAACATGATCTCCCTGTGCTTCAATGAGATGGAAATCCTTGTCTTACCTCTGAAAAGAAAAATCAATTTTTTTTCCATTTTTATGCCTTACTATATAGCCTTACTTCTGATTTGGGGTGTTTGTTATTTTTTCCTCATTTTTCATGCTTTACTGCATTTTAATCCCAGTATAAGTATGCTAATCATATTCAGACTAGTTTTTAGGGTCTTGTGATAGCCTTATCTCAGAAAGAAAAAATCAAAAATGTTTCCATTTTTATGCCTTACTATAGCCTTACCTCTGATTTGAGGTGTTTGTCATTTTTTCTCATTTTTCATGCCGTACTGCATTTTAATCCCAGTATAGGTATGCACATACTATTTAGACCAGTTTTTAGGGTCTTGTAATAGCCTTATCTCAGAAAAAAAAAAATCAATTTTTTTTCCATTTTTATGCCTTACTATAGGCTTACCTCTGATTTGGGGTGTTAATTATTTTTTCTCATTTTTCGTGCCTTTCTGCATTTTAATCCCAGTAAAAGTATGCACATAATATTTAGACTAGTTTTTAGGGTCTTGTGATAGCCTTATCTCAGAAAAAAAAAAATCAATTTTTTTTCCATTTTTATGCCTTACTATAGCCTTACATCTGATTTGGGGTGTTAATTATTTTTTCTCATTTTTCATGCCTTTCTGCATTTTAATCCCAGTATAAGTATGCACATACTATTTAGACTAGTTTTAGGGTCTTGTGATAGCCTTATCTCAGAAAAAAAAAATCAATTTTTTTTCCATTTTTATGCCTTACTATAGCCTTACCTCTGATTTGGGGTGTTAATTATTTTTTCTCATTTTTCATGCCTTTCTGCATTTTAATCCCAGTATAAGTATGCACATAATATTTAGACCAGTTTTTAGGGTCTTGTAATAGCCTTATCTCAGAAAAAAAAAAAAATTCCAGTTTCATGCCTTACTATAGCCTTACCTTTTTATGCCTTACTATAGCCTTACCTCTGATTTGGGGTGTTTCTCATTTTTTCTCATTTTTCATGCCTTACTGCATTTTAATCCCAGTATAAGTATGCACATAATATTTAGACTAGTTTTAGGGTCTTGTGATAGCCTTATCTCAGAAAAAAAAAAATCAATTTTTTTTTCCATTTTTATGCCTTACTATAGCATTACCTCTGATTTGGGGTGTTTGTCTTTTTTCTCATTTTTCATGCCTTACTGCATTTTAATCCCAATATAAGTATGCACATAATATTTAGACCAGTTTTTAGGGTCTTGTAATAGCCTTATCTCAGAAAAAAAAAAAAAAAAAAATTCCAGTTTCATGCCTTACTATAGCCTTACCTCTGATTTGGAGTGTTTCTCATTTTTTCTCATGTTTCATGCCTTACTGCATTTTAATCCCAGTATAAGTATGCACATAATATTTAGACTAGTTTAAGGGTCTTGTGATAGCCTTATCTCAGGAAAAAAATTTGAATGTTTTTTCCATTTTTATGCCTTACTATAGCCTTTCCTCTGATTTGGGGTGTTTGTTATTTTTTCTCATTTTTCATGCTTTACTGCATTTTAATCCCAGTATAAGTATGCTAATCATATTTAGACTAGTTTTAGGGTCTTGTGATAGCCTTATCTCAGAAAAAAAAAATCAAATTTTTTTCCATTTTTATGCCTTACTATAGCCTTTCCTCTGATTTGGGGTGTTAATTATTTTTTCTCATTTTTCATGCCTTACTGCATTTTAATCCCAGTATAAGTATGCACATACTATTTAGACTAGTTTTAGGGTCTTGTGATAGCCTTATCTCAGAAAAAAAAAAATCAAATTTTTTTCCATTTTTATGCCTTACCTCTGATTTGGGGTGTTAATTATTTTTTCTCATTTTTCATGCCTTTCTGCATTTTAATCCCAGTATAAGTATGCACATAATATTTAGACTAGTTTTAGGGTCTTGTGATAACCTTATCTCAGAAAAAAAAATTCTAAATTTTTTTCCATTTTTATGCCTTACCTCTGATTTGGGGTGTTTGTCTTTTTTCTCATTTTTCATGCCTTACTGCATTTTAATCCCAATATAAGTATGCACATAATATTTAGACCAGTTTTTAGGGTCTTGTGATAGCCTTATCTCAGAAAAAAAAAAATCAATTTTTTTTTCCATTTTTATGCCTTACTATAGCCTTTCCTCTGATTTGGGGTGTTAATTATTTTTTCTCATTTTTCATGCCTTACTGTATTTTAATCCAAATATAAGTATGCACATAATATTTAGACCAGTTTTTAGGGTCTTGTAATAGCCTTATCTCAAAAAAAAAAAAAAAAAAACAATTTCCAGTTTCATGCCTTACTATAGCCTTACCTCTGATTTGGGGTGTTAATTATTTTTTCTCATTTTTCATGCCTTACTGCATTTTAATCCCAGTATAAGTATGCACATAATATTTAGACTAGTTTTTAGGGTCTTGTGATAACCTTATCTCAGAAAAAAAAATTCTAAATTTTTTTCCATTTTTATGCCTTACTATAGCCTTACCTCTGATTTGGGGTGTTAATTATTTTTTCTCATTTTTCATGCCTTTCTGCATTTTAATCCCAGTATAAGTATGCACATAATATTTAGACTAGTTTTAGGGTCTTGTGATAGCCTTATCTCAGAAAAAAAAAAAACAATTTTTTTTCCATTTTTATGCCTTACTATAGGCTTACCTCTGATTTGGGGTGTTTGTCTTTTTTCTCATTTTTATGCCTTACTGCATTTTAATCCCAATATAAGTATGCACATAATATTTAGACCAGTTTTTAGGGTCTTGTGATAGCCTTATCTCAGAAAAAAAAAAATCTATTTTTTTTTCCATTTTTATGCCTTACTATAGGCTTACCTCTGATTTTGGGTGTTTGTCTTTTTTCTCATTTTTCATGCCTTACTGCATTTTAATCCCAGTATAAGTATGCACATAATATTTAGACTAGTTTTAAGGGTCTTGTGATAGCCTTATATCAGACAAAAAAAAAAATCAAATTTTTTTCCATTTTTATGCCTTACTATAGCCTTTCCACTGATTTGGGGTGTTAGTCATTTTTCTCATTTTTCATGCCTTTCTGCATTTTAATCCCAGTATAAGTATGCACATAATATTTAAACTAGTTTTAGGGTCTTGTGATAGCCTTATCTCAGAAAAAAAAAAAAATCAAATTTTTTTCCATTTTTATGCCTTACTATAGCCTTTCCTCTGATTTGGGGTGTTAATTATTTTTTCTCATTTTTCATGCCTTTCTGCATTTTAATCCCAGTATAAGTATGCACATAATATTTAGACTAGTTTTAGGGTCTTGTGATAGCCTTATCTCAGGAAAAAAAAAAATCAAATTTTTTTCCATTTTTATGCCTTACTATAGCCTTACCTCTGATTTGGGGTGTTAATTATTTTTTCTCATTTTTCATGCCTTTCTGCATTTTCATCCCAGTATAAGTATGCACATAATATTTAGACCAGTTTTTAGGGTCTTGTAATAGCCTTATCTCAGAAAAAAAAAAAAAAAAAAAAAAATTCCACTTTCATGCCTTACTATAGCCTTACCTTTTTATGCCTTACTATAGCCTTACCTCTGATTTGGGGTGTTTCTCATTTTTTCTCATTTTTCATGCCTTACTGCATTTTAATCCCAGTATAAGTATGCACATAATATTTAGACTAGTTTTAGGGTCTTGTGATAGCCTTATCTCAGAAAAAAAAAAAAAAAAAAAAATTCCAGTTTCATGCCTTACTATAGCCTTACCTTTTTATGCCTTACTATAGCCTTACCTCTGATTTGGGGTGTTTCTCATTTTTTCTCATTTTTCATGCCTTACTGCATTTTAATCCCAGTATAAGTATGCACATAATATTTAGACTAGTTTTAGGGTCTTGTGATAGCCTTATCTCAGAAAAAAAAAAATCAAATTTTTTTTCCATTTTCATGCCTTACTATAGCCTTACCTTTTTATGCCTTACTATAGCCTTACCTCTGATTTGGGGTGTTTCTCATTTTTTCTCATTTTTCATGCCTTACTGCATTTTAATCCCAGTATAAGTATGCACATAATATTTAGACTAGTTTTTAGGGTCTTGTGATAACCTTATCTCAGAAAAAAAAAAATCTATTTTTTTCCATTTTTATGCCTTACTATAGGCCTACCTCTGATTTTGGGTGTTTGTCTTTTTTCTCATTTTTCATGCCTTACTGCATTTTAATCCCAGTATAAGTATGCACATAATATTTAGACCAGTTTTTAGGGTCTTGTAATAGCCTTATCTCAAAAAAAGAAAAAAAAAAACAATTTCCAGTTTCATGCCTTACTATAGCCTTACCTCTGAATTGGGGTGGTTGTCTTTTTTCTCATTTTTCATGCCTTACTGCATTTTAATCCCAGTATAAGTATGCACATAATATTTAGATCAAATTTTTTTCCATTTTTATGCCTTACTATAGCCTTTCCTCTGATTTGGGGTGTTAATTATTTTTTCTCATTTTTCATGCCTTTCTGCATTTTAATCCCAGTATAAGTATGCACATAATATTTAAACTAGTTTTAGGGTCTTGTGATAGCCTTATCTCAGAAAAAAAAAAAATCAAATTTTTTTCCATTTTTATGCCTTACTATAGCCTTTCCTCTGATTTGGGGTGTTAATTATTTTTTCTCATTTTTCATGCCTTTCTGCATTTTAATCCCAGTATAAGTATGCACATAATATTTAGACTAGTTTTAGGGTCTTGTGATAGCCTTATCTCAGGAAAAAAAAAAATCAAATTTTTTTCCATTTTTATGCCTTACTATAGCCTTACCTCTGATTTGGGGTGTTAATTATTTTTTCTCATTTTTCATGCCTTTCTGCATTTTAATCCCAGTATAAGTATGCACATAATATTTAGACCAGTTTTTAGGGTCTTGTAATAGCCTTATCTCAGAAAAAAAAAAAAAAAAAAAAAAATTCCAGTTTCATGCCTTACTATAGCCTTACCTTTTTATGCCTTACTATAGCCTTACCTCTGATTTGGGGTGTTTCTCATTTTTTCTCATTTTTCATGCCTTACTGCATTTTAATCCCAGTATAAGTATGCACATAATATTTAGACTAGTTTTAGGGTCTTGTGATAGCCTTATCTCAGAAAAAAAAAAATCAAATTTTTTTTCCATTTTCATGCCTTACTATAGCCTTACCTTTTTATGCCTTACTATAGCCTTACCTCTGATTTGGGGTGTTTCTCATTTTTTCTCATTTTTCATGCCTTACTGCATTTTAATCCCAGTATAAGTATGCACATAATATTTAGACTAGTTTTTAGGGTCTTGTGATAACCTTTTTTCAGAAAAAAAAATTCTAAATTTTTTTCCATTTTTATGCCTTACCTCTGATTTGGGGTGTTAATTATTTTTTCTCATTTTTCATGCCTTTCTGCATTTTAATCCCAGTATAAGTATGCACATAATATTTAGACTAGTTTTAGGGTCTTGTGATAACCTTATCTCAGAAAAAAAAATTCTAAATTTTTTTCCATTTTTATGCCTTACCTCTGATTTGGGGTGTTTGTCTTTTTTCTCATTTTTCATGCCTTACTGCATTTTAATCCCAATATAAGTATGCACATAATATTTAGACCAGTTTTTAGGGTCTTGTGATAGCCTTATCTCAGAAAAAAAAAAATCAATTTTTTTTTTCCATTTTTATGCCTTACTATAGCCTTCCATCTGATTTGGGGTGTTTGTCTTTTTTCTCATTTTTCATGCCTTACTGTATTTTAATCCCAATATAAGTATGCACATAATATTTAGACCAGTTTTTAGGGTCTTGTAATAGCCTTATCTCAAAAAAAGAAAAAAAAAAAACAATTTCCAGTTTCATGCCTTACTATAGCCTTACCTCTGATTTGGGGTGTTAATTATTTTTTCTCATTTTTCATGCCTTTCTGCATTTTAATCCCAGTATAAGTATGCACATACTATTTAGACTAGTTTTAGGGTCTTGTGATAGCCTTATCTCAGAAAAAAAAAAATCTAATTTTTTTCCATTTTTATGCCTTACCTCTGATTTGGGGTGTTAATTATTTTTTCTCATTTTTCATGCCTTTCTGCATTTTAATCCCAGTATAAGTATGCACATAATATTTAGACTAGTTTTAGGGTCTTGTGATAGCCTTATCTCAGAAAAAAAAAATCAAATTTTTTTCCATTTTTATGCCTTACTATAGCCTTTCCTCTGATTTGGGGTGTTAATTATTTTTTCTCATTTTTCATGCCTTACTGCATTTTAATCCCAGTATAAGTATGCACATAATATTTAGACTAGTTTTAGGGTCTTGTGATAGCCTTATCTCAGAAAAAAAAAAATCAATTTTTTTTTCCATTTTTATGCCTTACTATAGCCTTACCTCTGATTTGGGGTGTTAATTATTTTTTCTCATTTTTCATGCCTTTCTGCATTTTAATCCCAGTATAAGTATGCACATAATATTTAGACTAGTTTTTAGGGTCTTGTGATAACCTTATCTCAGAAAAAAAAATTCTAAATTTTTTTCCATTTTTATGCCTTACTATAGCCTTACCTCTGATTTGGGGTGTTAATTATTTTTTCTCATTTTTCATGCCTTTCTGCATTTTAATCCCAGTATAAGTATGCACATAATATTTAGACTAGTTTTAGTGTCTTGTGATAACCTTATCTCAGAAAAAAAAAAATCAAATTTTTTTCCATTTTTATGCCTTACTATAGCCTTTCCTCTGATTTGGGGTGTTAATTATTTTTTCTCATTTTTCATGCCTTACTGCATTTTAATCCCAGTATAAGTATGCACATAATATTTAGACTAGTTTTAGGGTCTTGTGATAGCCTTATCTCAGAAAAAAAAAAATCAAATTTTTTTCCATTTTTATGCCTTACTATAGCCTTACCTCTGATTTGGGGTGTTTGTCTTTTTTCTCATTTTTCATGCCTTACTGCATTTTAATCCCAATATAAGTATGCACATAATATTTAGACCAGTTTTTAGGGTCTTGTGATAGCCTTATCTCAGAAAAAAAAAAATCAATTTTTTTTTTCCATTTTTATGCCTTACTATAGCCTTTCCTCTGATTTGGGGTGTTAATTATTTTTTCTCATTTTTCATGCCTTACTGCATTTTAATCCCAGTATAAGTATGCACATAATATTTAGACTAGTTTTTAGGGTCTTGTGATAACCTTATCTCAGAAAAAAAAATTCTAAATTTTTTTCCATTTTTATGCCTTACTATAGCCTTACCTCTGATTTGGGGTGTTAATTATTTTTTCTCATTTTTCATGCCTTTCTGCATTTTAATCCCAGTATAAGTATGCACATAATATTTAGACTAGTTTTAGGGTCTTGTGATAGCCTTATCTCAGAAAAAAAAAAATCAATTTTTTTTCCATTTTTATGCCTTACTATAGGCTTACCTCTGTTTTGGGGTGTTTGTCTTTTTTCTCATTTTTATGCCTTACTGCATTTTAATCCCAATATAAGTATGCACATAATATTTAGACCAGTTTTTAGGGTCTTGTGATAGCCTTATCTCAGAAAAAAAAATTCTATTTTTTTTCCATTTTTATGCCTTACTATAGGCTTACCTCTGATTTTGGGTGTTTGTCTTTTTTCTCATTTTTCATGCCTTACTGCATTTTAATCCCAGTATAAGTATGCACATAATATTTAGACCAGTTTTTAGGGTCTTGTAATAGCCTTATCTCAGAAAAAAAAAAAAAAAAAACAATTTCCAGTTTCATGCCTTACTATAGCCTTACCTCTGAATTGGGGTGGTTGTCTTTTTTCTCATTTTTCATGCCTTACTGCATTTTAATCCCAGTATAAGTATGCACATAATATTTAGACTAGTTTAAGGGTCTTGTGATAGCCTTATCTCAGAAAGAAAAAATCAAAAAATTTTCCATTTTTATGCCTTACTATAGCCTTTCCTCTGATTTGGGGTGTTAATTATTTTTTCTCATTTTTCATGCCTTACTGCATTTTAATCCCAGTATAAGTATGCACATAATATTTAGACTAGTTTTTAGGGTCTTGTGATAACCTTATCTCAGAAAAAAAAATTCTAAATTTTTTTCCATTTTTATGCCTTACTATAGCCTTACCTCTGATTTGGGGTGTTAATTATTTTTTCTCATTTTTCATGCCTTTCTGCATTTTAATCCCAATATAAGTATGCACATAATATTTAGACCAGTTTTTAGGGTCTTGTGATAGCCTTATCTCAGAAAAAAAAAAATAAATTTTTTTTCCATTTTTATGCCTTACTATAGGCTTACCTCTGATTTGGGGTGTTTGTCTTTTTTCTCATTTTTATGCCTTACTGCATTTTAATCCCAATATAAGTATGCACATAATATTTAGACCAGTTTTTAGGGTCTTGTGATAGCCTTATCTCAGAAAAAAAAAAATCTATTTTTTTTCCATTTTTATGCCTTACTATAGGCTTACCTCTGATTTTGGGTGTTTGTCTTTTTTCTCATTTTTCATGCCTTACTGCATTTTAATCCCAGTATAAGTATGCACATAATATTTAGACCAGTTTTTAGGGTCTTGTAATAGCCTTATCTTAGAAAAAAAAAAAAAAAAAAAAAAACAATTTCCAGTTTCATGCCTTACTATAGCCTTACCTCTGAATTGGGGTGGTTGTCTTTTTTCTCATTTTTCATGCCTTACTGCATTTTAATCCCAGTATAAGTATGCACATAATATTTAGACTAGTTTAAGGGTCTTGTGATAGCCTTATCTCAGGAAAAAAATTAGAATCTTTTTTCCATTTACCTCTGATTTGGGGTGTTAATTATTTTTTCTCATTTTTCATGCCTTTCTGCATTTTAATCCCAGTATAAGTATGCACATAATATTTAAACTAGTTTTAGGGTCTTGTGATAGCCTTATCTCAGAAAAAAAAAAAAATCAAATTTTTTTCCATTTTTATGCCTTACTATAGCCTTTCCTCTGATTTGGGGTGTTAATTATTTTTTCTCATTTTTCATGCCTTTCTGCATTTTAATCCCAGTATAAGTATGCACATAATATTTAGACTAGTTTTAGGGTCTTGTGATAGCCTTATCTCAGAAAAAAAAAATTCTAAATTTTTTTCCATTTTTATGCCTTACTATAGCCTTACCTCTGATTTGGGGTGTTAATTATTTTTTCTCGTTTTTCATGCCTTTCTGCATTTTAATCCCAGTATAAGTATGCACATAATATTTAGACTAGTTTTAGGGTCTTGTGATAGCCTTATCTCAGAAAAAAATAAATAAATTTTTTTTCCATTTTTATGCCTTACTATAGCCTTTCCTCTGATTTGGGGTGTTAATTATTTTTTCTCATTTTTCATGCCTTACTGCATTTTAATCCAAGTATAAGTATGCACATAATATTTAGACTAGTTTTTAGGGTCTTGTGATAACCTTATCTCAGAAAAAAAAATTCTAAATTTTTTTCCATTTTTATGCCTTACTATAGCCTTCCATCTGATTTGGGGTGTTTGTCTTTTTTCTCATTTTTCATGCCTTACTGTATTTTAATCCCAATATAAGTATGCACATCATATTTAGACCAGTTTTTAGGGTCTTGTAATAGCCTTATCTCAGAAAAAAAAAAAAAAAAAAATTCCAGTTTCATGCCTTACTATAGCCTTACTTTTTTATGCCTTACTATATAGCCTTACCTCTGATTTGGGGTGTTTCTCATTTTTTCTCATTTTTCATGCCTTACTGCATTTTAATCCCAGTATAAGTATGCACATAATATTTAGACTAGTTTTAGCGTCTTGTGATAGTCTAATCTCAGAAAGAAAAAATCAAAATTTTTTCCATTTTTATGCCTTACTATAGCCTTACCTCTGATTTGAGGTGTTTGTCATTTTTTCTCATTTTTCATGCCTTACTGCATTTTAATCCCAATATAGGTATGCACATACTATTTAGACTAGTTTTTAGGGTCTTGTGATAACCTTATCTCAGAAAAAAAAATTCTAAATTTTTTTCCATTTTTATGCCTTACTATAGCCTTACCTCTGATTTGGGGTGTTTGTCTTTTTTCTCATTTTTCATGCCTTACTGCATTTTAATCCCAGTATAAGTATGCACATAATATTTAGACTAGTTTAAGGGTCTTGTGATAGCCTTATCTCAGGAAAAAAATTAGAATGTTTTTTCCATTTTTATGCCTTACTATAGCCTGACATCTGATTTGGGGTGTTTTTCATTTTTTCTCATTTTTCATGCCTTATTGCATTTTAATCCCAGTATAAGTATGCACCTCATCTTTAGACTAGTTTTTAGGGTCTTGTGATAGCTTTTTCTCAGAAAAAAAAAAATCAAATTTTCTTCCATTTTTTATGCCTTACCCTTACCTCTGATTTGGGGTGTTTGTCATTTTTTCTCATTTTTCATGCTTTACTGCATTTTAATCCCAGTATAAGTATACACCTAATATTTAGACTAATTTTTAGGGTCTTTTGATAGCCTTATCGCAGAAAAAAAAATCTAATTTTTTTCCATTTTTATGCCTTACTCTTGCCTTACCTCTGATTTGGGGTATTTGTCATTTTTTCCTAATTTTTCATGCTTTACTGCATTTTAATCCCAGTATAAGTATGCAAATACTATTTATACTAGTTTTTAGGGTCTTGTGATAGCCTTATCTCAGAAAAAAAATCGATTTATTTTCCATTTTATGCCTTACCTCTAATTTTGGGTCTTTTTCAAATTTTTCTCATTTTTCATATCTTACTACATTTTAGCCCCAGTTTAAGTGTTCTCATCAAATTTGAACTCGTGTTTAGGATCTTAATATAGCCTTACCTCAAATTTTGAGTGTTTTTCCAATTTTGAATGCCTTACTACATTATTATTTTTTAGATGTAAAAGGAAATGAAAAAGAAAATTAGTTATTTGAAACAAAAGAGACTTACAGTTTATAGTGAATAAGAAGACTGGAGTTCATTATGAAAGTTAAAAGTTTAATAGTCATTCGAGTCATGAATTTCAACGCAAAAAAAAGGTCTTGTATCAACATGAAGGATTTGCTCTTTGCCCTGCTGAGACTCACAGATATAAACACAGGTCACATGAGCATTACCTTCCACGCATCCTCCACATCTGCTGTCCAGCGTTCCTTCAGGATGGGTTGCACAGCGCCGATGAATTCTGCTCCAACGTACTAGAAAAATTAGAGAGAAGCTAAATATGTGCATGATTATGTGAGCCGTCTTTGTGGATATTGAGAGTGTGTGGGCTTTTTTATTTTGCAGCTCTGTGTGCGTCACTTCATTCAGCTGCTGAGAGGTTAGGGGTGTCTTGGTAAAAGGATGAGCCCAATAAAGAGCTACAGTATCAGCGGGTCTTACACTGTAATACTTAGGTGGGGCGTTGTAATGATAATGGTTTTTTCCCAGCTCCAGAGCCAGAGCCTCCAGTCTCTCCAGTTGGTCCAGTCTGCCCACACTTTTTTCAATAAAGGACATCACTCTGAAAGAGGAGAAGCAAAGCGGCTTCAATAATTCTTCCCTCATCATCCATCCTAAAAGCAGCACCGGATGCACAGGCTTTGTAGTGTTCTTCTGTGTGGGTGTGTCTTTGTTCAAACAGCAGAGCTGTGTTCATGGACTCGTGTGAGAGTCAGTTCAGCTCCTGCAGGCTCTGTTCGTAATGTTGACAAATGTGGAGAAGGAACAACCTGTGTGCGTTGTGTAACTCATTTTTCCTGTGAGTGCAGCTATTAATGCACACTTTGTTTCTCTGTCTTCCTTCACGTCCTCAGGCAGGAAATTTGCTATTTGTATAATAAAGAACCTACCTATCAATTTCGTTATATCTCTACCCACTTACTTACCTACCTGCCTACATGTGTACCTACCTACATATATACATACATTTCATTCAACCTATCTATCCAACCAGTCAACCTATATATCTTCCTATTCACTTACTTTAATATTTACCTACATACCTTTCTATGTATTTATCTTTCAAGCTACCTACCTACATGCGTACCTATCAAAATAGATGCATACATATCATTCTACCAACCAACTAACCAACCTATCGACCTATCTTTCTATTTATTTCACCACCTACCTACAGTATATACCTTACTATCTATGTATCCATCTACCTACCTACCTTTACATCTTTCTAAATATTCTTTTACACACTTCTCTGCATACCTTCCTACCTATCTATCTACTTATCTTTCTGTCTACTTCTCTACCCACATATATACCTCCCTATCTATTTATCTTTCTACCTACCTACATGCCTTACCTAATCTTTTCATCTATCCATGTCTTCATTCAACCACACTTGTGCCTGGGCAGCTGTGGATGCAGATGTAGCTTACCTTCACCAGGATAAAAATCTATCTATTAAAAAAAAAAAACTTGTTATTTTCAACATATTTTCACATTCAGATGTAAATAATAGTTTTCAGGGGTCCTTGATACCCTTGTATTAAAGCTAAATAATTTGTTACTTTCTTATATTGAATGCCAACAGGATATAATGATTAATGCAGCAGCTGCTCTGTTTGAAACATTTGTTCAGATTTAATACATGTTTATATTTTCAATCCACTGCTGACGGAAGAGAGACATTATATTTTCTCTTTCCCCATTTTTTTTTTTTTTTTTTTTTTTTTAGAAAAATATGTCTGATAATGAAGCCAAGCTGGGAGAATAGATTGTCCACTATTATCTTTGCATTAACTGTGAATGGTAGCCTTTGCTGGGTTGTGATATGCACAGCCTGGTACTGTTAGACACAAAGGTCACATTTTACACGCACTTAATAAACACTGAGGCCAGAAGCACAGCAGCTCAGTGACAAATTGTAGATGCAGTCTGATAGATAGTACATTAACCACAGTGACTTACTGTAAACACATTTTTTGGAGGTAAATAAAGTCATAATGATGGAAATGTGACATCATAGCAATAAGAATAAAGATTCAAATAGTTTAGTGTGTCATTCAATCAAACACACAATCTAAACAGATCTTCAAGATGCAATTCAGCCAGTAAATGGCTTTGCTCTCTGCTGCGTTCTATATTTCATTCATAGTGTATGAATCTGCAAACTTCATTACAATAAATCTAATCCCTCTAGGTACAGTAAATAGGCATAATCTGCTCACATGCACTGAATAAAAAGCCAAACACTGCTGAGGGTGTTGGAAACAGTATTCATGGTGTGATCGTATATTGATGTTGTGGGTTTTTTGACTGACTGACCGCAGGCCGTGAGCCCGGAGCTCTCGACTAGTCCGTAACCTCTCCAGGTCCTCCACACCTCGGAAAAGGAAGAAAACGTCCTTGCACTCGGGATGAGTTTCAAACAACCTGTTGGAAAAACATATTTTATTTATACAACATAAGCAAGGGACCACCCCACTATATTATCAGACCATGTAGAAACCTTTATTAAGTCAGTGATGCTCAACATGTGGGTCTTTATGTCTTAATTTTAATTATTATGCCCCCAGAAAACCCTAAAAGGGAAACATTTTTAACCCCTTTTTAATCTATATTCTTTGGTCATTTTGCAACTTCCTTTGTCCCATTTTCTAAAAGTTCTGACACTTTATTCAGAGTTTAGCTTTAGCAAAGTTCTTTTTGACACTATTATCCAATTTTTGTCCTTTCTTAATTTTTTTTGTCCACTTTTCATCTAAATAAGCTATAAATACCAATAAATACCACTTATTTCCTTTTTCCCTTCGTTTTGCCTCTTTTTGTTCCACATTTTTGCCCTTTTTCAGTATTGTTTGCCACATGTTGCCCATTAAAACTACCCTTTACCTTTCCAAACCACCTGGTTCCCATTTATTTTGCTCATTTTTTTGGCCATTCTTGACTGTTTTTGTCCCATTTTAGTCACTTTAGACTATTTTTTTCTTGTCATGTTTTTGCCACTTTTGGCCACCTGTTACCATGTCTGCCTCCACTCGCTCATAAAAAAAAAAAAATAATAAAAAAATCGGAGTCGACGGGGCGATGCTTGGTATATGCTGGATAGCCAGTCCACCCTTTAACATAAGTCATATGCACAGCCAGGAGTTCTACCAGAGAGACCTGAGATAGACAGAGCACCATCAGCTGTGATTAAAGACTCATCCTTCACATTTCATCTGAATAGTGATCTGATTGAGGCTTTTGGATTCAGATTCCTCTCACCACTGCTCTGCCCCGAGGATCAGTCGCTGCAATCAGCAGTGGAGGTGTGTGAGTTTGTCGTGGAGAGCACTGCCTCATTTCCACAAGTGATGAATCTGCCAACCTCAGAGGTAGAACAAGGACTCCTTTAGAAGAGACCACGACTCCTGGACCACATCTCCTCCCATGGTTTAACCTTAATCAGTTCCCTTAACCAGAGAAGACAAACATGGTCCCCTCCAATCAGGAATTCTACTGCTCTAGGTGTGATTAGTCCCACTGTAAGAACAGAATACAGATGTAGGTATGGATGCTGCGCTCACCAGGCTGTTCCAGGCTTATGTTTTCAGCACGGTGATGAAAAGGGATTACAGCAGGCAGCAGAGGCCTGATAACATGCTCTAAAAGTAAACAGTCAGCTTTACAATTATAGATCAATTAAAAAGAGCAGCTGTTGATGGTGCAGTTATAACAACATAAAATTATCAAGGCCCTGTGCAAACCTAATGAGGCGTATGTATTTCAAAAGCAATAACCAAATAGTCCTCATGTAGGTTTGTTCTCCCAATGGAGTAGTAGACCAGTGTTTCTCAAATGGGGGTATGTATACCTGTAGGGGTACACGATGGCACTATAGTGGGTACTTGAGAGAGAGCGAGTGTGAAAAATTAACAAATAAAGGGTCAGTCCTGGTCCCACCTTAGGCGTGAGGTGACCAGAAATGATAAAAAAAATAAATAAATACTCAGAAACCACTAAATCAGAGTTTTTCAACCTTGGGGTTGGGACCCCATATGGGTCCGCCTGAAATTTCTGAAAAATCAAAATAGATTTTGGAATTTTTTATTATTATTATTATTATTATTATTATTATTATTATTATTATTATTATCAAAATAACACAATTTTAAACAACCGTATTTCTATACTTTCACTTTGTGAAATATACGTCTAGTACAACTAAAATGCAGTAAAAAAAAAAAACATCTGAGCTCAACCATGATTAAAAATTAATTCTAGAAAAAAATGTCTTTGGGGTCGCTAGAAATTCTTGATATCAAAATGGGGTCACGATCCAAAAAAAGGTTGGGAACCAATTCACTAAATACTGTTTCTTTCCACTTATTTACCAAATGAGATTCTTCAAAAGGTGTGTAATCACTCGTTCATTCCATCATTATATTCTATAGTTGTTTTTAAATAGTTTTCCAGGCAAAATGATGTCGTCGGACAAAGGGGGTACTTGTGCCAAAAAAGTTTGAGAACCACCGTAAATAGACTATAAACACACAGGAGTCCAAATACATGCAGCTCTCTCGTCCATCCTCGTGCTGACAGATCAGAGATAGAGACAGACGAGTAAAAACCAGCAGGCACCACTACCAATTGATCCTATCACCACAACAAGGACTGCGATTCTTTCCGTTATCAACCACTGACATAAAGATCACTGCCTGTCCTATTATTTCTGCACAGACAACCTCAGTGTCTGTGGGCTGGACCGCTGGCGCTTCCATGATAAATGATGACCACAGATTATTGTGGGCGTGGCAGGTTCAATGAAAGGTCTATTTCATTTTCCAGGAAATACTAGTCTACAGGAACACAATATAATGGGAATACAAATAAGTGCATTGAACTCTTTAATAGGCATGCGTGTATAAATTAAAAAAGTAATAATAATATTTTTACATTTAGTACACTTTACATTTTGTAATCTCAAAGTGCTACTGAAAAAAGAGCAGAAAAAATTCAACAAATAAACAGCGAATAAAATCAATAAAACATAATTCAGCAGTAAATGACTTTCATTCATATGTCCGACCATTTCAAAATAATGGTTTCATTTCACACATGCATCAGCTGCCAGATGTGTTAGTGCACGTTTGTCTCGTGTGATGATACAGGTACTTTGACCTCTGCTGATTGGCTGCAGTGGTCACATGGTTCTTCATATTTTTAAAGAGGTAAAAGTGAAAACACTTGTATTGGTGTGAATGGAGTTACTGTAGGTAGAAAGCATGAGCAACAAAAGCAGCAGTTTGGCTTGTGATTATGATAAATATATGATCATATTGGAGATTTAAGGTAATATTAGACTGAAAATTGGATACAGACGAATGTCCTCTGCAAGCCACCGTACTTTGAGTTCTTTTTTTGTTGTTGTTGTGAACAGAAATCAAATCAGGTTTTTTGCATCCCTAAACTCTGTGTATAAAGAAAAAAAAACTTGCTTCTGAAAGGGATGTTTGTGTTTTAACTAATAAAGGATATACGTTCATTTGACTTGTTTTGTGAAAAATATACAAAAAAGTGGGCGTGGCTTCACTTCTTTCACAGCTGTCCACAGCAATGTTATGCAAATATCTTCCCTTTCTGAACCTCTTATGGACACCATGGGGCTTATACAAGCATGCATAACGTACAGACAATGAAGCATCCCAACTAGCACTAAGTGGACTTTTAATTGGCACTGACAAAAAGAATGTATTCATTGTTTATGAAGTAGAATTTAATGGTAATATGGACTTATTTTGATTTAACTCAGAAAGAGTTGCAGTTTTATTGTTGAATTTAAAGCGCAGGTGATTTACATGAGCTGTTTTACTGTAACTATATCTATTCAGATTATACCAACCCTGGAAGCCTGCAGGCTGTTGTGTTCCTCTGATCTCCACATGGCTCGTGACGTGTATTCCCTAAATCGGGGTCACCTCAAGACACACATGAGTAATTCTGAGCGTTCTAGTCTTTTCGCCAGAAGCTCCTCGCCTTCATGAACCATCTCATTGTTTGTGTCTGTCACCCCTGTCTGTTGTTGCCAAGTGGCGACCAGTGTTTACTGGATGCTAACGCTATCGTAGATCAAATAAATTTCCCAGATGACTAATGGCTGTAATTGCATATCGGGCTACTGTGGTCGACCTGGAGTGCTGTGTTGTTATGTAAACAGTGGAGGATGTGATATGATGCGAGAAGAAGAATGGAGGGGTGTTTTCCTCAGAGCCTTACGGTGAGAGGGTGGAGGTCACAAGAAGGAGGTGGTGGAGGTGGAAACGCACTCCACATCTGGCCAGTTACTAAGGTGAGACGCCATACCAACTTATATAAGAACTTACCTATGTTTTATGTATTTTTGCACTTTGTTGAATAGGTAACGGTAATTAAAGCAACTAAAATAATTTAAAAACAATAATTTTTTTGTTCAGGAATTAAACTCACACAGGACCCTGGGCATGAAATATGAAAATAATATCTTTTTGCCACATGGTTTGTTGGTAATCTATGAACATACTGTAAATTGTTACAAATGTCTGTGAGGGTGATGTATTGATTAATAATCTTTAGCAAAATTCATTCAAAAGCTAAACTTTGATTGACTCATACTTGTGCCAGCATATTAATAATTCTAAGTGTAAAACTAGGGCGAGTTACCATACGTATGTGAATTTTGAACTGAGCTGCTCGATCAAAATGTAACACTTTATTCATTTGTAGGTTCTTCCTAAATGCACCAAATACACATCACATCTGTTTTCTCAACTGTTGAAAAATAATATATATATATATATATATCTTTTTAATGTTTTGTTTTACTTAAATTGTGTTAGAAAAGTTAGAAATGGAGTGCTAATTTAATAAAAGGATATCAGCATATAGTCTGTCTCAGACTATATAAATCTTGCCTTCTACGTGGTGTTTGAAAGTTTGTTTGTTTTTAATTTTTGAACAAGACAAAGATTGTGTGAACCAGTTCATAATTGTTAGGATCACTGGTGACCCAGTGACTTGTGTAGGATTGAACATCAGTCTGTAAACCCTGTGACTGACTACAAACCAAACAGATAAACAAAAAAAAATGAGGAAAGGTCACAAAGCACGTTGACAGATAGGTTACTATGGTTACACGTCACTTACAGTATTCTGATCAATAGTGCCTTTGATTGGCGTGGAGCTACATCATCTGTTATTCTCATTGAAAGTGAATCAGGGCCTGGCTCTTGTGGACAATAGGGGCCACATGATGTGATCCGAGGGCCACATTATTAAAATTCATTTTTGGAATATTATTATCTGATTTTTAATAAGTGTGTTGTGTGTTTTTGTATATTTTTCTGTTTTGTTGTTTTTGCGTTTCTCAAATCAAATTGTTTGTGTGTTTTTGGAGTCGTTCTTTTTTTTGGGGGGGGGGCGTTTTTCTATTTCTTCTGTTATTTTTGGTGCTTTTGTAGTCCTTTTGTTCATTTTTATGTAACATTGTGTGTTTTTGGAGCAATTTTTGCATGTTCATTTTGGAGGCCGCACAAAAATAGACGGAGGACCACATGTGGCCCCTGGCACTGACGGATTATTTACTGTATCATGTATTTTATTTATTCCATTAGATACATTGGAAAAACATAGTTTCAGGAAGCGTTTGAAGATATTTAAAGAATTTACACTGAATATAAACACTCTTTGGGAAAGTGTGTCTCGTGGCTTTCAGAATGGGAACGTCAAGCACAGCCTGTGGGCCAAACAAGTAAAATATCTGATAAACGAATAGAAAAATGTATCCATGTCCTGCTATCAAATTATTTTATTTACCTTTACAAATATGGGTTGATTCGACACGTGTAAGAGATACATTTTAAAGAAATGTAGGTTTTGTGCACATTTCAGGTTTCATGGGGTTTTTTTTTAAAAAAAATGCTCCCATTGCAATAAAACAAACGACACTGCAAAGTAGTCAATCATACTGAAAGTGACTGATTGAAAACACGTGCAGAAAGTGTAGAAAAATGTGGATTGTTCTTCTTACCTGACGAACATGATAATTCCAACTTTAGCTATGTCGTCCCGGATAACTTTCCACGAGTCTTTAATGATGTGAATCTGCTGTTCAGTGAGATGAACATTCACCACATCCTCCGTGTTATTCCTCTCAGATAACTCGGATTTTGCAGCTAAACCTGATATCGCGCATCCCATCCTGCACCTCAGAATAAACACCGCTACGGTCGCGTTTAGACTGAGATCAGAGGGAAGGAATCTCTGGGTAAATGCGCTGATTCTGTCACTGCTACAAGTGAGAGTCGGTGGGATCCGCACCGTGACAGGAAGAACACCTGATGCGCCCTTCAAAATAAAATTCACACAGGATAAAATGAACGCAGCAGTTTTATTTTAAAGGGTCAGCTTTTCCGGTGTGTGCATTTAAAAACAGCAATAAAGGCAAAGATAACAGAGTAATCGCAGCTCCGCACAAAGGATGCTCAGTCATTTCAAATAAAGGAAAGCGTCTCATTGTGTTACAGACCGAGTTGCCTCATCTAAACCTGTTGATGTGATTCATCATGTGCAACGAGCTTAGAATTTAAGGTGTCTTTCAACCCTGGGGTCGGGAACCCATGTGGGGTCACCTGGAATTAAAATGAGGTCGCCTGAAATGTCTAGTAATTGGTAAAAAAAAAATAAATAAAATCAAACATAAACTGCTTAAAATTACACATTTTTTTGAATTATCATTCTTTTTCAAATCAACACATCACACACAAATCAAACTACTGTTTTCTATATTAAAGCGTTCTCAAATATAAATCTAGTTAAAATAAAATGCAGTATAAAAATATCTGAGGCAGTGCATCTCGTCACTTTGTGCAATAATCCCAGCTATTTGTAATAAAATATTAAGAAAACAATCAAAAACTAATTCTAGAAAACATTTGTATATTGTATATATTTGTGACATTTGTTAAGGTTTCGTTTCTTCAGGAAATGTTATCTCCAGGTGATATCAAAATAGGGTCACGACCCCCCCAAAAAGTTGGGAATCATTGTAATACAATGATTTAGTTGTAATCACTTTGGCCTTACAAAGAGCCTGCTATTATTTATTAGTATTGGAATATTTAAGTAAAAATTACATAGATTATAGTACAACTTATTTAAATTGAAAGTACTTAAAATTAAATTAATTCCTATACATGTCTTTGTTCTTTTCCTAGTCTAATCAGTCCCGTTATCCATTTCAATATATTTAATATATTCCTTTAGGCTACACGATCAATGGTTAGGTAAGCTTTAGGGTGGGACGATATACTGAGTTAATGATACATGAGAACAATACAATATTTTTGGAAATAAAAAAAAGCCAAAAAATGAAGCTGGAAAAATAACCATGCCTCTATATGACTTTAACTCAAGGCATACTTTCATACCCTGGGTGTTATCTTTTCAACTCAAGGAAAATAAAAAACAAACCATTACAATCCAATAGTGTTTTTTAACCTTGGGGGTCTTGACCCCATGTGGGGTCACCCAGATATCAAATGGCTTTGCCTGAAATGTCTAGTAATTATACTGAATAAAACGTGTTATTCTTTTTCCAAATTAAAATGCCACACATTACCTCAAACAACTATTCTATACTTTCACTTTTTCAAATATAGTTTAAAAAAAAATAAAAAATATAAAAATATCTGCGCTTATGCATTTTGTCACTTAGTGCACTAATCCTAGCTACTTTGTACTGTATTTGTATTCACAGACTAGCAAATGATCAAAAACTTACTCTAGAACAAAAAAAATGGGGTCGCGACCCAAAAAAGGTTGGGAACCACTGACCTAATATGAATTGTGTAGACACCCAAACTTGCAGTACTACCCTCGACGATACATCATGTGACGCCAAACATTTGTAACCTTCAGAAAATTCATTTAACCAAACATTTTGTAATATTTGCTTCTTAAAAAGTCCCTTTATTAAGAATAACTCACATTGTAATAGAGGTGACAGATATTTTATTTAAGCTTCATGTGCAACAATGTGTTTAGTTCCTTCTGCGGTTACACATCACAAAAGAATTGAAAACAGAATGTTTTAAACGTGCTGAAGAGGACGTAGAATTTCTGGACAGAAATAGTACTGCAACAGTTTAATCAAATTGTGCTGCATGATTCTAATTTAATAGGGCGAAAGAATTCTCTCGTCTTGACCATACATTCAACACAATTCCACTTTCTTCAAAGACACTTTCTTTTAAATTAGAGAACAACATTTATATTGATTTTAAAGGAGTTAAAGAAAACGTAACACTTTCCAATTTATTTAAAAATGTAAGAAAAGGAAAGCAGAATAAGATCTCAGGTGGAATGGAAAAGTAAAAAGGACTTATTTAAGGTATTTACACAAGTTAATATTTTTCCATATATACAGACAGGCTCATAAATAAGATCACAGAAAATGTACAAAATAAAGCTCCAGTGATGGTTTTCACAAGCTGCTACAGTAAACCTGAAGTTAAGTGAATTTACTGCGTGTCAGCACATGCAGAGGGCGACTCTTTGGCCTTTACACGTCTTTGTTCTTTAGCCTAAAGTTTACATGGTAAATGATAAACATGCTATAGCGATTACAGCATCCAATGTTCAAAATGGGCAGAAAACCAAACCATAGAGGTAATAAAATAAAGTCAAAGCTCATTTAGACTATATACAAATATTTACAGCTTTGGTGCGTAGACAAAACCCCAGTGTATAATATTGTAAAACGATAATGTCTTGGATTTGGTCTCGTTAGCCAATACGTTCCCTTTTCTGCTATACTTGTACCAACAGCATCGTCTTAAGTCCTTCATACTGAAAACATTGCATGGCATGTAGATTTTTAATTCTTCAACAAAAGAACAAACATGCTAATGAGGACACATGCATTTTGGTGCAACTTCACTTATTCATGAACTTATGCCGCAAGCTTTTGACCAGATTACTTTCTGAGCTCTTCTCTGAACTCAGAACAGCAGCCTTTGGTGAACCGTTAATCCCTTCGTAGTGAAGGCTGTTCCGGTCTTGGTGTTTGCTGTTAGTTCCTGGTTCCTGAAGGTTCTGTACCTCAAGAAGAGGCAGTGACCCAAGCACATGGTCTAAGGAGCTCCATGTGCACAGTAGCTTCTGATCTGTGGGACAGTCTTCCTGCTTCACTGAACAGTCTGCCGTTATTTGGCTGAGGTCCGAGAAGCCGAGGTACTTGTCGGCGCATTGCTCTGAACAGAACTCCAGCATCCCACTGGGAACCGTGTGGCTACGAGTGACGGTGGAGGAAAGGCAGGTTCCTGTGTATTTGGACCGTAGCTCCTGCACATCAGGCCAGTGGAAGCTCTCAGAAACTGGGCTTTGAGGAGAAGTAATAGTTCCATCAGTGCTGGATCCAGAGCCCGACGTCTGGACCGGGATAGGAAAGTCCACTTCATGGATGACTGCTTGATCACAAGTGGTTAGAGGCAATCTCAAGTTGGGTTTACCTGTACACAAGAACCAACAAAGAGTTTGAGATATTTTTTTAAAGCAACACGCCCATCATCTGCAATTTATTCACCTTTCTTTCTCCTCTGGGTCTTCTCCTCGTGAACAGCTGGCAGACCCCTGAGGCCTTGCTGATTGGCTGCTTCTCGAGTTCGGGACCAGACGATAGGACGGTTGTTTTTGATACGCTGGCTGTACTGACGAGCCAGCTGGAACACCTTGTTTCTCATCTTTCCCATGTCCTGCAGGATTTGGTCTTCATCAGTGCTTGTTCGGGCACTGATGACGTTGGGGGTGTGGTTGTGATTGACATTGCTCTCGTCTTGAGACGAGGCGATTTTGGATGGCGTTGAATCTGTAGCCGATTCATATCCTGCTCCAGGAATAGTTGTGATGGGTGGTAACCGTCCATCTGTGGAAGTCACACATCCAGGCTCCTCTAAAACAGGAGATAACGGTTCACTGCTTTTGACCTCAGAAGAGTCTAAACTAATATCCTGCATCACTTCCAAATTCATGTCCCTAACTTCCTGTTGGCCTTCTCGGTTTTCCTCCTCAATTTCCATGTCTTGCCAAACCTTAAGCATGTCAGATGAAGGCCTGAACTCCTCGTCTGTGTTCAAAGTATCGGTCATGCTACAAGATCGAGGTTTAGCTGGACTTTTCTGGCAGGTTTCAGCGTTCTGACTCCTTTCTAAACCAGGAAGGTCAAACACGGACCAGGAGGTAGGTCTGCTCCGAGACAGCTCCTTCCTGTGCACGGGTACCGGTTTCTCCTGAGGTGTGCTGTTGAGCTGTCGGCTCAGGTTTCGCACCAGGCCTGCAGGAATATAGGATAGACTTTCCCTGCGCTTGATGCTGAAGTTTGCATCCTGGTACTCGGCATGCTCGTAGTACTTTCTGATTTTGTGAATAAGGAGGCGGTCTTGTTTGGAGAGAGTGGACCTCCGTTCCTCTGCAATAATGTCATTCAGTGCAGGTTCTTGAACAGACGGAGAAAGATCTGGCACAGGCTGTAAAGTTTGGCTGCATTTTTCAGAGTCTGTGCAGGTGGAAATAATCTGGAAGGCGTAGTTATCCTCTGGTGAAGAGCAGGAGACACGACCCAGATCTTCAGAAACTAGACTGCTGCGTCTAGAAAGGGTGCCTTCAACAAAGTTCTCGGCTGTAATACTGGCCTGGTCCAACTCTGAAGAACTCAACCGGCCTTTAGCATCTGACAGCACCTCATCGTCCTCTGAGAGTTCACTGTTGGTCAGCACACTGGCCTCCTCCGTGTGGAGACCAGAGGAGTCGCTGACTGCTTCTTCTGCAGTTTCATTAGAGGTATCGTGTTCTAGTTCTGTGGTCTCAGTGTTTGATTCTGAAGGCGTCACAGGAGAGTCGGGGTACTGGTGACTGCACTCTTTTGACTGCAGGACAGAGTCTGGAGGCGGAGAGTCCTGCTGATTAATCTGGAACAAAAAAAATGAGCAATAAACCCTCGGGCTGTCACTTTAACGTGTTAATTGCGATTAACTAATTACAGGAAAAAATAATGCACTAAAAAAATAATGCTGTTAATCGCTTTTTTTCTCAATGCTAAACATGTAGCAGCTAGCACGGACAATGAGAGTGCTAGCTGCAACATGCAGTGTCTCCAAATCACACTGGACAAGATGAAAGGGTTCAGAGACAAAATGAATAAGTTCATGACTGACATATGAAAAAACTCTGTGGAAAAATATTATTATCTGAAGGAGAGAAAAAGCCACAAGTTTGGTGTTCAATAATTGTATTGCTCATGTTCTTACTGTTTATGATGTGCTAATTTATAGCACTACATATGGACCTGATGTTTTATTTCATTTGCATTTTTTATTATTTAGAGATTGACAAAAGTACACATCAATATTTCCCCCTGATGGTCAAAACGACAGGTGTCAGCAGCCCTTGGGATTGAAACGTCAAATTGAGGGCTTTTTTCAGCAATTTTTTAGTTGAGATTAAACAAGAATTGAATTAGATTAATTAAATACAAAGCAGAATTAAATAATCACGCTTTTTATTTCTTGACCGCACTATAATAAAACCTTGGGTTGGAAGCAATAGGATTCATTTTTGCTTATAATTTTTTAGTTGTGTGTCAAATGTCAATGTAATGTTATGCGTTAAATTTTCCACAAATTGCATCAATCAACCTGAAACACGCAGAAGCAAAATAAAAAAAATATTGTGATATCCTTTATTTGTATTAGCGATATCTAATGATGGAAAATTTTAATTACACTTCTCCTCTGAGTATTAATCTTCATCTCCATAGTGGTTGAGTCACTGATGTCTTCCTTGTGGGCAGTTTTTTAAATTAGTTTCCAAGTGTTGCAGACCTTCTCATACAATGAAAAAAAGTTTTGCTTGGAGCTGTGTGGTTGAGATAAGGAAGGAATGAATTATGAACTACACATATTTACACACAGAAGCTGTTTTTGCAAAAGTACCAGCAATGATGAGCATTATCGAGAGTAGCAGGCTCACAGTGATTATGTTCTTTTTGCTGGTGGAGCTGCTCACAGCAGGAGAAAAGGACAAGAAATCCAATTATACCAGCAGGGACTCATAAAGCACCTGTTGTGGCTCAAACTGGCCTGACAGATTTGTTCTTCTCAGGGCAAAGGCTGCAGTGTCCATTTTTTTGGAAACGTACTTTAAAAGTGATGCATTACATCAGTGTTGACAAACTCATTTCAGTTCAGGGGCTACATATGACCCAGTTTGATCTGTAACGGACTAAACCAGATATCTCCAGTTTTGGGGGACAAAAAGAGCAATTCCAGCACATTAATCTTAATTTTAAAGCAATAAGTCACAGATATCACTATTTCTATGACTTTAACTTCAAAATTTGCAAAAAAAAAAAAAAATGTTCCTAAAATATAATTTGAAGAAATTGAAGGTTTATTTTGCTTGGAAAAATATATTGGATATAATTTCTAAAAATGACTGCAATCATGCAACAATAAGCACAGGAAGCTTGCCAGCCTTTGCATATGTCGGGGAGTTTTATTAGAATCTTGGATTCTAGAGGGTTTGAGGTATCTGGAACTAAACTTCATCATGATTTACATCATGCTTCACGTATCCTGTCATTTGTACTTTGAATGAAATCCTCCTGTTGGCTGAATTTGACGCGTTGGTGGGCAGGATTTGGCCTGCAAGTCTTGAGTTTAACGCATTACCGTGACCAGTTATGTCTCATTCAAAATTATGACAGCATTGTTGAATCCAAAAAAAAAAAAAATGAGAAACATTAAAGGTGAGCACTAATCTAAGGATGGAAGGGTTTTCACTTCATGCAGATATTGGAGCAATAGTTCAAAGGATGAGTGTGTGAACAACACACTGGGATTTATTCGTCACCTGGGTACAGACCGGTTCTTCCACAGCTCCATCGTCGTCTTTTCCCTCCAGACTCAAACACTCTGCTTCCTCTGATGACGTCGTTTTCTCCTCAGCAGCATCACTGCTCTGCTCATCCTAATATTATAAAAGACAACTTCAAACAACCAATATGTGCCACAAAGACATACTCCATAGGCACAAACCAGATCAGGTCATCAATTGACCACATTATCTCTTTGACCCTTCCAGGCTCCCATCATGCTCACACAAGCAACACAACTCGATGTGTGAAAAATCAATGAAAGGAAAACAAATAATGCTATTAGAGTGCATGCACACCTTTAAGATCTGACCTGCAGGGCGAAAAACACACAAAAACACCACATGCACCAGATAAGAGTCTTTAATTCAATCCGTAAGTGTTTGTGTTCAATCAGAGGTTCATGCAGGATTTGGGTAACACTTTATTTGAAGGTTTATACATAAGACAGTTGTCATGTCATAATAATGACAGCGTAATGTCATTAGCATGAATAAGGTGTCAAGATGGCTGACGTTAAGTGTCGTTTGTTACCCTAACCCTAACCCACGTGTCAGAAAACATGAATTATTGTGTAAGTTACCAAACAATCCAGTTATAGATATCTCATATTCCCCAATTTAATGAAACTCTACAATATTTTTAGGGGCTTGCAGTTTTCATTTGTTTATTTCACATGAATTCTGTCATTTTTAGTTGCAATTCTACCACAAATCTTGCAAATTCTGACAAACAATTCCACATAATTCTTCTAAATCACACAAAAATCGGTTACAAAATCAAAACATTTTGAAGTGAAGATCAGACAGGGACAGACATTAGAAACTAGGGCACAATGATCTTATTATTGTTATTTTTCTCCACATAAAACCTGAAGCCCAGTTGAGATCAAACGTACATATTTGGACCCTGAACTAAAAAGAGTTTGACATGCCTGGCCTAACCACTAACCCAGGGTTCCTACAGCTTCAGTCAAATTAAATTAAATACTTTTTAATGCCATAATTACATTTAAAACCAACTTCACAGTAAACACAATTGGGGGGGGAAATGCCACATCAATTACATAGGGTTAGGGGCAATTTTCTTTAAATTTACCTATGTTGTTAAAAGTTGCTACAAGCTGCACATAGTCCCGTTGCAACCACGTTACTGTTTTGTAGTTGGTTTTTCTGTCGTGATTGAGAAATGTTACAGTAAATTATATATACGGTATATGTTTTTTTAAAAACTAATGTTACCATTTATCTTGAAATGTGAGACAATCATAAAATCATACTTATATCGATGTTTCAAAAGTCTTAAAATTTAACACATAAGACATTTTAATGACAATAAAGGCCTTATTTTTAAATTCATGAATTTTAGGGCTGCCAACTTTGGTTGTTTAGTCGTCTGATTGGTCGATGCCGTCGTGGTCGACAATATTATCAGTTTCAATACCGTAAAAAAAAAATGCAATGCACTTATATAGGTGATAAGGATTAAATATCCATATAATGTATTTAAGGCCTAAGCATGATTCTGTGTCCAGCAACAGCTGTGAGTGTGTGCTGCAAAAAAAGTGTTGTGCTTCAGCTGTCAGTGCGCTGTCCTCAGAGCAGAGAGGGAACAAATTAAAACAGGTTGAAACACAAACATCCACTGTTCAATAAATCCTTTTTCTGCACACGAACATGGATTATCCTGATATTTGATACGTGGATTATGTAAATAGATCCACTGCTGTCTCTGGCGCCGCGGGGCACACTGCACACCCGTGTTTGACGTGCGATTGTTTTCCCGTGCGCTGATCTGATGTTGACATTGTTTATTAATAAAAGCAGGCTTACCACTAAAACATACGTCAATATGTCATTTGTATGAGGGAAAAAAATAGGTTTTAATTGTCGGTTTCAGGTCAGGCACGGATATAAATACCTAATGTCTGTCAGACCTGTAGGTTTTACTTTTGCTTTGTCGTGTTCTGGTCAAAACTTGAATAAGGTTCATATAAATGGTCTGTGTTTAAAAGCAAATTGCCATCACAAAACGCCAAGACAAAATATAAAATATTTGTCTCTTTTTCTTTCTCCTCGTCCTGCTCTGCACCTGCTCATTCATTCTCCGTTTTTTTTTTTTTTTTTTTTTTGGTCGACTAATCGCTATGTGTGCCATAGTCATGGTCGACCAACCATTTCCTTGGTTGACTACAGCCCTAGTGAATTTAATGCCTTTTAAGACTTTTTAGGGACCCGCAGGAACCCTAACCTAACCTCACCCCACTACATGCCTCCATCTAACCCAAAAAATACCAACATAGCTCCAATTAATTTAGCCAAGGACACTTATTGACAGCCTTCGTGACACCTTATTCATTCTATTGACAGATAATGACAGCATAATGTCAGCTTTATGTTTAAAACTTTAAGTTAAGTGTTACCAGGATTTGTAAAGAGTGTAAGGAAGCAAAAATGAACAAAGGAACCAACATCTGAGACAGTGTTGATCAGAGTATTTGGTGGAATGGAAGAGGAAATGTTAAACCCGTAGAGGAAGAAACCCTCACCGTTGTGAAGTGAGTGGAAAGCAAAGCCCTCGCTCTATAGTGCCAGCAGGAGATGGCTGCCAGCACTGAGGTGGCAAAGTCTGCTACCTGCTCGTCTCCAGGTAGAATATCCTCCTTGTAACCTTCCTCCATCTCAACCAGTGAGGAGCACAGATTGAGCTCATCACCATCACCACCAGCAGCAGGACTTTGCTTCTCCAGAGATTCACCTCTGGGAAACAGATCCTCCTCACACAGCCTTGGAGCCAGGGGCTCGCCTAGGCCGGAGGTGAGCGTGTCGACACTAGTGGCCGGCTGAAGGGAGCACCTTTGCTCCAGCAGTGCACCCTCACTGTCTGCATGCTGTAGCGTGAAGTCACAGACATGTGGCGTGTTAATGTGAGACCACAGCAGGGTTGGGGTCAATTATAATTGTAATCGTGTAATGGATAATTAATTACAATTATGGCGTACCTCTAATTTTCATTGTCATTTTTAAAATCCGTTGCCATCATAATCGTAATTAAGCTTAGATAATTGATTTTGCAATTGTAATTGCCATGAAAAATCCTATAAAAAATATCAATTATAATTTAACACAAAACTGGGGAACTATGTTACAGTTCTACACAAATGTAGTCAACAATTAATGAAATATGTCTTCATATCAAGCTTTCCCACATTTTAATATTAAAAAATCTAGAGGTATACTGACATAAAAAAGGCTCAGATGTCCACACCAAAAATATTGAAACCTATATTTTTATTGATTAGGAAGCCTAACAAGATAACTAATAGATAATAAATTAGACAATAGATGTTTGTTTTTAATATTTAGGATTCGTCATCATAAGAGATGCTAACAGAAAGTTAACACAAGAGGAAGGTTAACTTTTAACAATTAGGTTATTTATTTCAGGACCAGTAATTGTAATTAATTGTAATTGAGAACATAAGTGTAATTAACATTCTGAGGATAAAAAAAGAATTGTAATTGAACATGGGTAATTTCAAATGTAATTGTAACTGAAAAATGTAATTGACCGCCACCCTGGACCAGAGGCACGCTGTGATTCCAAGGTTGTGAATGGAAGGGGATCAATGTGAAGCAGCTTCAGCGTGTGGTGAAATATGATTTCCTCAGCCCAGGAAAACATAAAATATAGAGTGTATAGATTAGGACTCCACTGCAGCCCGTTATAGTTCAGATTCCTTTAAAAAAAAAAAAATCTACTCTACAGAGTTTGAACTGCGGAGTCAAAACTGGGCACGTCATATCTCACCACAGCCTAGAACGCCAAATAAACAGCAGTGGCACATCAGACTGACAAAGCTTCTTAATTAAAGGATGGATTTTAGATGCTTACCTTCAGAACGGCTGCATGGGGAGCGACGATAAAGAAGAGGCAGGGAGGAAAAGAAATGAGCAAGTCAGCAATGCTGGTCAAATCAAATATGTGACAAAAGGGATAAAAACAACATGCATCTTGAACAATTACGTGCAACACACCATCAGTTCTTCCTCAGAGGAAAGGAGGGAGTCTGCTCCACGTCTAAAGGGAGGCCCCGTGATTAGATAAATACTAATAACAAACATGTTGTTCTCTCAGCCTCTAACTGGACATGATGCAATTAGCCCAGATGTGATGACCCACTCCCTCACCCGGATGAGGTGGTTGACATGAAAATCGCTTCTTCATTGCATTTGCCCAAGAACCGACCCAGGAGGACAACGCCAAGCTTTGTTTTCGTCTACGTTCAAAAACTGAGGCTCGTGCTTTTCTGACATGAGGCGTTAATTTGACTGCAGGACAAAACCTTCAATGCACACGTGCCAAACTCAAGACCCGGGGGCCAAATGTGGCCCTTTATAGTATCCAATTCGGCCCACGGCAGAAAGCAAAAAAGTTAGAAAAACCATCCATTTTTGTTCAAATTAAACTAATTTAGTTGAAAATACCTCCGCTAGATATCTCCAGAACAATACACAAATTTAATGAAACTCCACAATATGAATAGGGCTCACATTTTCCACCATCTTAACCCTTAACACATGATGGCAGTCATTTTTTTAAATCTCAAATTGTTAAAAGAACAAAATTCTGCATCTTTCTTCAAATTATTCCACAAAATTTGCCAAAATTACATTAAATTGAAAGTGAAAATCCTGCAGGTATAAATTATTTTATAATTTATATATAAGTAGAAGTGCAAACTAGAGCACAATGATCATCAAATTACTCATTTTTTCATCTAAAATCTGCGGCCCACTTAAGATAAACTGCTCCATATTTGGACCATGAACTAAATTGAATTTGACGCTCCAGCTTTAATGTATCACAAAGCCTTTGGTCGCTGTGGAATATCATTAACTTCATTGTGAATGAGCTGGAGAAGGATTGTGTGAGTCTTTTGATCCCTTTTCCAGGTGTTTCTGAAGGAACCGACACACAGTGACAATCACTACACAACAGAATTTGTCTGAATGTATAAATAACAATAATTAAGCACACAAACCTTTTGCCCCAATGAGTTCTTTCACTGGCTCTGAAAGGAAGCCAAAAAAAAAGAAGACATTTTTAATGGCATTGTTAAACAGCAATGTAACAACTTTATAATTGTTGAATCTTTTACCTGATCTTCTCCTTCCGTTCCTTCTTCCAAGATGGAATTCATCATTGTGGTTGGATTCTGCTCTCTTCAGCCTCTCAGGGCTGTACTGGTACTTCCCTGGATCTGAGCAAGAGGAAAAAAATCATCTCCTGGTGAATTATTCTCATAATTACCCAGATTTTGTTAGCAGGAGCCTAGTTGGTTACCATGACAACAGATATTGGATTTAGTTGAATATTTGTTAAGACTCACAGTTTGATGTGTCCAGGATGGCTTCTTTTGCCTAGAAAACAAAAAAAAAAAACACAACAGGGAATGGAAGGCAAAAAAAAAAAAAGAGGGAAAGAAACCATGAGAGGAACAAAGTGTCTCTTTTACCCTCTGAGGTACGACAGCATTGTGATTCTCCAGAATGAGCCTCTTGATGTGATGGGACCAGAGACGCTTCTCTTCCACGGTCTTGGCCTGGAACAGCAAGTACCTCACTTTGAATACAAATGCACTATCACACATTAGCAAATGGTCACGTGACCACAAATACAAATCACTTCATATGTTGCACTTAATATTCTAAATAAGTTAACCCCCTTCCCACCATTTACTTCCATCTCTCTGTGTCCATCATTCCCAGTACACAGAGCATTTACAAAATAAACACATAGGCCAAGTAAAACTGGCCGTACTGAAAGCATTTTACACGACTAAGAGTTAAAGAAGTAAGAAATGGACAATAAAGTGGAAGCTGTACTGACCTAAAATTGCATACAAACATCAGTTAAAATGACTGTATGTGTAAATGCAATTAAAGATAGTTTACGATACATTGTTTATGATACCAATATTATCACAGTGCAGCAAATCTGCGATAATATATATTGCAACAAAAAAGACGTTACATTACAATGTCTGTTTCAAAGAAGAAGAAAAAAAACCTGTCAGGTGCAGAATTCCTCAGTTTATCTATTGTGATTTACACAAACTGAGATGAAACACGACACAGAAAATGCAAAAAGTTCAAGTTTAGTGTAGGGCTGGGCATTGATTTAATCGATTTATCGAGTTTGGAGAGTAAAAACAATTTTCATCTTGCAAAGTCGAGTTTTTAATTTTAATTTTATTTTCCCACCACAGTTTTTTTTTTTACTTTATCGAGTTCCGTCCTTGTGGGTTACCATAGCGCGATGTGAGCCAGCCCTCTCTTTATTTACATTTGTTTACACTTATGTGTGCCATAGGTATGTTTAATTTTGTATTCGCACTATGCTGAGATGCTAAGGGAAGAGTTTATTATTTTTTTAATTGTAATGTTATACGTTATAAAATATGTAGTTATCTGATTTCTTAATCAGAAAATTTAAGCTACTGTGAAGTTGCTGTTGCACTTTTGCTTAAACCTGGGTTAAAGCTTAAAAATGTTGAATGACAGAGCCTCATTTACTTTTTATTGTGGGATTGTTCGATGCATTTTAACTCTTGGGACAATCACAGCAATAAAGTTGCACTTTTGACAATATATCTGATGTCTGCTGTCATTTTTAAGTGTATTGAAAAAAAAAAAAAAAAAAAAAAAAAAAAATCGAGAATTGAATGGAAACTCAAATATTTCTTTAAAAAAAATCTTTTGGGCAAAATTAAGTTATTATTATTTGTCCCATCCCTAGCACTGGGTTATCAAAAATGTTTAAATTTGTAAATGTGTAGTGTATTTGTCGTCAAATTAGTCCCAAATAATAAATCTGTTGAGGTGGAATGTAGTGGGAATCTAATGCTTTCATCCACATAACGTCATGTTTGGAATAAGAGTTAAATCCTGTTAGAAATGGGCTGAATGTCCACATCCTAAACCATGTCTGACAGTCTGACTGCGGTCAGACGGGATGAGCAATGTCTGACCTTTGAAAGTCAAGCACATAGTACTTGAAAAACTGCATCTTTTTGCCTCCAATTAGTATTCTGATTACACTGATTAATAATTTTGTCATCTGTGAAGTGCAGTGAAGTGAAAAAATAAGGTTATTTAGAGGTTATTAGAGTCAGATTTCAGGCCTGCACGGCGTCATTACAGCACATTTTCACCAAACTGACTTTACACGTGAGCATTGCTTCTTTCTGCTCTGCTAGTTCCACACAGAGTAGTGCTGTGCTGTGTGCACAAAATGAAAGGTTAACCGTCAATTTACCTGCACTGTATGAGGTTGCTTGGGATGCTTGAAATGAATGACACTGAAGAGCAGGGGGTCCTTGGCGCTGTCGAGGAGCATCAGGGTGGAGCACTGCGAGCACACAGATGAAAAGAAAGGCGTCATTAAGAGTCGTTAGTAATCTCTTTGTGTACCACCTAATGAGAAATGTTTCCATTACATTTTCTCCCCAAATCATCCATTGACTAAATTAAAATAAAATCCATACCGAGATGTGCGTCTTGTAAACGTAGTGTTCGCCTCTTTTCTTGGTGATGAGGAGCATTTTGTCAAACAGGAAGAGTGTCCGAGTGTTCTTGGCCCTCAGCACATGAAAGGTTCCCTCTAGCACCAGCTCTCCATAGGTGGTCAGGTCAGAACCCTTCCAGTTGATCAGAAGAGACTGGATCTCCTGCAGACCAACATAAAAGGACACACACGCACAGATATACATATACATTAGAGCTGCACGATTGATCTAATTTTAATCGTAATTGCGATTTTGGCTGCCACAATTAAATTAATCTGATCCTCAGTGATATTTGAATTTAAAATGAGGCCTCAAATCAGGCACAAGAGAGGGTTAAAGCTGCAGTATGCAAGTTATTTTTGGCGTCACTAGGTCAAAAATCCATATAAGAATCTTTCAGCATATTGTAATTCAGAGTGGATACTAAACCTCTGCACCTTCTCTTGGCTCTGTATTTAAGCTCTATTCAATCATAACTTTTTACAAACCAAGTGTTCCATGAGCTGTTTTGGGCATTACAATTGGCTGCTCGACAAATGGTGATGCGGTTCAATGGCAGGCGTTCCGGGTTGGATTCAAAACGGGTAGGGAAGGGGGAGTTTGTAGAATCTGTGTGACTGGAATAGAAAAAACCAAACTGCAGCTTTAAGGCTACATTAAGCTGCCTTAATAACAAGCAACTGACCCTTCAGTTACTCAGTGGAGTGATGAGAGCTGCAATTGTACACCGTATTAACATGTTCAAATTAGTATTCATTTTGCAATGAAAACTGTTCAAATATTTGTTGAAAAGTAGCGCAAATAAAATTATAGACGTTTTACTGAACATGATGAATAATGGTGATTAAATTATTTGTGATGATCATTTTTGGCCGTAATCATGCAGCCCTAATATACACAATTAAACAAAATTACAGACACAGCAACCTGGTGTCAGCTTTTATGGTAAAGGTGAATCTGCATTAGTCATTTTCCAGAGGAGAATCATAAGCAGGCTCATTTCTTCTAAAACTCTTATTTTATAAAAAATATCTTTAAAAAATGTCCTCACTGATGAAGCTCGCAGTTGACTGTTGGTCATTTAAGCCGACATTTTTTTTTCGTTTTTTTGCTGTAAATATTGCTGTAGGTTTAGGGTACTGGGAGACCTTCTTTGACGTTCTATTGCTGCACAATAAAGTAATATTAATGTGACTATGTTTTTAGAATGCTGTACATTAGGTTAAATTTTTTGCAATTTGTTTTCTTCATCCTTTATATTTTTCTTTAAAAACTATGGTATACTATTATATTTTATTTAATGGTGGCTTTTAAATCAAATTATTAAATATACACCAACCCGTCTGGCCTGGTCTGATGGCACGTAGCCTGTAGGCTCATGTAGAACGTTGTTGACTAATGTCAATTACTTTGTGGCATTAACATTCTCGAGAAGAGAAATATTAAGAGACGTCTGAGCATCATTTGTGTGTGTGCATTGTTTTTTCCTGACCTGAACTCGGACGGCGTGTTCATGTTTCCTCTTCATATCGTTGATGTACCAGGCGACTCCTGTCATGGTGTTCATGGCCTCCTGAATCACCTCGTAACCTTTCTCATCTGGGTCAAAGTGCTTTGCAATTTCCTTAAAACGGAAAGAAAGGACAGTTGTAAACCTGGACCTCCTCTAAAAAGACAAAATGATGACTTTCGCACACACAAAAAAAAAAAAACGGTTTTATGTGAGGAAAATAAATAAAAAATGTAAATTCTATTACAGTCGACTCTTCCCCACCCCTCCCATTGACCTACCCTGACTCTTTTGCCCGTTCCCTTCCCCCTCACCTAGGTGTAACACTGCCCTCACTTTTTATATTCTCATTTTAATAAAGTTTTTGTTACCCTTCCTTAGGGAGGGCTGATGATGGTCACAATTATGCAATAAAATAAATGTATTTATTTAAATGCAATAATAAAACATACAATGCCGTCGTGAAAAGACACTCGCACAAAAGAGAAAAGACATCCATCCCACACGGCGTTGTGTACCTGAAGGAGCAGATGATATTTCAGGATCCTCTGAACTGGTTTCAGTAGGTAGGAGCCCAATGGAAGAGAGTGCTTCAGTGCAGCCTGTCGATCTCTAAAGAACTTGGCTAAAGTTTTACTCCTCATGCAGTCAGTCAGCGCTGCCACTGAACTGGGGTTAGAAAGAAGATTTCAAGTCGTTTCAAGTATATTCCCCACTGCCCTCAAAGTCAATGTTGTCTAACGACGGTACTTACTTTGGATAGTTGGTACAATACTGGGTGTAGATTTCAAAGTATTCACTCTAGAGGAATACAAATCAAGTGGATCACACATTATGAGGTTGTGCGTTTGGCTAGGGCAGATACAGTAGGTATTGTAGATGTGTGGATGGAGCTTTTACTGACCTTATTTACAAAGCATTGAGCGATCGCTACGGGGTCATTCTCACACATGTCCAAAGACTGCAGCAGTTCACTGGAAGAGAGACAAACAGTAGGAGAGCAGAGAGTTCAGACCACAAATAGAAATGTGCAATAAGAAAACAAAAGAGGGAGGGGACAGCCTTTAACACGTTTAGTTACATTATTACATTATGATAGCCAACATAGCACTTAATAATCAGGAAAGTAGGGTCGTGTGAAATGTAATATACTCGTATTACTGTATAATAATCTGGAATTTTGCAAAATAATGAGGACCTGAGACTCCAGGCAGCAAGTACCATGTACTTCCTAAGTGTAATTTTTAGTCCATCTTCTATCTCTGCACTATATGTCACGTAGATTGTTCACAATTGTATGTTACGTTTCTTTTTAACATCCTTAGTGTGTTTTATCCATTACTGATGTTCGTTTAACGTTTACACCAACCTGCTAATAGGAAAGGGGATGGAAATTAGCCCCCTGGCTAGCTACAATCCCATGCATTTACATGAAAATGTTTTTTTTTAATACATGTCACATTTAAAAATAATCTCAAATGTGTTAAATAGAATTCATATTTGACATTTATGCAGCAAAATATTCAGTAGAGGGCGCCATAAACACCGGTAATTGTCCCTGATGACACAGAGAGCTAATAATAGTATGCTAGGTATTATTAAGGGAAATTGTTTATTGCATTGATATTATGTTCTGTGTATTAGTCCTGCTCTAAATAAATAGCATTTATTTGATTGACCCGAGTTCCCATTATTACAATTTTTAGTGAATTAATTAATTGCAACTGTACAGATGAAAGTACAAATATATTAGAATAAAGGTGTGTGATAAGGGAGGTCACTTTTATTTTTTGTGGAAAAGTAGAATTTTATTTTTTCATTTATTTATAAATATTTTTAAATAGCCTAAAGTGTTAAAAACTCCAACAATAGAGTCACACCTGACGGGTGATACCAAACGCTTTGAATGAAACCTAGAAACAAAAACAAACAAACAAACATACCAATATGCTCATGGTACACTGAGACTAAAGCTTGTGTGGACACCAAGTATTGTTTACTATACACCATGTAAACAGAGACATTGAGGTTAAAGTGGGTCAAACGCAAAATAAAGAACTATAAATCCTGACAAGTAATAGAGAAACTTCTTTCAGCATAATTCTAATGGTAAATCTAGAATGCAAGACCTGTACAGTACATACTGTACTATAAAAAGACGGCAACAACATTTGTGTGAATGTTTCTTGCAAAACAAGTTTGGTTTCTGCTGAACCACATCATAAAAATAACACAAAACTGAACACACTGAATTGCAACACTCAGAGGAACGCAGCTCCCACTCATCGGCTTATACGAGTTGGTTTTTTTTTACCTAAACATCTAAAAAAAAAAGCTCATCTCGGGTAACATGTATCACATACATTATTCTTACCGTGTCATAAGAGCAGCTGCAGAGCCATACATTAAAAGGAGAGAAAATGGGTCTAGAAATACATTTTCCCGACATTTCACAAAATACATTTGTTAATTTTATTTTTTATAAACAAATAAAAAAGGTTCACATATCCATTTTTTTTATTTATTCTTGGTCAACACTACATGTAGCGTCTTTTCGCCATCTATGCATGTTTTATTATTGCAATTACATAAATACATTTTATTTATTGCATAATTGTGACCATCACTAGCCCTCCCTAAAAAAAGGGTATGAAACACTTTATTAAAGGGAGAATATGAAAAGAAAAGGGCAGTGTTACACCTTAGTGAGGGGGAAAGGAACAGGAAAGAAGGAGTCAGGGTAGGACAATGGAGGGCGTATTCAAATTGTTCATTTATCTCAGCACATCAGTTTCACAGCAATAGGATGCTAGGTTTTAGCCCTGTAGGTGGACACTAGGGTCTTTTCTGAGTGGAGTTTTCATGTTCTCACCATGATTGTTTCCAGTTTTAAAGTAAATTGTCTAAATTCATGTGTGCCCTGCAATGGTTACAGGGTACACAAAGAAGCCTTTCCTACCTGTTGAACTCATAGATGTCCTCTATGTTCCCAAAAAGTGCACACACTTGCTCTGGTCGGATGGGAAGGTTGTTCATGTCAATAATACACGCCAAATAATCCTGTAAAAAACATAGGAAGGTCAAAAAATCATGTTGAAATGTGAAGTTTATTTATTATTATTATTTATTTACAGTAACAGATTCCTACCAGCAGAGGGCGTATGCACATAAGCGGTCAGATTCTCGTCATACCATCTGAGCTGTGCCTTGTGCTTATAAAGGTGTTTGATGGCCCATCACCACTATTTAACCAGTAAAACTTTAGGGCTGTTATATGTCAATGGAAACCAAAGGGGAATCAGGATTTACATCAGTTTACAGAAAGCAGCGTTATCAATTTCCCCCTTTAGTTGTTTGATACCTAAATGAGCCTTTTATGGAAATGTTTAGTGGACAAGGGAATGCCACGACTCCTGACAACCAACATGGCCTGTTTCTGCTCCAAAACCTGGCTCCCTCTGGTCCTTAGGAGATAAACTATGTTAAATATTCCCAGAAAACTTCACAGAGCCAGCAACAGGGAAGAGTCCACCCTCCATGGTCAAACACACACTAAGGTGGCACACAAACACTCATATGGCTCCGAACGAGAAGAGGACAAAAAAAAAGCTAAAGTGAAGCACACATGCAAACAGGCAGCAGCTAAATAAAGAGACCAGCAGTAAACACTGGACACACGTGCCCAGCACATCAAACGATGTGGTGCAAACACACACACACGGACAGATTAGGAGTCATCACATCACACACTGCTGAATAACGTGCAGCACAATATCAGTCGAGGATTCCAGCACAGCACGAGTGAGGCTGGCTGCAGTCAGCAGGACGTCTGAGAGTCTCCTATAGAAAAGCTTCCGCTAATGTTAACACATGACATCTTTAGGGGATCGGACAATTTAATGCACTGTAACAGTTCTTGTACTTTACAATGAGACAAATTGTTCTCAGACAGAGTTTGCTGCTTTATCCATGTCGACTACTAGATACAGGCAGCCATTGAAACACAATTAACACAGAGTGACAAGGTTAGCAGGGAAGAGAGCTTAAAGAATATACCTAGTAAACCCATTGGAAGTACCGTATATTCCATAATATTATTTTGTTTCCTGCTTTCTTACTCCCCCTTCACTGGTTTCACTCCATCCTCACAGGCCACACTCGGTTCATCCAATTCATATCCTTCAATTCCCAGCCCTCCCCATCACATCAGGTGTGCCCCAGGACTCTGTCCTGGGCCCCTCCTCTTCATTATCTAGCTCAGTGGTTCCCAACCAGAGGTATGTGTACCCCTAGGGGTACTTGAACACATTGCAGGGGGTACTTGGAAACATTGATGAATCTATTTCCAACATGCTGAGTCATTTTTAAGCCTATTTCAGACACTGTACATGATCATCCAACATCTTTTCCACCCATTGACAATGAACGGCATTAATGAAATGAACAATATTGTGGCCTTAACATCCTACTAAATTGTTACTAACATGTTATGCACATTACTAAAAATTGAGGTAAATATATTATTTGATATGCATATATATATAATGCACAAAATTGATATTGAGTGTACATTAAACGTACAGGTTGACATTTTCAAGCTGCAGGAGATTTCAGAGGGCAACATGTTAACAACATGTAATAAAACAAGAATGGCTACAAAACTGGAGTGACGAAGGGGTTCTCCTAATCTGAAGAGAGGCCTCGGGGGGTACATGAGACAGAAAAGGTTGGGAAACACTGATCTAGCTCATCCCTCCTGGCAATATTTTCAGCAATTTGGTATCCACTTTCACTGCTTTCCGTACAATATCCAGCTCTACCTGACCCGCAAATCTAAATCTTCTCAACTGCACTCCTACCTCACCCACTGCCTCTCAGAAATTAAAGCTGCAGTATGTAAGGTTTCTTGGGCGTAATTTGATCAAAAATACATATTATTTAGCTTTAGAATTCCAGCAGCGTGACACACATTTTTAGCTAATCAGAAATATTTTTACAGAGTGCTCCATGAGCTGTTTTGGGCATTACTATTGGCTGCGCCACTAAAGTAGATGTGTGTTTAAGTAGTAAAAGTTCTCCAACAGGAGAAGTGCCCATCACGGCGTTAGGCACAGCGGTTACACGGCAAAGCAAGTGGAAAAAGGAAGACCAAGGTGGAGAACTGTCAGTCTAAAGGCCCAAGGAGACTGATAACAAATGGGATAAATTGCATGTAAACATATCCATGATTAAGAGAACATGCACAATTCATTTGCAGTCTGGATGCGGAGTAGTGTGGGTCTGCTCTGACCGGCAGCTGGATTGCTGTGACTGCTCGTGTGAGCTGTGTGGCGGAGGAGGAACTCACCTCAGCACCCACTGCTCAGGACAGTAACTACAGAGTGATACGTGCAAACTCTCCAATAACACAAGATAAAGTCCCTACATTTGTAACGAGTCTCTATTGAGGAAAAAAGTCGCTAAGAGCTCCACAGTTGTGTGCGCGTTCAAGAGGAAGCCGATGAATTCGAAAACGGGGAGGGGGGGAGTGTGGTTGATTCCATACTAGTCTCACAACTTCACATACTGCAGTTTTAATTCCTGGTTCACCTCTAACTTCCTTAAAAACTTAACAGAAATAAAACAAAACTCCTTGTCAACAATAAATCCACTTTATCCAAAGCTGACAGTTTCTCCCTCACCATAGACGAGTCCTCGGTGTCCACGTCCCCTCAGGTCAAGAGTAAGGGTGTCATCTTTGACGGGTCACTTTCTTTCCACTCTCACATTAATAAAAAAAACCCAGTCTGTGTACTTTGATTTATGTAATATTAATCATCTCTGCCACCCCTCTCTGACCCCTCCAGCCACTGCTATTCTGGTCCACAGCCTCATCACCTCCTGTATCCACTATTGTTACTCACTCCTGTTCGTGCCCCTCACAAATCCCTCCATAAGCTTCCACTGGTTCCTGGGTCATCACCCAGTCAAAGTTAAAATCCCATTTTAAATACTACTATACACTTTCAAGGACATCCACAACCTTGCCCCAAAAGTACCAACTGGGATTACCGTAAATTACATTTTTCATGGGATTTTTGTAAAAACAAAAAAAGTCCATAAAATGGCTTAACTAAAGACAATTAATATCTCTAAAAAATAATGATTACCATTACAGGCAAAGGGTTAAACCTATTTAAATTTCACAGTAAAGTTCAAACTGGGGGCTGATGCGCAGGCTGCAGCAATGTGATGGTTTGCAACCTTGGATGAAAATCGCAACAAATAATAAATCCCAAAATGTTTTCTTCAACAGGAAAACCTTTTTTTTCCCCCGTTTTATTATCATGAAGTTAGAGTAACTCTGCAGATCTAGGTCGTGTTTCGGGTGTGTTTAGGCACGTGAGAGCAGCTGGAGTCAAACAGCTGTTTTTAAGACTATCCGATGGATAACGGCTGCGATTGAAAACTCTCACAGCTGCTCGTGGGCTCAGTGTCATTTTCGATCGGAAGCTTTGAACTCTTCAGCAAAAATATGAAAACGATGCAAAACTGCGCAACAGCCTCAGACGTCCGTCAGAGGTACAGTAAGAGTGTGGACTCGACTTGACATCAAAATGAGTGAAAGCAAACAGTCATCTATAAATAAAAGAAATAGGAAAGGTTCCCACGGTAAAAACAATTACTCTCCTCTTGTCCATGTTCTTCTCAGATGTGTAAGTGTTTGTCTTGGACAGATGGATCAGAGACTATTATTCTGTTCTGGAGCTGGCCGCGGGACCAACGTTTCAATGACAAGGACGAGGCTGGTGCCTGGGCTCCATCAACAGATCCAGTTGTTTAAATGCAACACGAAGAAGAAAAGGAAAGATGATAAGTTTGGTCTGGACAAAAACCAAAAAATAAATCTGGTTCTGAAAACTTCTTGCAAAGTCAAACACTCTGGGAACATGAGCGATGAGGAAAGGAGAAGATGATAAAGGAAAACATGTTTAAAGAGGAAGATAATCAATGTTACTAAGTGGGTTTGCTGTGGAGACAAACGATAAAAGGGTTTACGTTACCCCTGTGTATTCAAGTGGTAATGCATCGCTAAGTGTAAGACATTATTTTAAAGTGGTTTGTTTGGATGAAACACAATCAAAAACACTTGGATAAATTCATAGTGTGTAGGCCACATTTAATCAATGAATTGAAGATCATTTGCTAAAAAAAAAAAAAGGTACAAGGTTGAAATTGTCTATCCATAGGTGACTGTGGTTCACACTCCAACAAAATAACCTGCTGTTGTTGACTATTGTTCTCTGTTTGAGTAACATCACAAGCTTTTTCTAACATTCCACACTACAAAATAAGTAATAAAAGTATGTATGATTCGTGCTGATATCGTATCGGATCAATATTGGTATCATATCGGAAGTGAAAACGTATCTGGACATCCCTGTCTCATACCATGGTGATATACCCAAAAAGAAGTAAACCAGTGTCATAGTACAGCACACAAGGAATACATTTTATATTTTGTTAGCGTTTAGAGATGACTACTGTTGTATTTTGCGCTATATAAATAAAATTGAATTGAATTAGTGATGCACCGAAATTACTATTTAATGTATGAGCGAGGTCAAGTTAAACATTCACATTTTTTATTTTATATTGTGCATCGTTGAAATGTCAGTACTAAATAAATATTTTTGTATTTTTAATTAATTTGTTCTTTGAAGCATTAATATTCATTTATACAATTGCAATGTTTTAATTTTAGCGAGGTTAATACATATTTACATATTTAAATCCAATGGGACTAATAATTGGCATAATATTTCCTTTCGGTGCATCCCTTGAATAAATTGGGGAAGTTAACGCGATAAGAGGAGATCCAGCTACAGAGTGCACGCCCCAAATGATCACCAGATAAAAATCAGAAGTCCATCATTCTTCTGGTTAATAATAGAGGAACACTTTGCTCAGTTTCTTCTTTCATTGATGGTGAACGAACACATTAGACAAACTCTTAACTAGAGGCTCATGCACAAGAATGAATAAATTACTGATGTATGTTCATTTCTGCAATGGGGGCAGTGCTCCCTCACGGCATATGGCAGACGCCAGCCGTCTGGGACAAGGTGAAAGAGAGCCGCTCGCTCTTTTACTGCCAGTCAGTCAGAAATACCACACATGTTAAAGCTATTACTGTCAGTCTGCAGGGGAGAGAGACGGGAGTGCCTCCTTTCTTTGTGAGGCCCAGGAAAGATGGCGGGTTCATTGATGTAACCGCTCTGTTGACCATAGATAAAAATCACTTAACTTCTCATATACTGTATTAGGGCTGGGCGACATGGACCAAAATTCATATCTCGATATTTTTTCTCAAAATGGCGATATACAATATATATCTCGATAATTCTAATTCAAATGAAGTCTGACCAGAAGGACAATTCAGGGTTAAATTGTCTGTTGCAAAATGCCACACAGACAGATTTATTAACAAACAGCAGCACGACATGTGCCATTTTTGGCTTTTTCTCCTATAAAGGGACAGCACGTGTGAGTGAGTTCTGTAGTGTGGCTTGTTTAGGTAAGGACACACTAAGAAATCCATCTCACTGAGCTTTTCATGCTGTTGTGAGAAGCAACGAAAGCAGCGACTCCTAAAACGAGTATTTTGGTACAAAATAAGCTGTAAAAAAATGCATATCAATATAGGCAATATTGTAATTTTCTATATCGCCAAAATGGAAAAATGTCGACTATCGATATATCACCCAGCCCTACACTGTATATATATTCAAGAATAAAGATAATAGAAGCTGTAAACCTTGAATCCACTGTAAATACAGATCTAGCAACAAACATCCTACAGCCACTACATCCTAAACTGGCCGACAGCTCTAATCTAAATGAGCTAGAACAGTTTAAACACAGCACACAAATCTCCAGATGTCAACGTCAAGCATACCAGTCGGCCAAAGAATACTGAATATAAATGAATGAATCCTGCTAAAGCGAATGAAACCTCCAAACTGTAAATCACTTTTAAATGCAGAGTGTCCACACAAACAGCTGCTTGTAACAGAGTAGATAGTTTTCACTACGGGTTTCTTTTCTTTTGCTCCTGCCATTTTGATTTAGTAAATCACTCCAAAAAAGGCTGCTGCAGACGTTGAGTCATGGCTGCAAATTATTCAAAGTCAAACGTGTGCTTTAAATACACAGTGGGGGTGATTTGAACTCTATAGCACTAAAGTTGGCTCACAGTGAATACCTGGCAGGGAGAAAAAAGCACCGACTGTAGCAGGAAAACGCCAAACCTCAACTTCCACTCACCTCCACAATGCTACGCAGATCCCTGACGTACGTGCGCTCCGTCTCATTTATCTCCATGACAACACGGTCCAAATAGGTCAGCTTTGGGTTGGGCGCCATGGTGCCCCTTATAACAGGCGAGCTCAGGATGTGACGGATTTCCCTGTCGGTGGTGCCATTGTTGTTGTTCCAAAGGTTCACCTTGTTCCTCTGCAGCTTCTGAAAGCGACCCATGGAACTTGTGAGGATGGGACTCCGATTCCCACAATGCTCTCTGGTTTCTTCTGCTGGGACCAGTTCCAGGTCGATGTCCTCTTCACTGGGTATGGGTGGCGTGGTGGAGGCCAGAAGGGCCGCCGTGCTCACAGAGAGGCTGCTGCTGTCTCTGGATGAACCAGAGGACAAAGTGGACACCAGGCTTACTGGTCTTTCACCCTCACTATCCAGAGGCTCCATGCATACTTGGGCACAGCTGTCTGGGACATGGTCGCAGCCAGAGAGGGGGGAGGACAACTGAGGTGATTCTGTCGGAGAAAGGTAAAGAAAAAAATGGAAAATGTAATTAATGCAAAAAACAAAACAAAACAAGGGTACAGAAAATTCTGCAGACAAACTACTAAAACCTTACCAAATGATGAAAAAGCAAAATCACCATTATATAAATGTATATCAAAAATATCACTGCATCATTGATTACCAACTTGTATTCAAATTATTTAATTTTTTTTTAATGTGTACCAACCATTTTAAATGAATAGTAAAGAGATCAAATAATACAGACTTCTGAACAGACTGGCCCAGTTTATAAAAATATAATTACTTAATATGATTTCAGTCTGGTTATTTAGTCTAGACTATTTAGTGGCCTGTGAATGGATTCACTTGTATTTTTAACACTTGTTTGTAGGAGTTCAGATTCATTCCTATTGACAGGTCAGATCATCATTTATTTAAATACTGACAAAAAGAGTTAGCTTCTTTTAATTAGACTTTAATCATCCACGTATACACACCTTTAAAACTAAATTATTACAATAAATGTGTGAGTGAGATGGATCAGAGAGATGAAACCAGGAATGCTTTGAAAATACCAGATGTGATCATTTCTGTCAGCAAATTATTATTATTGTTATTTTAAAATCTGTAAAAAAAAAAAAAAAAAAAAGCAGTGCCCAGTCAAGTCTATATGAATGACTGTTTATACTACATTGCATTCATTTCAAATTTCAATTTGTGCAATAACTATTATTGCATTTTTTTTATCCATCTCATGTATAATCCAGTTTTTTTCATCCTATTTAAAAGCCCAACTAGGGACAAGAGTTGTAAATGAATTAGCAATAACCATAAACACTGTACAAAACATCAGTGGCGTTCACTGTATCAAAACCATGTTAAATCGTATAGTCCCCATTTAAATCAAATTCTATCCCATGTAGTCTGAAGGGACTTAAAATATGTTCTAAATGCACAATAAAAGGTTTTAAAACAAATTAGAAAAATTAAAATGGGACCAAGTGGGTTACAACTGACCGTCTCGAGAGCTAGAATATCATAGATATACAAGCCAGTCATTCTTTGTAGTGTTTTCTCCCTTAGTTTAACACTGATGATTATCCCAAAGTCAAATGAACAGTGTACTTGGTTTATTTTTTTATTCTAAAATTGATTGCATGAATTAATGTTCAAATCAGTCTGATTGTTGTCCTGGCAACTTCAGCTGGGTTTGGTTCAATCATGCTGCGAACCTGCGATGTTTAACAGGGTGACAAAAGGGTTGCGTTGAATATGAAGTCGATTTTGTGATTTTTTTTCCTCAATATTGCGATTCCAATTTAATACGCGAATATTTTTTCAAGGGCCTCTTGTCTTGTCATGTATTTTTCCGATGAACACAAGCAATAAATCAATCTGTTTGATAATAAACAATTTCAGATTTATTCCAACTTTAAATACATATAAAATATACATTTGAACATATCTGACGAACTTCACGTTTCATGACACATGTAAACATGGGGACTGCACTTCTTCAACACTGAACTTAACAGGACAGTACAAAACAGGACAAGAAAAAAAAAAAAAAAAAACGCAGCCTTTGCGATTAGAACAATCGCATTTTATGATATCTCGATATTAATTAATCGTTCAACCTTAACATGAAGCAGGAACACAATACAATTGCATCGTGACATTATTGAGGTCAGTGAGGAGGAATACCAGCAGTGACTAAACAATAGGAGAGAATGAGAAGAAAGGCCTCCCTGACAAGTGTATTAAAGTGGAAGTGAACATAATAGTAAAGATGGAATTTAAAACAAAGTCTTTAAAATGCCATTACTGCACTGAAACAATCATTCAATATTTATTGACACTTCAGATATTTACCCAGAGGAGGATTGGTTTACCGGAAAATGCATTGCTCAATCACTGCTGACAAAGCACAATTACAAATTGCATTCCTTTGGAAAAGAGATATTTCCTCTTGCTCCTGGAACAACTGGGAGGTGAAATAAAAAAGGGGATAAAACTTACTGGGGAGGGAACAAAAAAAAGGTGGTACTGGAACCAGAAGCTTGTTTCTATGTCTTTATGGAGCTGCACATGTAGAATGGTTTCATATCCTTCCCGACCAGATGGGGAAAATTTCCTCACAAACGTTTCCTAAATATATGAAGTCATGGTGGTGTGAAAGTGGAGCACTGTGTTACCAACTATTAGAGCGTGAATGGGCTGAAATCCTTGATCCAAAAGGTTAAAAAAAATAACACAATGTATGTCTCAAGTTACCTTCAGCCAAAAATCATGGGTGTACTGTTTAAAAGTGAGGTGATGTGAATGATTTGCTCTTTATGTGCAACTTATGATCGAGTTTCACTGAAGTCAATCACACTAACACTTTCCCAGATAAGCAAAACACTGTTTTTACTTTGTAGTAGGGTTGGGAGATATGACCGAAAATGTATATTCCATTATTTTTCAAAATTGTACTGTTTCACGGTATATGACAGTATTTATTTATTTCTATGCATAATCAGGTGTTCACAGCATTTTCTACTGGTTGAGAGAGGAATTACTGCAGTGCATTGATTCAGGATGGTCTATTTTACTGTCATGATGAGTGAATGAGTATATATGAATAATTCCACATTAGCAGTAAAACAAGTTTGCAACAGCAGCCCACTGGCTCTTTGCCGCGCTAGCTTAGCTTTAGCATTAGCTTGATTCAGTGGTGTGGTGGTTTCTTATGGTGAATAAGACAGAGTTTTGTTTGCAGCGCCACCAGGACTTATTTCCACGTTACAGGAATCACAAATTCTGATTCTTTGCTGTATTTTTGTGTGTGTATTACTGCCGACACGCTAAGCTAACCGTGCCTCTGTGACTGTTGTTATCTTGTAGCAGAGGCATGCGCACACAGGCACATGCACACATGCAGCTTCAGAGCTCAGTATTTCTTATCCATTTGCACCGTAACTAACAAAAGAGTGCTACTGTTCACCTTCCTATTTAGTAAGTGCAACGTTGAAAAGGGTCCGGTCTGAAACACGGCGTAGCTTAGTGTTCGGAAAGTTGTGTAATCAAATACACCGGTACGGCAGTATATTAAAAATTCATATCATAACACAAATATACACCGGTATTCTGGGCTTAAATCATACAGGAAGCTGCTTCATCCTTTTAATGCTCTTTTACAATAAATGCATTGCAGACAGTTTGTGGTAATGAGCATGGAATCTTTAATCTTGGTTCTATAAATGCAACCTTTAAGGTAAGACTGCTTGATTATAGAAAAAAATAATAATCCCGATTATTTTAGTCATAATTGAATTCACGATTATTGAAATGATTATTTGTGGACCAAAAAGTTAATTATGTTTTTGTACAAAACAATGTGAGCAAGATTCCTTAAACATAAAAAAAAATCCTTCAAACACTAAAATCAAGTATGTTCACTTCTTGCACGTGATGCGTCTTTGCTCCAGGTCTTCATCATCAAACCTGTGTTTCTATATAAGATAATTTGACTTGCCATACTTGTTTACCAAACGTTTTTGCTGCGTTTCACCTGTCGTGTTTTAAAACCGCTGGCAATAACTTATTTCGTGTTGGCCTGCAGACTAGCTTTAGCTTTGAGAGGGGGCAAAAGAACTTGCATGCGCGTGCATCAAACAACTCAAAGTTAGCATTAATAATCGTTTTTTTCTCGTGTGCCTCAAGCTTTATTCTTTGTAGATATCCTAAATTGTGGAATTTCTTTTTTATTTAGCAACTTAAATAATCGTTTTTTTCCCCCTATTATGTTATTTTTGTAATCGTTGAGTGTAATAATCTAAATCATAATCAAATTTCGATTAATTGCACAGCCTTACTTTAAGGTGTTTTAATAGTTAAAAAGCTTGTTTTAAGTATTACTAAATAATCCATGTAGGGTATGTACATCACCAGCGTATTATTGCGCTCAGGCCTAGATGCTTCTACAGGTGTCTTTGGAAACACTCAGTCCAAACATCTGGAGTTGTTGCTTTGTGAATACCTCGTGTGCAGCTGGATGAGCATTTCTCATGAATCGAGTTAGCCGTGTGCACAAACACACACAGATGCACACTTATTTGTTGGCGAGCGCAGACTTTCCATGAGTCAGTCCTTAGCTCATGTTGCTCCACAGTTCACAACAAGCCCCTCCAGCAGCATGGTTCCCATGCAGATCATTGCCGGTAGAAATGCTGGCAATTATTGGAGAACGCTGTTTACACTTCGTAACAAATTACAGGGTTATGGTTTTAGTGTTGGTGAGATTTTACACACGCACCACAACATTCTAAAGATAAATACATAAAAAAAAAAAATCTGACATCTGCTCACTACACACTTTCTCCCATTTACTTTATGGTTACTTTAATGACATGTGAGACTCCTTCCTCTTTCCATCTCCCAATATCCCTCCATAATGACGCTGTTGGGCTACAGGCTGCAGATGCTGCCAATTTCAAAGGACACAGCAGTCTTGTATCCGGAAATGCAATGTAAAAATTAGAAGAAGAACTCAAAGCGTCGCCATTAAAACAGAAGAAGAAAAACCCGGAAATGGATAGAGACTCGGGTTAGGATTAGGGCAGTACGGTCTGTCAGTTCTACAGTGTGAGAGTTTGAGGTAAGCTGGTTCGTAACACTGCTTCAACAGTGCGATACCCTCACGAGAGGCGATCAGGAATTCAAACAGGTTTGATTTTCTTGTGACGATACGATTGCTGATCGGAAGCTGGTTATGAGGTGTTAATCGCTTCTCGTGACCCCATGTATACTACACAATGCATGATTCAGCCAAAACGCAGCCCCATCCCAACAATAAACGCACAATTGAAAAATCGGCTGAAAATGGGCCAAAATTCAAACAGTGAATGCCCCCCTTAAGACAACTAAATAACTACCAAAAATGTATTTTCAGAAAACTGAATGAGTGAGGTGAATGAAACCCTTCCTGTTGCACTTGATCACTCTCTGACACTTGGATTAGGAACACGCTCAGCTCCCACTTCAGCTTTCATTGCCCACTTTCGGATACAGATTCAACAAGCAGGAATTATCTACAGCTGATACCACATGCCACATGTTTTTTTTGGTGGGGGGGGGGGAAACAAGCACTGGAGCGCCAGGCACCGCTTATGTTGAAACAGGCAGTGCAGAGGAATGCAAAGGACGTTGTTTGAGATAAGAGGAGCGCCTGGTCCTGGGCAATGCCCTATAAAGTCTTTCCAGTCTGTGCATCGCTTTCAGTCAAAACCAGCAAAAAAACGGTCATCATGTAAAATAACAACTTAATGAAATAATAGCAACTAATTTCTATTCAATTTTCCATCCTTCAGATACTACCTGGTGAGCAATCATCATCTAGTCTGCGTGAAAGCAGAAAATCTGGTTTTTCTCAGCGTATATTCAGCATGTGCAAGTGTTTATCTGTAATCTCTGAGGGACGTTCAGTCAGTTGTAAAGCCAGACCCAGAACTGTGCCACCCTCCTGTCAGATGTGGAGCACTGCAAAATGTCTGGTGTCACATTCAGCCTTCAATCACATACACACAAGGTTTCAGTTTACACTGAATAAACAGTAGCTCTCTCAGTGCCATTCAGATATCTGCATATGACCCAAGTAAATCCCAACAACACGTCGCAGTTTTTACATCACATTTAAGCAATTTGCCCGTCACCACGGAGACCGATCAAACAGCTTTATGACAGCTTGAATAGCATTTTGCCAATAATAACCCTAAAGTTGAATCAACCTGGACTGAGGGTTCATCTTTTAAGTTTTAACACCACAGATATTTGGGCAATAATATAAAATTAACATTAAACTGTTATTTACTGCCTCATGTATAATGTTTTTTAAAATACCAGTTTTCCATCAAACTACTACCTGACGACACAGTCTGATTTAATAATATGTATACACATTAATTCATCAGCACATTACTATTCTTGTAGATAACAAATAAAAAGGGAGGCATCCTATGCCTGTCAAAATTTGGTTTAAGGTGTGAACATAATTCACTGCACAGACCATCCTGATAATACATGAGTTTATTTTATTGCATAATATATATATATTCCAAGCTTATGACTTCACTGAACAACTTTGTCAAACAAAAGCAAGGCAAGCAAAGAAAACAATCCAGGTAGAGTAAGAGCATATGGCCACTTTAGTGGACTCTACAGCATGAGATCAATGAGCGACGACATTCCATGGGGAACAACAACTTAGTTTACGGTTTGTAAATGACCAACTCCAGACAACATGTTAATATTTGTCCATTTTGAAATTATCTAATTTTAAAGATTTGCCAATAAAATACTGCTTGCCTCAATTCAATATTATTTATATTGCACCAATTACAACAATAGTCATCCCATGGCGCCAATAAAAATATAAAATAACCAAGGTCATTTCAATCATTACCTTGAATACCATATTTTATGCATGTGATTGTTAAAACCACCTGCATAAAAAAGAAACACTGACCAGTCCAAATGTTTGGACCTACAAAGCTCCAGACAGAGGCTCTGTTGTTTCCTACAGAGATGATTGCAAACAAATGCAATCACATGGAGAACATGCAAACCCCACACAGGATCAGGGAGTTGACTGGACTGTGATCTGGAAATATTGAACTCGTTTCAAACTTCCATCCTCTTCCTCTTATCCATTGCTGGGTCAGCATCCCTAGCATGGAGGCCCAGACTTCCCTTTCCCCGACCACTTCTTCCAGCTCCTCTGGGGGGGATCCCATTTCAAACTTTTGCTTCTAAAAACCATTTATGCTTAGACCTGGAGGATCCAATACTAAAAGAGGTGCTGAGGGCCCATACAGGTGACTTTAATAAAGGTATTGTTTCTCGGCTGTATAATGGTTTTCAATCAAATAAAACAAACAACCGAGTACGTAAAAGTTAAATGGGAAAAAAAGGAGCTGGTGAAATAACAACAGAAGAATGGCAGAGTTTTGTGAATCAACCTGGAAAAGAACTAACTCGCATATGTGGTGGGAGTTAGCATGGAAATGTTTGATGAGATTTTTTTAATCACACCCAAGTTAAAAACACACCATACAGGGAAAACTGTGAAATGCTGGCGTTGTTCAGGGGATCAAGAAGCAAACCATTGCCACATGTTCGGGGAGTGTTCAGTGTTGAAGACATTTTGGGGTGATCTACATAAGATAATTGAAGAAATATTTAACACAAAGCTGCCCAATGATTTTAAAAATGTTTTCTTGGGAAGAGATGATTGCATCCTGGGAAACCAGAATAAACAATTATTTAGATTAATGGTAACAACAGCAAAGGCGATGGACAAACCCTGAACCCCCCACAATGAGTGAATGGATAGACACTGTGAACGAAATACATCAAATGGAAAAAATGACTTATTTACAAAGATGTGGATGAAATGGATCTCCTTTATGGATAAGATGAAAAATACTGAGAACAGGACTGACGGACAAAAAAAATGTAGGTCGTTTCCGTCTTTGGGATAGGAAACAGTGAGCCTGCCTGTAGCATCCAAAGGGCAACACCTTTAAAATATCAGAATGTTTCCCAAGAAAGGTGTAGAACTTTGTATAGTTGTATTCTAATTTTGTTGTTACTACACTTTTTTTTTTTTTTAAACTTGTTTTGGTTTTATACATCCCTGTTTTAGAGAGAAAAAAAAAAGGAGCATTGAGATCTTGTTGTATTTAAAATGGATCAATCCTCTTGTGATTGTTATACAACTAAGATGTACAGCAACGAATATAAATGTGAAATGTATGTATGTACATATGCACTGTCGTACTCTGAAAATAATAAAAACCATTTATGAAGCCTATTGGCAAAGTTCTTTAACTAAACCACTGCCTTTGGATAATACTTTTACTCTGAAAATCGGTACTGTACATCGCCTGCAGCATCCTTAGGAAGAATGTGTCAAAGAAATATTTACGGTGATTTCCTGAAAGGTCAAAAGCTTCTGTCAGCATTCCTACCTCCCATATACAGTGGGGCAAAAAAGTATTTAGTCAGCCACCAATTGTGCAAGTACTCCCACTTAAAAAGATGAGAGAGGCCTGTAATTTTCATCATAGGTATACCTCAACTATGAGAGACAAAATGAGAAAAAAAAAAAAATCACGTTGTAGGATTTTTAATGAAAGGTCCTGGAGTGGTCTAGCCAGTCTCCAGATCTCAAATCTTTGGAGGGAGTTGAAAGTCCGTGTTGCCCAGCGACAGCCCCAAAACATCACTGCTCTAGAGGAGATCTGCATGGAGGAAAGGGCCAAAATACCAGCAACTGTGTGAAAACTTACAGAAAACGTATGACCTCTGTCATTGCCAACAAAGTATTGAGATGAGCTTTTGTTATTGACCAAATAATTATTTGCCACCATAATTTGCAAATAAATTCATTAAAAATCCTACAATGTGATTTTCTGGATTTTTTTCTTCTTCTCATTTTGTCTCTCATAGTTAAGGTATACCTATGATGAAAATTACAGACCTCTCATCTTTTTAAGTGAGAGAACTTGCACAATTGGTGGCTGACTAAATACTTTTTTGCCCCACTGTATCCGATAATCATGTGCTTTTTACTTGCCTAATAAACAGGGGTCCATTTACAGCCACCTGATAAAGTGGCTATTTGTGATATTTATTTCACTCACACAACATAATGGCTGCGGAAGTACAGAATATTTAAATTGTTTGGTTTCAAAGGCTTTCTACAGGAAGTTCTCCATTTCCTTGTTTAGGACCCTAAATGTTTTTGTTACATCTACAATATCAATACAGCCACTTACTCTAGATATGTACTCGTGTACATGTCCAAAAACCTCAATCTGGCCTCTGTGACCTTAATGTGTACATTTAGAAAATGCTTCCCAAAACAAGACCTAAATTTGTATCCCAAAGAACTACGGTCTTTGTTTGTTTCAGACATCACCATTATCTTGGATGTAACCATTAACCAAGCCAAGGCTTCATCGATTCTGGGTCAAATTTACACACAGTCTAATAACCTCGGTCCGTTACGACAATTTTCAGTCACTTTAGCACAAAGTCCTCAACAAAGACGAACTGGCTGTGTGGTCCTGAGAGGATTACATTTGGTCAGACACTTGTGAACAGATTACTGAACTTGTTGTAGACAGCAAAATGGTTGAAATTCCAAAAAAGAAAGAAGCCAACCCCTCGTTGCAATTCTTCAAATTCCACTATCCTGACTGTTAAGCCCAGGGTAACATTTACAGACAAAAGTTTGTTAATGCTACAGGCATGACCCCCACCCCCTGCTTCCACTTCTCTTTTGTGTCTTCCCCAGTCTAAATCCCCTGGAGTGTTCACTTTAATGCCGTCCTGCGGAGATTCAGAGAAATTGCATGAATATAGCAAATTAAAAGTCATCCGGAAAACAGAAGACACCGCGTGTAAAAATTTACCTTGAGGGGATAATGCTTCAATCTGTGTCATCATCTAAAGCAGACAGAACCTCACCTTACAGAGGGCTCCATGACTAATCAACCTAAAACTAATAAGTCTTCTCCTGTTCCTATTTCACTGTGAGCTTATCAGATAGTTCATAAACATGTCCATCTTTGACGTCACTGTTAAAAAGACTGACTGTGCCAAATAAGGTGGTGCAAGAATCACTGAAATGAACACCCTCGCACCTGGTTATTAGAGTTTCTAAAAGAGGACAGTGATACGCACCACAAAGAACTCCTTCACAAACCCCCCCCTGGCTTGCATAAAACCTTTATGTTCTTCCGATGACGGACACATTGAGAAGTTCGCAACACGTTACTGACTTTTAAGGAGTCAATACTACTTAAAAGTACAATACTCCACTTGCTTCAAATTCCAACGTAGCCACCAATTGTCCTAATACCAACTACTTGCAAAGGTCTGTCTTTTTTTTTAGAGTTTTTAACTTTTGGAACAAATTGCCTAAAGACATTTCAACTTTATGCATATTTAAAAAATCTTTAAATCTCAATGTATATGTCATGTATTTGTTGGTGTAGGAAAAACGTATCTTGATGTACCTTTTTATGTAACATTTCTGTATATTTCTAACTGTCTTTAATTTTTCAGTTCTTATATGTACTAGAATAGTTTTTTATGGACCCCAGGAAGATTAGCAAGCACCACGGTGCAAGCTAATGGGGATCCAATGAACAAATAAACAAGCAGTTGATTCTATTGCTGTAGTGTGTATTGTAGTAAATATCTAATTACTTCATGCAAATCAATAAAGTGGTTATAAATAAAGTCAGGAGAACATGTTCACTCTTCTTTTACCGCCTCACCAGGTCTGATATCTTTAAATGCCACATTCATACTTTAATAGATTGCACAACAGTGTTTAAGAGCATCACTACCTAGGCTGGATTTTACCAGGGGTAACACCAATGGCAGGTGAAGGGCATGGTTCATTATGCAAGCTATATCCTGGAACATTTAACCAGCCTGAACAACAAAACCTGATAAATATCTGTTTGGAAATGGACACCTTGAATAACAAAAAACCAAAATATTATAAATGCATTAAAAACAATGCAGAATTAGTTTTCAGCAACAGGTTGCAATAATTATGATGTATGAAGGGAATACACCTTAAAGTATAAGAAAAACAAACTAAAAGACACCTGTATCCTGATTTTGGATAACAAACAATAACCAAAGTAGCTGGTTCATAGATTTTATGTTCCTCTTATACGACCAACCCTGGCACGCTCCCTTTAATTTCCCTTTGCAAAGAATAGACCAAAGAAACAGGAACAACAGGGCCTTTATTTGTGCTCTGCATGCAAATCTGACAGCTGAAGAATCACTGGATGTTTGAAAAAAGGCCTTGTTTACATAAACAGACACTGATGCTGCCTGCATCTTCTGAGTTTTGCTTCCATGCGCCAAATTGTGTTGACGATTGATTTCCAAAGACAAACTTACAATAAAGGAGTGACATCATCGCGCTTAAACTACCTTACACATATAACAAGCCCCTGCCTGCTCAGCTTTTACTCCTCACTCTAACACTCCTACTTGATTCACACTGACTCATCTATGAAGTGGTGATGAATTTGAACCCAGTGTTTAATGAATCACATTTAAACTCTCACTGACTTACAGTAATTCCCCAGACTATCAGCGACGACATTAGCCATGAAGAGGAAATGGAAAAGGGTGGGATATGTTTTCTCTGCAAGTTACGTCAGCACAAGAGATTCCTTTTATGTATCTTTTGTGCAGACGATCATCAAGGAAATGTATGACTTAATAGTTCACAGTGGTGAGGCCCTCTATGTTCGGTTGGGACAACACCAATTTAGTTCACAATATGTAGGATGACAGCCTTGTATTAATACAACAATTCAGCATACTACGGTACAAAGACAAAAAGCACATCAGTAATGTATTAGCCATTTCCAGTAATCAATCAAACCATACCCACTTTAGAATAGAGTTCTCACTCAGAACAGGCAATTGACATAACAAATGCAGTAAAGTTTATGCAACTGGGACGTGAGTCAGTGACACCACCCTTTCATTCTAACAGTAACCTCAGACGTGTTTAGTGTTAGCAAAATAGGTTGCATCTACAAACAATGAGGAGACTTGCCTTAATAGTGGTGTGACGATACGCTCAGCTCACGAGACGAGACAATATTGGGTTCACGAGAACAAAAAGAGACAATTTTTAAAAAAACTACTATGACAAAATATATGACTGGACCGACAGACTTTTACTCAACAGAGTTGCACATGCTTTATTAAAATCTCATGCTTACATCGTGCATGTAAAAAGTTATAATAAACAACTTCTTCTTCCACAAATTGAAACTAAAATATATGAAAGTTACAATGAAATTATGTATTTCTTTTTCCATTATGTGCAAAACCAAATCAAAGTTCTACTCTGTCAATACAGAGTGCAAATAGTGGAAACAGAGTCTGACCAAGTACAGTATGTCATTAATAAAATGCTACAACTACACAGCCATGTTCTTTTAACTGTTAATAAACTTCTTCCACAAATTGAAACAAGAACTAAAACATATTCCTCCTCCTCTTTTTCTATTCTTTCTCCTGCTTTCGGTTCTGGCAAACTAGACGTAGCAAAGGCGCATTACTGCCCCCACAGGTCACAAATAGAAGTTTTGATAACTCACAAAAAAAATTGAAAAAAATCTTGCAAAACAGATTTTTAACGCAACGGGAAATCTTGTTGAGTTTAATCTCACGAGATCCCGTGGTACGAGATCTCGCCACACTCCTAACAAATACCATTAAAGTCCTAGTGGCATGATAAAACATTATTTCTAATAAAAAATTGAGTTTCCAATTGATTATTTTGATATGACATGCATGTTTTAATGTGTGTACTAGCAACAGTGAAAATTTTAAATAAACCCTATAATTTTGAATTGTATGAAATAACATGAGGCATTTTGCGTAGATGTGACAAAAAAGGGGGGACTCGTTTATAGACCCCTTAATGGCCCATGTCATGAGTGACGTGGCTGGAGGTAAACAGGAAACGACGCTGGCTAAAGACTGTGGAGGCTAATAATTTTACAGCTTTAGAACGTCATCTTATTGTGTGTTTGGGTGCCAGAATAGGAGGAACAACGTTAGTGGATGTAAATTAAAATTGTATAGGATTCCAGAGGACACTCGCGCTTAGAAAAAACGAAGACAATTCTGGTTTTGCATCCAGGCTAAGCCCCTCCCAACAAAATATGGCACAATGTTTACATTCATTCATTTCATCTCCAATGCTATCGCTAGACAGTCGTAATAGAAAAAGAGTTATGGTCATTTTCACATCCAAAAACAACGTAAGGATGGTGTGTCTTTACACCATTTTCCAAAAGTTGACAATCTGTGTCAACTGTGGAATAAGATGGTTTGCATAGGAAGTCGGAACACAGCCACATTTACAGCGTTCACTTCAAGGTTGACGACTCGTCCCTGAAACGCTCAGTCAGACGCTGGGCTTTGACAAGAAATAACGTCCCCCCCAAGTTTTGTGAAACCCTTTTGTTCCTAATTGGCTAATGACTGTATTAGATGGAAAAACACTCAATTTGAAAGAGACGTAGCCGGATGTAGTCAAGGCTAGACATAATGGGAACCCATTGGATTTTTTTTTTAAAAAAGAACCATGTATAGCACAGTACATCCTAATAAATCTCTTCCGCCCCTTAAAAATCACTGGGAATTTCCTTTTTTCAAAAGCCCCTCAATCTCAAATAATCAGGGACTCCCCCGGTGTCTGTTCAAATGATGTTGTAGTCTAGCTTGATCTACTTGAGAATCTTTCCCCCTCAACCCAACAACAGTTAATGGGTGCTCCTTAGGAAAGCTCCAGGTACAAGCAAAAATGATGCCAGAGGATTAGGCCAATTGCCTCTATAGACCACTATCCAACAGCATGAGTCACAGCACTACAAGTACACTAATGGACTAGATTGATGCCCATTTCAGTTATGAAAAGAAAAATTTAGGTCACTTTAAGGGTTTTTGGTTTTGCATCAGTGTATCTCACGCATACAGGATGGTTTGATTCACGTCCGTCTTTGAGTTCATGAGCAGCGTTTGATAAATGTGTTAATAATTAGCCTGAAGGTCAGTAAATAGTCTGTGGTAGACAACAGTGGATTGACACACCTGCATTCCTGATAGATATTCAAGGTAAAATCGCTAGAGTAGAAAATTTTAAAGGAATTCAGAGAAACTAAAAGTCAACGTTCACACACAATAGATAGTTAAAGCTGTTTGAGACTTTAAATAATAATAATAATAATTAGATAAAGACATAGTGTGGGCCTCAGATCAATAAATCAAAAACATTTGCTTAAGAAAAAACAAAAAAAACAGCGCAAATTGAACCTCTTCCATAATTTTTTTAGCAAATGATCTTTGATTTATTGATCTATGATACCTACACTGTCTTTATCTGATTAAAAAAAACAACTAAAAAGTAGACTTCAGCAGCTTTATACAATGTGATATGTTGCAAAAATAAAATAATTTCACCTTTAGCTTAAATGCTTAAGCTAAACACCATATACATGCATAGAGTAACTTTAAACAGTAACTAAACCCCCAAACCACTTTTTTCAGCTGAATACAAATTAATTTGGGTATGAAGTAGTGCTGTTGATTGATCCTGGTCCAACTCTCAACATTTTAGTCAAAGTATTTCACTTTGGTATATTTTGTTGTAAAATGTCAGTCTATGGGTTGAAACCCAGCTATTACCATTGATTGAGAACAAGATCATGTGACCTTTTGGGACCATCTTACGTCACGAGCAAGCACCGTTAGCCCCGCCCCTTTTATAAAAACAAGCACTGTGGCCTCTAAAATCTGCGGTGAGCAGGTTGGATTGAGAGAGAGTGAAAAGAGAGGTGCAGTATATTGAGTAATGAGTCGCTAGTTAAAATAGCATAGACTGTTCATTGAAAATTTTATAGTACAGACTGGGTGTGTCTTAACCGTTCATAATCAAAGCATTTTTTGAATTTCCCTCCTAGTGGCAGAAGTTTAGTTACACTTTAAACATTTGGTGCTACAAAAACAAATATGCAAAAGTTTAACAAGACTGAATTCATCAAAAACATAATTTTAATCCTATTAAACTATTCTAGGCTCAAATAGAGATTTAAAAAGAACCAACCGTGCTAGCTGACCTCAGTGCATAGGCATGTTAGGAATCACTTAGAAATCTCTATCAGCCAAACGACACCCCTCCACCCCCAATCTGAAACTCCCATTTCCTCGAGACAACACACACACTGCTGTGCGCTGCGGTGTGAACCCATTGTAAACTTTACCACCAATTTGACGGTCCACAAGCAAACGGCTGTCCAGTTAGCGCCTCTCTAAAGGCTCTGCACAGACTGGTGGCGGGACAGCTGTGAGGAGTGCGGAGGGGAAAAGGTCAGTGTGGGACTCGATGCTTACTTCACATTGGATTGTTTTTGCACAAGCACCACTTTAAGTGCAACCATGGTTTTCTTGTTTCTGCCTAAAGAACATTTTGACACTACTTTGTAACCTTCAGAGCGTGAGAAAAACCTGTGGCTCTAAACCTCAATCTTGTTTAAATCAACAATTTGTAACGTCTCATTAAAAAACCCACACACATTTATGAGAGCCTTGTACACCTCCAGAAGATAATGATAAGGTTGAGAATCTGGCACACACATCAGATGTGTTTAACATCGAAAGTAATGTGTTGTGGCTAAAGACACGTAAGGCTTATGCATTCAAATGAGTTTCTAGGAGAGTCGTCTAAAGAGAAACCTAACGCTCCAGACCGTGACTAATCTTCCGGAAGAGCTCCACAGAGGGAATGGTTTTATTGGAAGCTGTAAAATAATTTACATTAAAATAATGTTTTTCGCAATGAATTTGGGTCTAACAAATTAGTGGATAGTGTTACATGCACAATCAGATTAACAGCTGTAGGAGAATTTTAATTTGTACTGTATGTCACTTCACTTTTCAAACACGCTGTAGCACTGGGAGGTATATAGTCTCAGGAAAAGAGTTTCAATCTCAAAGCATCTCACCTGAGGCTGCCTACGATCACCGACACAGACAATTAACCTAAGAGAGTTCCAGTCAAGGCACTCTATTAACAATCCCACTCATCGTCTATGTCCATGACCCGATGCCCAGTGATCTGGAAAAGCTGCAGTGAATGGAAATGATCCATCTATCCAAAGAAGAACCCCTTTTAAGCTGTACATTTTGCACACACAGCTACATTCCTGCTTTGGGGTTAAGTAGGTCAGACAGGAACCCTCATTTTTGAGAGAGAGTCGTGTCATGTGGCCTCAGGTTAGTTAATCCCTGCCTGAGCCACTGTCTTTGGAATGAAAGCTCACACGTACAATGTAGGGTTTTTTTCTTAATGCCTAAAAGCATTTCAAATGCGTATCAAAGCACCATCACATTTCTCAAAGGTGATACATTTAAATTACCTTTGGCTATTCTGTAGCTTCTTAAAAATTGACACAATGTGAAAACAGAGAAACACATTTTACCCACACTCCAAACCTGAAAACAGTGGATATTGACATCGGTCCGATATCAGCAAAAAAAAAAAAAAAAAGGATCGGATTATGTACTGTTTTTATTGACGTTATTGTTTAGGATCTTTCAGTTTATCTTTTCATGATTTTATTCAATTGTAAAATATTATTATGTTTAAGGAAAAATTATCTGTAACCCATTGGTTAATAATAAAAAGGATCAATTTTTCCTCATATCTACTGTTGCCAACTTTTGTTAGACATGTAGTTATTAAAAAGAAGAGTGAAGATTCAAATGTAGCAATATCAAAATTAGATAAGAACATACAAGATGACACAAGAAAGTGGCGGTGAGAGTTCAGTGCCTGCGTGTTTGAATGCTAAGGAGCCAATGTTTTAACGATGAGCGGAATATATTATGACTATGGATTTCTCTGGTGTTGGAATGTAATTCCATTATTTTGAAGCTTTAACAGAGAAGGCTGAGTGACTAAAGTTCTCAGCAAAGGCTTGATCAAGTGATATTACTCTAACATTCCACACTACAAAATAAGTAATAAAAGTATGGCTGATTCATGCTGAAATCATATTGTATCGGTCAAGACACAAGGCTGCAATATCAGTATTGTATTGGAAGTGACAACATTGAATCTGGACACTCTTACCGAGGAGATTTCAATCCAATTCATTCAACAATGTTCAATTCAACATTAGGATTTTCTACATCTAAAGAACTTCAAGTGGCATTTCATCCAAGTACCTTTTCTAGACAAAGCCCTTTAATGGGTCCAGACCTGCCTGGGTGACCATAACCTTTTTATTGCTTACTTTAACCAGACAAACTTTCTTTCAACGTGTGCATTCCTCTTATCTGTAAACTACATCCAATCAACACCTCACATAGATCGCACACTGTGAGCAGCCCTGCCCCTTAATTACCACCCACCCATCCATCCACAGTGGGGGACCTAGGTCAGTCACACTTTAACTCCAAGTGATCGATAAACAATTCCGTTTGCAAGTTCCTTTAACTAGGTGTTCTGTCAGTGCCAAGGGAGTTTTCTCTGCATGACCTTAAAGATGAAAAATGAGCTGTGAGAACAAGTATTGGTGCAAAGTGGTTATTCGAGAGTATACAGGCGCACGTCTCTGTGAGCCAAAAGCTTCCTTTGGCCAAAGCTTAACCAAAGGGACAGGCAAGGGAGGGGGAAAAAAGGAAACCATTGACTTGCTGGTATTCTTCAGCCAATATGAAAGTTCTGCCAAAAAAGTTCAGTAGAGACAGAGAGAGAGTAGAGAGAAGCTGAGGGACAACACAGGCAAACAAATACAAAGAGCTCCCTGTGTTAACGTGGTAGCTCTGAGACTGAAAATCATCACTGCTAAAATAATATGTCATTTGAGTGGCCCCCCAACACCCAAGGTCAGCACCGTTGGCTAGACTAGCAAGCGTGGCAGTCGTTGATTCTGACACATTTAGGTTTGATGTATGAGGCTTCATGGGTTTCAGCTGGACGACCGAAAGGAGGTTGAGCTTGGCCGAGCTCCACAGAGCTACACAAAGAGCCTCTCTGCCAGCCGGGAGCGTTGGAGGAGAGTTCATTGCACTCCACTCTGCCTCTGTAAGCCTCTATGTTTCCTCTACAGTTTTTCTCATTTTCCCCCCATTCACTTCTGCTGTACTTTAGTGTTAACGCAGTAGTCTGAGTAACTAGATATAGCAGTCGGAGAATACCAAACCCCAGGTCTTAAAACTGGGGATTTCACAGAGAGCCATGTTAAATATGACGACTGGCATTACCTTCCCCCATTGGGCCCTGGTGGAGAGCAGGATGGGACCCCTCTGGCATGGCACACAGGCCTCTGGATCTAACAAAAGGAAAAAACAGGGGGGTTAAACTGTGTCTCAGCATGTCATGTGAAGACTTACAGTAAACACAGCAGGGTGAAAGTTATCCCTTTAATAAGAATGCTTGGTCTTCAGTCTGAAACTCTCAAGCAGACACTGTTTTTGCAGGTCTTATAGAAATGGGAAATTCCTTCCATTCCGCAACTCACAGCTCTGCAATGGCTCAGGCCAATCTCTTGGTAAAGCACAGTGAAACTGGGAGGGAGGGACGTAGATGAGGCTGTGCTACGAGTTTGAACTGGGTTAATACAAAAAGGCAAGAGGGAAAGAAGTACAGTAGAAGAGAATATCTTACATCAATATAAAGATATCTGTGTGTATCATGTTGAAGTCAACAAATATCTTATTGCCACTGTGACCAACCAGTAAAGTTTACATCTTTGCCCCTGATGACATGTATTCTTCTCATCCCTGTGCTCAACAGTGTCGCTTTAAATGCAGCGTAAAGGGGCCTCGGATTCTGTTGGCGTGAGTTTCCCACATCACTGCCTTTCTGTGTCCTTACAGTGCATTGCTCCGAGATTCCTAGAGCTCCAGGACATTTGAACATCACATTCTTGAAACAGCTAGATCAGACGAGCAGGAATTCTTCAGGGATTAGGACGGGCATTGTTTCACCTTACGAGTGCCACTGTGCTGCACGGACAAGCCTGGCCAGCCAAGGCAAAGAAGAGCAAACTGCCAAGACTTGCCAATTAAGAATGGCAGCAATGCAAGGAGAGTGGAGAAAGGATTTTTCACTTTTGATTTAACAAAACATGTATTCTTTTGATCTTATGTCAAGCTCCAACAAGGAGAATAAGAAAAAAAGAACATTTTAGGAGGAGTAAAGTTAATAACGCTGTACATATAATTTAAGGCCAGTGGGCTCCCATTTGTTTCCCAGCACACTCTGTAAGAAGGTACTGAGTCTTTCTCTAAAGCCTGACATTCTACTGATCAGAAACAGGTGGTGGGAAGTAAAGTAAAAATGTAAAATGACAGTTGCAAAATGTACGAGTGCAAAAAAAATCTGGATTGAATTAAAGCAAACAAATGCTATGTGAACCGATACATTTAAGAAGAAATGCCTTAGGTTCGTTGTTCTCGCTCAAAGCCCACATGTGTCAAACTCATGACCCGGGGGCCAAATCCGAACCTTAGGAGCATCCAATTTGGCCCGCAGGAGAAAAGTAAAAATAACAGAAAACATGAATCATTGCGTAAATGAGACTCAACTATATTTGCAGTCATCTGCTCCAATTTCTCCACACTTGTCACAAGACTGGCCTAACTGATTACTCAACACAATATGCACAACTATAACATCACATTGCAGTTTCACCTTAGAACAGTCAACTCTTCCCCCACCCCTTCCATTTTCCTATCCTGACTTCCTCTTCCCTGTTCCTGTCCACCTCACCTAGGTGTAACACTGCCCTCTCTTTTTATATCCTCCCTTTAATAAAGTTTTTCTCACCCTTCCTTAGAGTGGGCTGGTGATGGTCACAATTATGCAATAAAATCAATTAATGTATTTAATTACAATAACAAAACATGCATCGCTGTCATAAAAAGATTGTACTCCATGTAGTGTTGACCTTCAACAGCATGTGCAGACAAGGTGGAAAAAAAAAAAACTATATCTGCAAATATTTGCGGTGGCTCAGTTTTTCCCGGTATTTATATCTTATGACTGCAGTCATTTTTAATGTTAAACAGTTGAAAAAAAGTGAAATGTCTTACAAAATCTTTCAATTTTCTTCAAATTATGACATAATATTTTCATTAAATAAATAGAAGTTGGTCACAAAATCTAGGAAATGTTAAGTAAAGATCCAGTTGGGACTGATATCTGTCACTTTGTTACATATTTTATATTTTATGTATACGTAGAAATGCAAACTAGGGCAAAATAATGTTGAAATTACTCATTTTCCTGCATAGAATCGGTGGCCCACTTGTGATCTAACTGCTCTGTACTTGGCCCGTGAACTAAAATGCGTTCGACACCCCGGCACTAATATATTGTTTAACAGATACTGTGTTGATAGAATACAGTTTTGAATTTTATATGTCCGGTTTTTGAAGATTAGAAAACAACTCCTGGCTCGTAATTTGCTGCTCGTGAGTCCACAGTCTTGCAGCAGGACAATGAGTGTGACAAATGCAATAGCGCTCTGAATTACGCTCTGGGTAGCAGTGGTCTCTCTCCCTCCCTGACATTCCTGAGCCTTGAAACTTCCTCCTTCTTTGAGCCAAGCTGATTGATTTGTTGATGGAATCTAAAGGAAAACGACTGGTGATGAGACTTTGAACTTGTCTCAGTGAGCAGAGAAATAATGAAGTCTCACACCAACTCTGACCTCTGAGCCAAGCTAAACCCGTCTAATGACCAGACCCAAAACTATGCTAATCTTTCTTTGGTCTATGAGAGGCTATAGCTGGGAGAATGGACCTGAATCTATGAGCGATGCTAGACGTCTGGCCATTAATGTTTATACAAATCCTCATCCAGGGGCCTAATGAAAAAATATAACTCTGGGTAAAGTTTGCGTGAAACATTTTCATCAGACAGGATATAGTAAAATCAAGTCAACCCCACCTTCAAACATCTGGACAGAATTCAGCCAGCCTAAGTTATCAACTTTCACCTTACATATGCTGACTTATGGCATTTCCTTAATAGTTGTTTTCCTAAGGAGGGGGCACAGCCAATTTTAACATCCCAACAAAAACACCACATACAGGCTAACATTCATGCCAAGCTGACCACCTGTGCTGCAAATCGCTTTTATTCCTCGCAAATGGAGAGCTTTTGGTTCCCACAGCTGATGACCGAATTACCCGCAGCATGAACCTCTCACATGGGAATCTGCAACTAGCATCTAATTGAAGACACATGCTTCCAAATCCAATCTGATAGTTATTAAAGGTAAGCATTGGATCGTTTCAATTGATGGACTTCATTGTTGTAGTTTTTAACAAGAGCCTGTGTGTTGGGAACTTAAATTCCTTCCAATTAAAGAAAACAAACAGTAAAATACATTTAAAGCTGTTTCCTAAGAACATACACATGCCTACAAATGAATGGCTTTAACCAATACGCTGCATGTGACATGTGATACAAAATGTATCCTCAGGGTGCTATAGTTTTTCACCGTATTTTTCTCACTCGACAGACTGTCAAGGATTTGAGAGAAGTGAAACTTGTCTAGAGAGGAAGCAAACAGGAAACAACAGGACTTTCCTTTGTGGGGAGAACTTTTACTTTAACTGCTTTCAAATCTGGTAAAAATATTTCTTAATATCTAGCAAATGTCTCTACATAAACATACTGGTTTGGAAATTACAGGGAACAAACCTAACATTGAAATGATGCAGGGTGACCAGTCCATCCCCACTTAGTGAAGGACGAATCTCAACCCAGAACAGTGAATCTAGATCTATAATTTCCATTAGGTACTGTAACTTTATTTACAGATTCATTTAACCAAGTGATAAGATGATTACCGTAATGTAGTAACATTTATGCGAGCTGTATTCAGCAAGATGATGTAGAAGTATTTCTTCATGTTTTAGTCAACACCTTAACTGCAGGTCCATTTAAAAGCAGCATGAAACAAGTATTTTTTTGCAAAGGATTTCTAGCATCTTTTGCTTTAATATTATCATTTTTTATTTTTATTTTTTACAAATGTAAATTGTTAATTGTGAACATTTGGGAGATTACTTTGTCAAATACATACACATTTGTCATATAGTATCAATGTAGACTTAATTATCATCACTGTTGAATAATTTTTGGAAAAAAAATGTTAGAGGGGAAATTCCTCTTGGTCACACCTTTCACACATTTGAATTACCGTATATTGAAGTTTTGGGGTTATTTGAGAAGTTCGAATGTTCTCCATCAGCATTTGGGAATGTCTTCCAATTTGAAAATGAGAACTGATATGTTTTACTATAGAGTGTTAAAGCTGAGAAATCTATGTTTATGTATGATTTTTTTGGAATTCATAAAAATACCTAAGTTGTATTTACCTATGGTCTACTGCTGGTCATCATTCATATACATTAATTTATACAAGTCCCTCCTTCATCCTATAGACCCCTATACAAATGGAAACGATTGTCGAGTGCACCCAGCCAATAGGCTTCGAGTTCCTGTTTTTGAGACTGTCAATCAAATGAATGCGGAACTGTGCACGGAAACAAGGCCGCGCAAACAAGGTAAATATGATTTTGGCTCTTAACTGACCCATAGACCTATATCAATGCGACTTGTTATGTTCCGCGATGCGCGTGCAGAAAAAATAGAGGTGTGGCTG